>NW_020628818.1:8724254-9324254 GCF_003573695.1 Papaver somniferum
TTTTTTTTTTGGCTAAAATATTACAAGACAAAAATTTACATGGCCATGAGAGAAGGACTTTCAAAACTTGGATCTTCGCAACTTGTGATGTCTTGGTATCATGGATTCTAACAACTTATATCATTTGCTCTTATAACTTCAACTTTGATTTTTGAATTATTCTCTTCTATTGTTGCTTCTAAACCTAAAACGTCTTCACTTCCTTCATAGATTTTGATGTCGCTCCGCTTGTTGATGATGATAAGTTTCTACTGAGAGAGAGTCGCAATCCAGTAACTAAGACTACATTGTGAGGTTGCTTTGTCTTTCTGGCATTTCCTGACCTACTTGCCTTTCCATCATGTATGGTTAGATCCATCACGGTTACCCTCTAAAAAGAACAAGTTCTCTCCTGAATTTCAAGGATCTCAATGTCTTTTTCTCTAATGTCTCAATAAGTTGTTATCTGTAGCATTCCAATTTCTATCTTTTCGGTGAGAAACAGTATGTAAACTTAGCTAACCGGATACCATGTGACGCTAGAAGTTTCAAAAGTGCAACACAAAAGTTTCTCCCATACCCCCAAACTTAAATCTAACATTGTCCTCAATGTTCTAAAGATGAAATTAAAAGCATGAACAAGGAGAAACTATTACCACTGGGGGGAAAAGAAATAAGGAAGGATATTACCGTATCACATGAACGCGGGAGCCTCCCAGTAAATGCTAAATTGATAGTCATTAGCTAGACATCAAATACCTCAAAAATAATTTTCACCTTCCAAAGTCGTATACCAATAGTCGAAATAATTGTGGGTCCATAAGACCAAATAGAACTGCCACGAATAGGAGACAAATGCTCAAGATCAGAAAAATGAGCAGATAGAGCACAACCTGATCTAAAGTTTCTCGCAAGACAACTGGATTTATCTGAGGTGCCCACTTGGGCTTCATATGAGTGTCTCGGCAAACAGATTCATCCGAAAAACGGGTCTCTAACATATGGATTTTCTCCTGGACATTATCAGGCGGATCAGGTTGTGGAGTCTGAATACACTCAAGCGATACCTCAGATGCACTAGGCTTGAGTCCCAAGTTAGGGACTTCTATTGGGGATAATTGACAATCTCTACCCCCAAATTTAGGGTAATCACTATTCTCCGTAAGACCTTTAACTATGGCTTGAAGTTCCGGATCCGGAGAGTATTTAAAATACTCTAGAGCTTCTTCTAGTTCACTACCCCCAAACTTAGAGTTTTGGGTGTCTCTAGATAAACTAGTCACAATATTCCTAATTTCTAGACCATCCAGTTCCTGAAAAAGGTCAATTGCTTTCTCTGAGTTATAATCAGGTGGTTCATCCTCTAAATTCTTTTGAGGTATACTAGCTATAGGACTTATATGTTTCATATCCTCTATGGTCATCCCTAGAGTTTCCTTATTGTGTTGAAGCACAGTTACTGGCCTAATCTCATGATCACTATCCAAATTGGAAGTTATAGGCAAAATCTCAGATGGGCCTACAAATGCATAATTGGGGTCCAACTTAGAAGGATCTTTAGGCTCTTCGAAATAAGGGCTTAAGGTAGATTCGGTAGCTAGTAATGGTTCAAACCTAGATTTCCATCTATCGGTATCTAACATAGGAATAGAATCCAACAGAGCATTTACTTGTTCAATGTTGCCATCATCGTCAAAATCCATGATAAAACGGGCTATACAACTCTCTAATGGATCTTCCGATTCAGTGTTTGGTACAGACTTCGGAACTAAGGTTCCTATCATGTTGACCTCTTCAATGCACGTGTCATCTAGCTCAGAATGTAGCTTATTGACATTAAAACAATTCAACTCAATAGTCATATTACCAAAAGATAGATTCATAATACCATTTCGACAGTTTATGATCGCATTAGACGTGGCTAAAAACGGGCGACCTAAAATCACTGGTATTTGGTTCTCTGGGTCTGGGACAGGTTGGGTATCTAGGATAATAAAATCCACTGGATAAATAAACTTGTCAACCTCTATGAGAACATCCTCTATCACACCACGAGGAACTTTAACGGACCTATCAGCTAACTGAAGTGTTATCTGGGTAGGTTTCATCTCACCAAGTCCTAGCTTGAGGTACACATGGTATGGAAGTAAGTTCACACTGGCTCCTAAGTCAAGCAACGCTTTCTCAACACGGTACTTACCTATTGTACAAGCAATGGTAGGGGACCCTGGGTCTTTATACTTAGGAGTAGTGGTATTCTGAATAATAGATATCACATGACTAGCTATGAAGGCTTTCTTCTGGACACTGAGCTTACGCTTTCGCGTACACAAGTCCTTAAGGAACTTGGCATAAGAGGGAATCTGCCTAATTGCATCTAATAATGGAAGGTTGATATTAACCTGCTTAAAAACCTCCAATATATCATTAAAGTTGGACTCCCTCTTAGTCGGAACTAGCAGCTGGGGAAACGGGGCTCTGGGAACAAAGCCGGGCTTAACAGGACCCTCATTGGTCTCTTTGGAGACTTTATCAGTCTCCTCATTTTCTGGCTCAACAGGGTGAACTACAGCATGTTCACTATCAGGCATGGCAACCTTGTTGTCAACTTTCTTTCCACTCCTAAGGGTTGTGACAGCATTCACATGATTGTACGATTTCTCTCCTTTTGGGTTGGGATCAGTACGACTAGGGAACCTTCCTTCTTCTCTCTCACTTATAAACTTAGCTATTTGTCCTACTTGAAGTTCTAACTTGGCAAGACTCTGGGAAGTATTCTTCAATTCCTGCCTAGTTTCTTGTTGAAAGCTCATGTGGTTCTTTGATAGCATGTCATGGTTACTTACTAACATAGTGATAGCTTCCTCTAAGGTAGAGATCTTTTTCTCGGAAGTGTTCTGAAACTGGGTTTGACCTGAAGAGTTCTTAAAACCAAAACCTGGGGGAGGCTGAGAATTGCTAGACTGGCCTTGACTCTGGCCCTTAGACCAAGAGAAATTAGGATGGTTTCTCCAACCAGGGTTGTAGGTTTCTGAGTATGGGTCAAACTTTTGACGGTTCTCAAACCTAGCATTGTTATAGACAGCATGGTCTTGATCTTCACTAACCTGACCTTCCCAAAATGAATTATCGGGCTCTATTACACAACTAGAGACTTGAGAGGCTCTATTAGGTTCAACAAGGGACCTATTTTTAGACTGACCCATTTCCAAAGCTTCTAACCTTCTAGATAAAGCAGCAAACTTAGCATCTGAACCAAAACTCGTATCTACCATATTGGTGCTACTTCTATTGACCAAGAGTCTTTTAGGGGGTTCAACACAAGATTCCCACTGTTGGGATTTTTCAGCGATAGCTCCTAAGAAGGTAAAAGCATCATCAGCATTTTTACTAGTGAACTCACCAGCGCACATAGATTCAACCATGGCTTTGGTCGAATAGTCTAAACCATCATAAATAATCTGTACAAGTTTCATATTATCAAATCCATGGTGAGGACACTGAGATAGGAGATCATTGAATCGCTCTAAAAACCTATAAAGAGACTCTCCCTCTTGTTGCACACTAGCACTAATTTTATGCCTAACAGCTGCAGTTTTATGCTTAGGGTATAATTTCATATAGAAAGCAGCAATAAGTTCCTGCCATGTTTCAATAGATTCAGATGGTAGGTTGTTCAGCCAGGTCTTGGCTTTATCTCTCAAAGAAAAGGGAAACATTTTAAGTTTCAAGACTTCATCAGTAAGGTCTTTTATTCTAATTGTCCCACAAATTTCCTCAAAGTCCCTAATATGAAAATAAGGGTTCTCATCATCCTTTCCTAAGAATATAGGGATCATCTGAAGAATACTAGGTTTTATCTCAAAATTAGCCGTAGTGGCTGGCAATTTAATGCATGAAGCTCGGTTGGTCCTAGTTGGGAACATGTAATCTTTCAAAGTTGCCATCGTTGGCACAACTGGAGTACTAGGGGTACTTTTGTCACTCAGAGATAAATTCTCAAAACTGAAGTTTCCAAAAACAGGGCTCTCAAAAGAAGAATCTTCGAGCTCCCTGCTTAATTCAGAAGAACTACTAGGTTTTTCGCTAAACAATCGACCTAGAGTATCTCTTTTCCAAGCCCTATTAACAAAATCGGGCATACACTAAAAAGAATTCAAAAAGAAATTAAAAAAAAAAAAAAAAATCCTAACAGGAAGGTTCTAGCAATCACACAGCAGGCTGACTCGACTTTACCACAGCAAACCTAAGGATTTCTAGCAAACAACAAGCATGATGGCTCCACTTAGATTGTTTCTAGACCAGCTTCTAATCCTTCGAAAGGGAATTCGTTACAATTTGAGCAAACCCCTCTGGAATCAATCCGAGTTAAAGCAAGTTGAATCGAGGCGAGGGAAGCTCAGTGGAGCTTTGATACCCAAAACCTCACTGATCCAATGCGGCGCAGTCACGCATTCAACTCGCAGAAACCGTCAAGAACTTCGAGGTGTGCTTAAAAGAGTAACCAATATTTTTCGAATGATTGTCCTGTTAAGCTCGATACCCTATAGGTCTCTTTCTAGTCCAAATTTTAGGCTTAGGTTCGCGTTAGGTTTCGTTTTCCTAAGGCGGGCAAGAAGGGAGCGGTGATGAAATCCGAACCCTTATCTTATATGGTCCAGTCCTTGCCCTTTACTAGGAATTTAAAAACAGTCCATATTCAAGTCCTCAGCATATATTCACCTTAAGGAGTCCAGTAACCCGCTTGCAGGAGATTCGCGGGTGTTTAGAATTTTACCTCCCGTACCAGACGGGCGAAGAACCGCTGAAGTCGACTCGGGCCACGACTCCTATGTCGTGTGCGAACCCGAGGGGCCGAGGTGATATTGTAATCACCGTCCTTCCATGCAAACAGTTTGTATTTAAGGATACCCTTCCGTAGGGTTTAAAAATAAAAATAAAAATGTCCCAAAATTAATGTCCAAAGTCCATAAAAAAAAATACAAAAGAAAAGAAAGTCTAAAAAAAAATTACAAAAATAAAAATGTCTCTCTTTTTTTTTCTCTCTTTTTATCAAAAAATAAATAAAATTCTTCTTCTTTTGCTCCTTTAGCTTTGCTTTTCGCTCCCAAACTTTAAGTAAATCACCACAAGCTTTGGCAAAATTTTCTTTCGCTCCAATCTTCAAAAATCTGCAAGGAAACAAAAAAAAACCCAAAAACGTAAAGAAGAACAAAAATAATGAAAATAATAAAAAAAAAATCTAAAAAAAAATGCTACCTAAACACAAATCCGTGTCGGCGGCGCCAAAAATTTGATGTATTTCAAATAGTGATTGTAGTAGTGGTAATAACTGGGTCTTTTCAGAATTGTGAAGGTAACAAATTTCTAGATTTAAATAAAATTTAGGGAAATAGCAAACTGACGTAAAATTTTATGGAGAAATAGGGGTTAAGATTCCACCATTCAACAATACTTATGTGATCTAATATTTTTTACTATGCAATTTAAATAATTGGGTTGATTCTTAATATTGCCAAAAGCAGATTTTCCAAAAAATCAAATGTTAATCACAAGTATAATGCATCAAGTGTCTAAAACTAAGCATGCATTATCAAGGGAAAACACAATTGATTAATAAAAACCATTTAAATCATTTTTACCAATGCAATTAATCATATAAAAATATTGCATAAATTAATAAAATAGAGATTACCACATAATTATTGTGAGAATGGCTTCCTCTGTCACCCCTTGGATTGGGTTTAGCTCCTCATCCCAAAAACACACTCACAAGATAAATTCATGGCTAAAATAGGTGTTTTTATTGATGTATAAGATGAAACAGGAAATTGTAACGCTGTGAAAGTGTTACAGCGTCACCGTTACAAAGGGGTCATTGTTACAAAAGAGTATGGTAATTTAAGACTGTTGTAAACGATAACTATCTACTGATGTGAAACAACAACAGTGGTATTGAAAATAAGTCTGCTGAAGAACGACGGACTCTGCGAGTCTGTTCTTCGTGTTCTTCAGAAGCTTTAATGGCAGCAGCAGCAGCAGCAGCAGCGCTGTCTCCTCTATAATTGCTTCTCCTAGGCTCTCATCGACTCTAAACTCTCTCCTCAGGTTTTCCAAACCTTCTATGACTTAAACCCAACTATTTATAGGCTTTGAATCACCTTGAAACTCGATCAAACCCCTTGGAAATCTCCATTATTCTTTACGGGTTGTTTAAAGAATAATCCTCTTCTTGTTGTGTTCCAGGATGTTTTTAGCTATTCTCTCGACTCAAATATATTCTCTCACTTGGACTCAACTGTTTTGAAGTATATCCCACGCAAGAATCTCTCCCAAATCTTTCAAACCAATTCAAAACCCTAAACAGGGACCGTGTGCACTGTCTTGACTTTGTGTGGATTTTATGACTTATCCAGCCCAATTAGATGGGTCTAATCGCTTTTAACAGGTCCCTTATGTCTTGTAGAGTCCGTGGGTACCAAATTTGACCATTGAATCGCCTCCTAGGTCGCTCAAATCCTTGACCAAAACTGTTGACGCTGCTGCCTTTTTTCCCCGCCAAAATCCAGTTTTGAAACTTTGAAGATGACCTCCCCCTATCCAGTTTCGGTGTCCCTTTAGCAGCTGCCTGGAAATAGGTCACCCTTTAGTAATTAGGTTACCCCTTATCCAAAATCAAGGGTCCGTATAGCAAGTGTCCTCTGGGGCATTTTCCGCACTTTTTCGGGGTTCCTCCAACATACTTTTGGGGTGTCTCCAACATACTTCTGGGGCGCTTCTGGTAGTTATCAACGGAGGTCCAAATGCCGCATTTTTAGCCAATTTCGCCACAAAGCCTATTCTTCCAAAAACACCTACAAATAAATAAAATAACCAAATAAGTACAATATCGAGCACTAACAATATATACAAATGAGCTATATTAGACACATAAATGCGTCTATCAGTGGGACTCTTGTAAACCTCCGTCTCGTGCATCACATGTATTTACGGTTTATATACATTGTTCCTCCGAAAAAACATAACGCCGAATAGACATGTAGAAGAAACACCAAAGTGGTCCCAAAAGAACACAAGAAATGATGTCGTTTTCATGCGATATTTATGATCCAACCCAAAAACAGAAAAAGATTTAACACCTACGACAGTTATAAACCGTTTACCATACACTGGTTAGATCCTGTAGCTACATTTTGGTAACCCTAGCTAAAGTTGTCCATGTCAAACAGATCACCATAAGATAACCTACTGAATTGAACCGAGGTTATTAAAACCAACATAAAAAACTGTTTTCTCGATGGTTATAGTCATCTATCGTTGTTACTGGGAGGACCCAACGATATTCAAGAATTTAGTGTTACGGAATTTCAAACTCAATCACTGGTATATATCATCATCCAATGATTTTATTACTGCATTAAATTGACACCGGCTACTTTGCATGGATTATTTTCTTACTGGTTTCACAGGAAAAGCAATTACGGCTATAGCATGTGGTTTGTGTTCGAAGACTCCGAACCCGTTTTGCGAACGCCGAGTTAAAACCATTTGAGATTTCACTTTTCACTTGAAAACTGACAAAGAATAAAATGTAGATTCGATAATGAAAACTGGAACTGTACAATCTGAGTTTTATTAAGCTCTGTCAATCTTCGGTCTTAAATTAAGATTAATGCAATGCCCAGGTACAAGATATAGTGGTCTAAATCCAAACCCACTTTTTTTAATAAATACATGGATCAAATATTAAAAATGGAACCAGAAACTTAACCATCACTACACCAAAATCAGGATTTTGTAACAGTGCAACCTGTCACAGTTTATTTTTCAGTCACAGATACACCTGTGATAAGTCCTGCAACAGTTATAACTGCTATTAAATTTTGTATTCGTGATAATAATTAGGAATATTAAATTCTTTTATTAGTCACAATAATATTTGTTGAAAATTTTACAGACAATCACAATTATAATTCAAAGTGATGATTCCACCCAAATATTTCAACACATCTAAAACAACCCCAAAATTATAACACTTTGAATTTTACTTGTCACTAATTTTCCCACATTTGTACAAACTAACAATTATATTTCATTTATATAAATCAAAATACATTTTTCTTTTTTTTCTTTAATTTTCTTATTAGAAAACAGGATCAAGACCAAGTCAACAAGTCATGACTTTATAGAAATCTGACTTTGACATATCTGCTTCTTCCGAAGACGGTGAAAATTACCAGACTACCCTTATCGTAATAAGTAAAGTAAATATTACAGACTGTTAAAATGACCATACTACCCTTAATGGAAAAAAGTGCAACAAAATATTATGCAGACTGTGAAAATGACCAGACTACCCTTATCAGCAATAAGTGAAGTAAATATTACATACTGTGAAAATTACCATATTACCCTTAACGGAAATTAGTGCAATAAATATTAAGGAAACTGTGAAAATGACCAGACTAACCTTATCGGAAATAAGTAAAGTAATTATTACAGACAGTGAAAACAACCATACAACCCTTATATGAAATAAGTAAAGAAAATATTACAGACTGTGAAAATGACCATTTTACTCTTACTGGAAATAAGTGCAATAAATATTATGGAGACTGTGAAAATGACCAGACTACCCTTATTGGAAATAAGTAAAGGAAATATTACACATTTTGAAAACTACCATATTACCCTTACTATGACAATGACCATATTACCCTTACTAGAAATAAGTGCAATAAATATCATGGACACTATAAAAATGACCATATTACCCTTACTAGAAATAAGCGCACTAAATATCATGGAGACTATGAAAATGACCAAACTACCCTTATCAGAATAAGTAAAGTAAATATTACATACTATGAAAATGACTATTTTACCCTTACTGGAAATAAGTGTAATAAATATTCTGGAGATTATGAAAATGACCTGACTACCCTTATCAAGAATAAGTAAAGTACATATTACAGATTGTAAAAATGACCATATTACCCATACTGGAAATAAATGCAATAAATATCATGCAGACTATGAAAATGACCAAACTACACTTATCAAAAATAAGTAAAGTAAATATTACAGACTAAAAATGACCATAGTACCCTTACTGAAAATAAGTGCAATAAATATCATGGAGACAAAGAAAATTACCAAACTACCCTTATCAAAAATTAGTAAAGTAAATATTACAGACTATGAAAATAACCACTTTACCCTTATTGGAAACATATGCAATAAATATTATGGAGACTGTGAAAATGACCAGACTACCCTTATTGGAAATAAGTAAAGTAAATATTACAGACTGTAAAAATGACCATATTACCCTTATTAGAAATCAATAAACGTCATGGAGACTATAAAATGACCAAACTTCCCTTATCAAAAATAAGTCAAGTAAATATTATAGTCTTTGGAAATGACCATTTTACCCTTACTGGAAATAAGGTTAATAAATGTTATGGAGACTGTGAAAATGACCAAACTACCCTTATCGGAAATAAGTAAAGTAAATATTACAAACTATGAAAATAACCATATTTCCCTTAATGGAAATTAGTGCAATAAATATTATGGAGACTGTGAAAATGACCAGACTATCGTTATCGGAAATAAGTTGAGTAAATATTACAAACTGTGAAAATGACCATATTACCCTTAATGGAAATTAGTGCAATACTGTGAAAATGACCAGACTACCCTTATTAAAAATAAGTAAAGTTAATATTTGAGACTGTGAAAATGACCATATTACCCTTACTAGAAATTATCGCAACAAATATCATGGAGACTATAAAAATGACTGAACTTCCCTTATGAAAAATAAGTAAAGTAAATATTGTAGTATGTGAAAATGACCATTTTACCTTAATGAAAATAAGTGCAATAAATGTTATGGAGACTGTGAAAATGACCAGACTACCCTTATCGGAAATAAGTAAACTAAATATTACAAACTGTGAAAATGAACATATTACCCTTGATAGAAATTAGTGCAATAAATATTATGGAGACCGTGAAAATGACTAGACTATCCTTATCGTAAATAAGTAAAGTAAATATTACAGATTGTGAAAATGACCATATTACGCTTATTGGAAATAAGTGCGGTAAATATTACGGAGATGTGAAAATGACCATTTTACCCTTACGGTCATAAGGGTAAAATGGTCATTTTCCGGTAAGGGAAAAATGGTCACTTTCACAGTCTATAATATTTACTTAGATTATTTCCGATATGGGTAGTCTGGTCATTTTCTTTGTCACCATGATATTTATTGCACTTATTTCTAATAAGGGTAATTTGGTCATTTTCACTGTCAGTGATATTTACTATACTTATTTCTGATAAGTGTAGTCTGGTCATTTTCACAGTCTCCATAACATTTATTGTACTTATTTTCCCTAAGGGTAAAATGGTCATTTTCACAGAGTCACAGAATGCAATATTTACTTTATTCATAACCGAAAAGGGTGATCTGGTCATTTTCAAAGTTTCAATAATATTTAATATTTATTGCACTTATTTCCAGTAAGGGTAATATGGTCATTTTCACGGTCTCCATAAGATTTATTTCACTAATTTCCAGTGGGTAGTAGGGTCATTTTCACCGTCTGTGTGATATTTATTGCATTTATTTCCAATAAGCATAGTTTGGTCATTTTGACAGTCTCCATAACATTTATTGCACATATTTCCCCTAAGGGTAAAATGGTCATTTTAGCAGACTGTAATATTTACTTACTCATACCTGATAAGGGCAGTCTGGTCATTTTCACAGTCTTCATAATATTTATTGCACTAATTTCCAATAAGGGGAGTATGGTCATTTTCATTGTCTGTAATATTCACTTTGCTTATTTCTAGAGTTGTCAAACGGGCAAGCTAGGGTCAACCCGGCCCTAGCTTGACAAGCCACGGACGGGTTAGGGTCAACCCTAACCCTAGCACTGTTCATGTACAAGCCCAAAACCCCAACCCTAGCCCTAGACGGGTTGGCTCTGACGGGTTGCGGGTTGGCTGGTAAATTTATGGCATCAGTTAACTGATGGTGTTTCTGAACCAAATATCCATTCTATTCCGTACTATGTTTAAACCAAGAAAGTTGAGGTTTTTTATCAACTCAATGCCTATGGTGTCAGCTGTTAAACATCACATGTCATGATTGAAAATTTGAAATGAACCAAACTAAAGTTGTGGAGTGGAATACATATAGACATAGTTTACTGTTTACATACATATATAAAACCAAGAAAAAAATACAAACTTCCACTTTTACTGCCTACCAGTTTACCACAGTGACAGAGACACATAGTATCACCTACTAAAAGTCTAAAACACTTCAACCTTACTACCTTAGTGAAGAGGAGACCATAATAACAACCAATTCCTTATTCCTGCACAAAAAGTATCATATTCATTAATAAGGAATTAAGGATCTAGCCATCTAGGTCCAGGATTGTGATTCATATAAGAATCCTCAAAGTGACAGTAACTATTATCTATGTTTGTCCTTTTATATACAAAAGTGGACAAACTGAAGTACTGAACTGAAGCTACGGCTACCGTCTACTGAACTGACTTAGAAATCTTGAATCACAACCTAAAGGTCATAAACCCTCATATGCAGTCACATATACAATATATATCGTTAGTGTCTCCCTTCATATTTATACAAAAAATAGGAGACAGTGATATCATATAGAAGTCCAAAATATTTCCTAAATCAGTGCCCAAAAAATGTTCTTTTTCCATGTATCTTTGTAATTGTGTCTAGAAGTGTATCACTTTAAGATGCTCCAGTATGAATCTGTAATTTCCAGCAAAAAGTATATCAAACAAAATGATGTGTTAATGTAAATAAATAGAATTTTCATAATTACCCGCTTTATATCGTTGAAGTACAGATACTAATTAGACGCATAAGAACTTACTGCCTCATTGTTGTTTGCTGGCTCAAATGCCAATACATCCTCACTAATATCATTATATTTCACTTCCTCAACATCAGTTGATGCAGCTCCTACATATAATTGAAAATAAGTAATTATCAATCTCATATATATTGTTAAATAGACTTACAACTAATTTTAAATATTACTCAATCAAGATTCAAGACACTTAGCCTCTTACCGATTCCATATATCCAATCACGAGTTGTTATCAATGTCTCGGCACTTTCAGGTGATAAGGAGCTGCGATATCTATCAAGTACCCTTCCCCCAAGGCTAAATACAGATTCCGAAGCAACGGTTGAAATAGGAATTGATAAAATATCAGTTGCCATTCTTGTAAGATTAGGGTATCGTAGTTCTTGGCTTCTCCAATACTTCAAGATGTCAAAATCAGTTGGCATTGATCCCGATGACTCGCTTAGATATTGTTCTAGTTCTGATTTGTCAGATTGTTGACCACCATTTTTTTTTGCCGCGGCAAATTCCTGCATCAAAAAACTTCAACAATTAACTACCAGTTCTATATGGACAGTTATAGAAATGTTCAAGCAGTTAAAACTTAAAGAAATATCACCTGCATAAAAGCACTTCCATTGAGTCCAGAATTCCCACCATTTACAGTACCCGAATTCTGAGTTTCATTGGTTGTTGTCGAACCTCTTAAAGTTGACGCCGTATGATACTCTTTATAGAGTGCCGCCATCCTTTTTCTAATAATATCAACTTCCTTCTTCATTTCACGCTCAACAGGATACACCTTTTCTAAAGTAAACTCTACAAATTCAAACTTCAATCGAGGGTCTAAAACGACTGCCATTGCCAATATTTGACTCAATTTTTTCCAATACTTGGCAAATTTTTCTTGCATTTTCTTCGCCATGTTTCTGATGAACTCAATGTCATTAGTTGTCTCTTGATCTAATAATACTTTAATCTGACAAACCCCATCAAAATAAAAATTAGAAGTAGGATACTTGTTTCCAGAGAATAGAGTCGTGAGGTCATAAAAGACCTTGAGAAACTTCGTGACCACTTTGATTTGATCCCATTCTTCCCCATTAGGAGACTCTGCATAGTCAGGGTCCACCAACCTCAAATGAGTGAAGACTTTTTCATACGAAATACAACTTTGCAACATCAGATAAGTAGAATTCCATCTTGTCTTAACATCTTGTCGAACACCCATCTTTACTGACATTCCTAAATCGCTGACAGTATCCAAGAAATTTTGTTTTCTTCTTTGTGAACCTTTAAGGTACTTCACTGCTAACCTTATCTTGATTACTGCTGGATCAATCTCTGTCAGTCCATCTCTTACAATAAGATTTATTATGTGAGCACAACACCTTATATGAAAGTTTCTTTTCCCAGTATCCGACATAACATTCCTTGCAATGAATCGACTCTTCATTATCTTAACACATGAAGTATTTGATGCAGCGTTATCCAAAGTGATGTTGGTTACTTTTCCTTCAATTCCCCAATCATTTAACATCAGAAATAACTTATCTGAAAGTGCTTGACCAGTATGGGGTGGTGGCAGTGGAGAAAAATTTAAAAGAAACTTCTGCAATACCCAATCTTGATCAACAAAGTGTACTGTTAAACTTATGTATCCAGTGGTGTTGACGGAGGTCCACATGTCTGATGTTAGACACATTTTACCTTGAGCACATTGTAATTTCTTGCGAATAACTTCTTTTTGGAACTTATGCATTTTAAGAATATCAGACCTTGTAGTATTCCTTGATATGGTTTCAACATCGACATTCAGATAACTACATAACTCCCTAAATTCAGTCCATTCTACACAATTAAAGGGGAGATTTTTACCAATAATTAGTCTTGCAACTAAATCCCGAAACTTTGATTGATCTATTTTGCGTGCACGAGTAGCCAGTTCTCCATTATTTGTAGATAACAAAAGTTGCCCCACATCTTGCATCTTCAGTCTAGGGCACTTCTTTAAATGCCTTGACATAGTTGATGTTCCTCCTTTCTGACTGTCATAAGCATATTCCTTCCTACAATGCTTGCACGTAGCCTTTTCTTTACCATCTTTGTCTCGTGACCAATGAAAATCATTCCATACTTTTGATGTAAATTTCCTTTTCTTTGAAGCATGCTCTTGACTTGTCATCGACTCTACTACTGTGATATCCTCTTCACTCATGACATCGTCATGGTCTTCTTCAACTGACATTTTAGGAAGCTACATAAAGAATTCAAAAATCAAAATTAGTAAGCCTTGAGCTACATCACAGGGGACTAGAGCTGTCAATAATTAAAATCCCAACAAGTACACATCCCAAACTGGCAAAGGCAAAGCCAACAAAAGTATGCTTTTTTACACTTTCATGTAAGCCAAAATAAAACATGTGCTTTCTGATTCTGACATGCTGCATATGGAGTTCATTTCCATTTTCAGAATCAGTAAACCTTTGTAATTCAAATAAATATTCACAAGCATAACGTAAGCAAGCTATGCATTATTAATTTATTATAGATCGACATTAAGAGATAGATTGACATTAAGAGACATGAGTTAACAATAAATGACACAAATTCGTGAAAAGGGGATTGGGGTTCTAAGAATCATTTCCACAAACACCTAACAGTACTTAAAACAAATTATGCATTAAAATTTAAAAACTTAGAACTACTCACCTAGATTAGGAAAGTAGAAGTAAAATCATCGGCCAATTTTTCCTATTCTTCTTCAACGGTAGTGAAAAAACCAATTTTTCCTATTCTTCTAAAATCATCTATAACTTAGAAGTGAAAAAACAACCTAAAGGATAAAACTTGGTTAGTTGATTACGAGTAAAGCCCTAACCCTAACCCCTGAAAATCAAACAGAATAAGTGAATAACAGATAGTTAGAAAATTAAAAAAAAAATCATTATAGTTAAACAGTAAACTTAAAGATCAAAACATGCTTTTTGATTCTGAGACGAACTCACGAACAGTAAACAACCCTATTTAGTTTTAAATTAGAAAAAGAGACGAACTCACGAACTCGAATACGGAATACCGAATACCTCTGCAGCTCTGCTCTGCTCTGCCTCCACCCTCCAGTCCAGATCTAAAACTTAAGAGAAGTTTTCTGATTTCTCTTTCTTTGGAAAACTAAGATAAGAATGAGATTCGTTCCCGGTTACCTGGGTAGCAGGTGAAATTCTACCGAAACCTCCGATAACAGGTTACTAACATAATTTAACGGGTTGGCTGGTAACCCGCGGGTTAGACCTAGCCCGGCTTGTTCTCTATTAGGTTCAGATATAACAGACCTAACCCGGCCCGTTTAGGAAACAAGCCCAGCCAAGCCGGGTTGAAACAAGCCGGGCTAGGGTCAACCCGCGGGCCGGGTTACTAATTGACAGCTCTACTTATTTCTGATAAGGATAGTCTGGTCATTTTGACAGTCTCCATAATATTAGTTGCACTTATTTCCAGTAAGGGTAAAATAATCATTTTCACAGTCTGTAATATTTTCTTTACTTATTTTTGATAAGGGTAGTCTGGTCATTTTCACAGTATCCATAATATTTATTTCATTAATTTCTAGTAAGGGTAGTATAGTCATTTTCACCGTCTGTGTGATATTTATTGCACCTGTTTCCAATAAGGGTAGTTTGGTCATTTTGACAATCTCCATAATATTTATAACACTTACTTCCAGTAAGGGTAGAATAGTCATTTTCACAGTCTATAATATTTACTTTACTTATTTTTGATAAGGGTAGTTTGGTCATTTTCACTGTCTTTATGATATTTATTGACTTATTTTTAGTAAGGGTAATATGGTCATTTTCACAATCTGTAATATTTACTTTACTTATTTCCGATAAGGGTAGTATGGTCATTTTAACTGTCTCCATGATATTTATTGCACTAATTCCTAGTAAGGGTAATATGGTCATTATACCACATTTCTTAGATTCTGGGATAAGGGTAGTTTGGTCATTTTTACATTCCTTAGATAGTATATTTATTCTAATAAGGGTAGTTTGGTCATTTTCACGATCTCTTGAATTCGCTGCACTTGTTCAAGTAACGGTGGTCCGATTATTTTCACAGTCTCCGCAATACTTGCTACATTTATTTCGGCAAGGGTAATTTTATCGTTTCATATAGTAATCTGCAAACTGAGTTTGTAAATTCTGACATTTCACAACTTCAGTTAACCGGAATGAGAACCACGGCTCTATCTCGAGTAATTTGGCAAACTGAGTTTGTAAATTCTGATATTTCACAACTTCAGTTCACCGGAATGAGAACCTCAGGTCAATTTCTAGTAATCTGGCAAACTGAGTTTGTAAATTCTGATATTTCACAACTTCAGTTCACCGGAATGAGACCCTCAAGTCAATCTCTAGTAATCTGGCAAACTGAGTTTGTAAATTCTGATATTTCACAACTTCAGTTCATCGGAATAAGAACCACGACTCTATCTCGAGTAATCTGGCAAACTGAGTTTGTAAATTCTGATATTTCACAACTTCAGTATACCGGAATGAAAACCACGACTCTATCTCGAGTAATCTGGCAAACTGAGTTTGTAAATTCTGGTATTTCACAACTTCAGTTCACCGGAATGAGAACCTCGGGTCAATCTCTAGTAATCTGGCAAACTGATTTTGTAAATTCTGATATTTCACAACTTCAGTTCACCGGAATGAGAACCTCGGGTCAATCTCTAGTAATCTGGAAAACTGAGTTCGTAAATTCTGATATTTCACGACTTCAGTTCACCGGAATGAGAATCTCGGGTCAGTCTTTAGTAATCTGGCAAATTGAGTTTGTAAATTATGATATTTCACAACTTCAGTTCATCAGAATGAGAACCTCGGGTCAATCTCTAGTAATCTGGCAAATTGAGTTTGTAAATTCTGATATTTCACAACTTCAGTTCACCAGAATGAGAACCTCGGGTCTATCTCTAGTAATCTGGCAAACTGAGTTTGAAAATTCTGATATTTTACAACTTCATTTCATAGGGTTGAACTGGCAACCGGATTGGTTGGGTTGATCCCCAACTTTTAAGACTCTATATATATGATTGGCAGCTTACTTTGGGGTATCAACCTCATTTTGTTTGAGATTATGTGTTATTGAAAGCAGTGAAACAATACATTTCGCTTCGTGGGAGTCAACCCATCAGATTTGTTCCCTTTTCTCTATCTTTTATTTTTATTTGTTTATTTTTTTTTTGCAATTTATAATTTTCCACCTTGATTTCTACGACTCAATTACATTGAGGACAATGTAATATTCATATGACCAGCTGTGTAGCGGGTCTGAAACATTTAGTACTTGTGTCGACTCCTGCGCTCTCATGCCAGTTGTTTGCAAAATGTCTACTTTATACTGACAGTGTTTGCAAAATGTATGTTGGTTTGCTATTAATGGTAGTGGTGTTTTATTTTATTGCGTAGCTGATAAAAGAAAATAAAACGGATACATTGTTGTGGCGATATGTAAGAGGTCCTGTTGATGCGAAAGAGTTTGTTATGTACCGTGTGAATGGTTTGTTTTCTCTCCCAAGTATCATGAAGAAATAGTTTTTAGTCAAGACAGTGGTGTTTGCATGACAGCAAACACCACATTTAGGAGCAAGAAAGGCGATAAAAATCCCAAAAATGTATTGACCAAGTGGTATGGGGTTGTTAATCAAATATTTGAGTTGGACTATGGTCAATTTACTGAGGTTGTGTTTTACTGTGAATGGGTGAAAGCGGGAAGTGGGAGCAAAATTTGTCTAAAACTCACAGTCTACAGCATGTACATCAGTTCATAAAACTCACAGCAAGTCTGAGACTGAGTTTCTCACTACAAGCTTCATAGCCTAAAATCTCACAGTCTACAACATGTACATCAGTTCATAAAACTGAGTACTGCACTACCTTACAACAGTTTTCAGGCTTAAACTAAGATTGTAGGCAAGTTCAGAAAACTGCAGCACAACTTCACTGCAAAGAGACTGCCCTTATCGGAAATAGCTAAATAGAAAGCTAAATAGAAACTAAGGTCTAACTCTACTAATCTTTTCCGGACTAACTAAATAGAAACCAAGGTCTAACATAATAAACTGCACCACCTATATTATTAAACCATGGGAACCGAATAAATTTATTTTTGACACATTGCAAGAAGCTGACCATCAAATATTTGTGGACCAATTAAATTGGGATCATATGTACTGATAGTACATCTCTATCACACTAAAATCGAGCTAAGGTATATGTGGGGAAAACACAAACAAGATATTGTGTCCCTTTATCTCGTTGATTAGTTAGTCGAGAAAACTATTAGGTTTTCATACATAAGCTTAGAAGAGAGAGAAAATTACTCAAACCTAATCTCTTTCTATTTTTCCTTCGCCTCTCAAGTCTCACCCTCTCACTTTTTATTTTTCCTGATACCTTTTTCTTCTCCTTCCCATTTTATTCTCTTTGAAATCATCGAAATCTCTTGAAATCGAACTCAATCTGTCCATATTCATATTCAGTTTGTAAGTCGAACTCAGTTTGTAAGTCGTTAGACCGAATTTGAAGTTCGAATCGACACTAATCTTCATATTCATCGATTTTGATGATGTATCATGCTAAGTTTGAAGTTAAAACCCTCTTAGAGCTTCGTGGTTCATATATTGTATCACATTATACTGCATTTTAAGTTCAATCGATATCGATCTTCATATTTAGCGATTTTGATGACGTATCATGCTAAGTTTGAAGTCAAAACCCTCTCGGAGCTTCATGATTCATAGATTGTTTGCCATTATACTGAATTTGAAGTTCGAATCGACATCGAGCTTCATATTTATCGATTTTGATGATGTATCATGCTAAGTTTGAAGTCAGAACCCTCTCAGAGCTTTTTGGTTCATAGTTTGTAAGTCATTATATCCAATTTGATGTTCGAATCGACATTGTGCTTCATATTTATTGATTTCAATGATGTATCCTGCTAAGTTTGTAGTTAGAACCATCCCGGAACTTCTTGGTTCATAGTTTGTATGTCATTATACCACATTTGAAGTTTGAATCAACACTGAACTTCATATTTGTCGATTTTGAGGATGTATCCTGATAATTGTGAAATCAGAACCCACCCGGAGCTTCTTGGTTCATAATTTGTATGTCGTTATACCATATTTGAAGTTCAAATCGACAATGAGCTTCATATTTATCGATTTCGATGAGGTATCCTACTAAACTGAGTCTACCATTATGAACTAAAGGTACTTCATGATATATATAACTAGTCAAAATTACGTCATGACCTGTGTGACTAGTTGAAATTCAATCCGAAAGCACAAAGAGAAAGCACAAAAACACAAAGAGAAAGCACAAAGAAAACACATTTGTTTGATCCGTATGAATGTCTTAAATCAAATCATTACCGTCCAAAGATTTTCAAGAATCCGTATGACTATCTAATCAACGTCCACATTTATTTATATAAAAAACGAAAATTTTCTCTCACACTTCTCTTCCCTTCCGCTCATCACTTTCTCTCTAAACGCCTCCACCTTTTCCCTTCTGCGCTGAAAAAACCCTAACTTATAACGCCTCCACCTTCATTTTCGTTCGATTGAACACAGGAAATTGAAGATACGGATAGTTATTTCATATCATCTCAACTATCTCTTCGTTCGATTGAACACAGCCTCGATTCCTCATCTTCCAGACTTCCACCACCGAAGCTTTACTCTTTCTTTTTTTTTTCTTCCAATTCCTCACCCTTATAATCGAGATTAGGAATTAGTTCGTGTAGGTGATGCTGATAGAGGAAACAGGCTTCTGGAAGACGTAGAGATGGGGAGTTTAATTTTAAAAGTTAGGGTTTTGAATTTTATTTAAGTTTCAATTTAGTGATAAACAAGAAGAAATTAGAGATTGGGTTTGGTTATTTGAGCATTATAAATCGATATGTTGAGCTAAAATTGGAGAATGAAGTGAGATCAGAGGAGGAAATTTATAGTTCTAAGAATAGATGATGGTGATTGAAAATAAAATTGATAGTTAGGGTTTGAAGTGATGATTCAGAAGTTCAATCGAGGCAAAACAGGAAATCAAAATCAACTGCTTCAATCTAACAGTTTGGATAAAGGTATAATTCTTTTATCCCTAATACATACATGAATTTGGTAAGCTCATTATGCACAGGAACCCTAGTTCCCTAATTTTGAATGGTTTACTTCCTTAATTTTGAATGGTCTTTTGTTTACGGAGAAACCCTAGTTCCCTAATTTTGTTATTAGTAACTCGTAATTCCCTATTGTTGAATGATCTTTTTTAACTTGGTAGTAGCTATTTCAGGTCTAATTGCAGTCGATTTTAAATGGCTTCGTTGGGATTGCAGATTTCAATTGAACTACTGTCTAGGTTTATCTCCGGGTTCTCTATAATTCTTTCTTCTTTATTGAACTTCTAATATTTGTATCTGAACCATGGCCTCAGTTTCCATTCCAGGTTAGCTTTATTGATCAGTTTATAGCAAACTAATGAATTGAATATTAGGCTGTCTTTGATTGATGTTAGATTTGTCAGTGAGTCACTCATGTGTGGACAAATATGAATTTTTTGCTCTGTGTATTCCAAATATGGACAAATATGGACAAAAGGGGGGATGAATGAGGAGACTGATGGAAGATCTAAGAAGACGTGATGTTGATCTAACTTTTCGTTTCCAACTTTTTAATTAGGTTTGTTCTGCTATTTCAAATTAGGGTTTTAGAATTATTATGTTGATATTCGGCTATTTCAAATTAGGGGTTTGATCTGTTGTCTAAAAATTTGGGTTTGTTTCTTATATCACTAGGAGAGAAAAAATCTTTGCATATGTTTTGGGTTCTGAGCATGTAAGAATGAATTACAGATAACAGTTATAAGTGAAATGCAGTAGTTCTTAGCATGAATATGGCTTTGCTTATATGGTGTTTGTTATTTTGTATAACACTTATGTTTTCTATTGAAATGTCAATGTGCAAACTGATACAGGGCAAGGTGAAGGTTCTGTCAAGGAGACGAACCCCGTGAATGAAACAGTCAGGTTTTCCATGGAGTATACTGATGCAAGTCCTATCGGTAAAAGAGTGTCGTGACAATTTTTTTCTTTAGAAGTATTTTTGATATGGGTAGCTGCATAATCTTATAATACCTGGTTGGTGTAAGTTAAACTTCTTGTTTATTTTTCTCATTTGTTGTAGATGAGTATGGGTGAAAACTCCAACAACGCAGCTGGGCTTCTACCAAATCCTGTCGCTGATCCTCAAACTGGAATGCGGGGTAAGCTCCATTTGTACTCAATTTATATATACCTAAAGCAGACTAATTTTAGCTACTAATCCTTTACTTTTGCTTTTAAAAGTAGGATTAATAAACTCCATACTACTCATTCATGGGCGTTCCTCGAAGTCAATGTTATTCCACAGTATAATCAACTGGTAAGGAATCCAAACCTGAAGTGATCGTTGGCATCCGAGATTCTGGAAGATATGCAGCTGAATTTCCAGTTCATTCATAGTGTATTGGTATTGTTCTCTCGCTCTCTCTTTGTACTGCACCCTTGATCTCACTTTCCCTTTGATCTTATTGCTCCTCAAACCCTGGATTACACAGCTCTTACTACTGAGAAAATCCCTTAATATTTGTTCAAATTTGTAAATCCTTTGGTTCTCAATTTAGTACTTGTTTTATGTATTTTTCTTGTTTTGATAATGTTGTTTGTTTTATGCAGAGTACTGATATGGAAGCGCTTCAAAATTTAACTGCTGAATGTGATTTGGATTCAAAACAGGTTTGGGAATTTTTTTAGTTAGGTTTTTGTTATGGTGTTTTCTTTAGTCCTATGAATGAACTGCTGGATGTGTAATTTCCGTTTTCTGATTTTATTGTAGGGGTCTGATTATGGTGAGAAAGAAGTGGTGGAGGGGAATGTGTTAATGTTGGAGTGGTTGGCTGGATGGTTCTTGTGTGTGTCTGTGTTGGCGGTGGTACTCTTGTACCTGGAGGTTAGCTGCTGGTTGTGTTGTTTATGCGCATCTCAACTTCATGTCCAGGTTGAATTTTGTTGGAGGTCCTATGTGTTGGAATACCCGTACATTTTCTGCATCAGCCGGTATGGATGTTACTGATTACTTATTGCAGTCTTGTTTTGTTTATTATGTCTTTGTTAACTATTTATGTGGGCAATTGGTTTTTCAGGTGGCGAGGCCTTCTGTAATGGACAGACAATCCATGTTAGCGAAACTAGTCGGGTGAGTACTGGTTGCTTAGATAATTTTATCAGTAACTTACGCATCAATTTTGTCTTGTTCTTTATTTAATCTAAGTTTGTTGCATATTATAGTATATGCAAAGAAAGTTTGGGTTTGTCATAATAATTGCAATGTGAATTTGGTTATTCTGTCCAGGTGGATAGATCTCTTCTAGTGACTGAATTTGGATATGAACATGATGATGCATGGGCAACAAATATATATTTAAATAATTTACTGATATCAGCAGGGTACGTATACATTCTTTTGAGTTATCTCACTAAATTATAACAAAAATTAGAATCAAACCTTAGGCTTTTTCTGAGGGGCCATGGTAGTAGAATCACTTGCGCATTTGAGCAGCCATGTTTTTCCTAGTATAGGTGGTGTTAAGCCAGCATCACGAAGGCCTGTGGCAGTAGCAAAGCCAATTACAGGATCACTTGCCTGCCCTGGTTTAACATTCCCCCTGAGTACAATATATGGTGTTTTCAGCCGAACTTGAGCTTCTTTAACTTCATTTCTTCTTTATACTGTTTATTGTGTTTTTCTTGCTTCCTTTTCCCTCGGTGTATCCTGTGGAAATTATGACTTCAAACCCGGTATGCTTCTTTTGGGGTCATAATTCGGCCAACTCATGTCTCCTGTCAATCTGAATTTCCTTTTGACCCCTGTTACTGCAAATACCCAGCTGCTTATTTTTCTTCTTGTCCATGTTCCTGTCACCCAGTTCGACAGTTCCTCAAGTGTTACATGGTACACCTGATAAACCTTTACCGACTGCAGCTTCATGGAAGGCCGCAGCTGGTCATATATCATCATTGTCCTCGTTAAGTAACCTGTATAGGACGTGCTGAACTGTAGGTATTCATGTTGAGTCTGTTTACTTACACTATAGGAAGTAGTAGTCATGTGAAGTGGAATGCCCACTACAGTCTATGTTTTGATTTAAAAATAGCTAAGTTGTAGTTTGGAGTTTATGAAGAGAAATCAATAAACAATTTTAGTTTTTTCTTTAACCTGTTTTTATCTTTACTCCTCTCTTGATCAATGAAACTTGGAACTTCTGTCATTGACGTGTTCATTTTTATTGTTGGACAGGTCTTGCGTATTGAATGCCAAACGCCGGAATTACATGAACTGGTAACTTTGTCTAAGCTCATCATATGGTATTATTGAGAAGTTAAGCTTGGTTTTATTTGTTCGCAGCTCACAGAGTTGATGGCTTTAGATTATTTACGGTTAAATTTTTGTACTTGGGTTTCTGTAATGAATACATGGATCACAGAATAATGTGGATGATTTGTAGTTTGAGAATCGGAGTGTATATGAAAAAGAAGAAAGTGCAGGTCTGTGTGTCAGTTTTAATTGTATTACTGGAAGCCCATTTAATTGTATTGCAGGCCTTTAAATTGGAATCCCAGGTCCACCATAGTGACCCGGGCTATCCATATTTTTTTATTTATTATTTTAAAAATTGTCACAGTTATTTTTGAAATTGTTACAAAAAGAAACACCTGTCAGCATCACTGTTTTGTTACAACTTAAAGTAACAATATAACGTTACAGTAATCGTGACAACAAAGACACGTGTCCTTTAAGTAATTGTGGGTAAACTTAGTAACTCGTATATGTGTTACTATAACCGTGACCAAATGTGACACGTGTCCTACGTCCAATCGTTGCAAACTAATTATTCACACTTATATTTGTTGTTGTATATGTGACAGTAAGGGACACGTGTCTACAGCATAATTGTTGTAATTATTAAGTAACAAATAAAACCGTTGTATTAGTTGTTGCAGTAAGTCACGTGGCGCAACCGTAAAATTAGTTCAGTCGTTGCTGTTTAATTTGTAACGTCTATAAGATGTGACTTTAATTAATAATTGTCACAGAAAAAAGCGTTGCAACATATTGCAACAAATATTTATAACAGCGTTTTACCAACGATCCATAAGTGTTACAAATGAAATCAGTAACAGATATATCCTGTGGCAAAATCCTGGATTTGGTGTAGTGCATATCAGCATTTGGGTGATGAAATTGAATGCATACACAAATGAAAACTTCGTACCTTGTACGGACTCCTATATTTTCGTGCATAGTCTCGCATATGTAACAAAATCAGAACATCCCCATAAAATGTAGGCTATGTTACTTTATAATGGACCAAAAATTGGGGACCCCTGACCCCTCTATAAAACATTCGGCGTCCTGGAGATATGTTTTGTTGAATTTTGTGACGGAAACTATAAGCACGAGCAACTGTGATTGTCGCACATTTTCCTGCGACGACCTTGTTTCACATTTTCCTGCGACAACTCTCGACGACCACGACGGACCGTGAGGATATCCGTGGGAATATTTGCCATGTTCATGAAATGATATGTACAAGAGATCCTTGTCTGCCACATTATAACTTGCTCGCTTTAGAAGCTTGTAGCTCAGCATTACATATATTCTCTCCGTTTTTTTTTAATAGGTTGGTTTCTTTAAATAAATGTTTCAAAAAAATAGGCTGGTTTCCTAATTGGAAAAGTCAAATGTTACTTTAATTTTTTGGGACCACTTCTCTTAACTTCTTTTGATGACAAGTGTTACGTGGACCATTTCACTTTACTTCTTTTGATGACAAATGTTATGGGGACCATTTTACTTAACTTCTTTTATTGACAAGTGTTATGAGGACCGCTTTCAATGATTAGTTCTCTTAATTTCCTTAAATTTCTCTAAAAACAAAACCAGCCTATTAAAAAGGAACCGATGGAGTATAAAACTGAGCAATTAGGGAATAACTACGCAATTATGGGCTAATTTAATGAATGAACAATAAAACCTTAAACTTGTACCTTAATTGAACCTCAAATTATTACTCTGTCGTATAGCGAGATTATAATACTTAAGACCCAAACCTTAAATACTTTTGTCTAGCAGGGATGGACATGATGAATCAAATTTAATTTGCTACCATTAATTTCTAAAAATAATTAGCACTCGATTCTTTAATGTCAATTTGTTACTATAATTAGATTTCTCTAAACAAAATTCGAACGAATAGATGCATTTGAAGGATTGCTGGTATGCGGAAGTGCTCGAGAGACCTGTAGTGAAGGTTGTCCGGTCTTCCTATTTGTAAGGGTGAGTTCTGTTGTTTAGGATGATGATGAAACTATTAAAAAAATAAAATAAAATTGTCTTCCCCAAAATGCCGACATGGGGGTTATATGTAGCCAGTAGCCACATTTTGTGAATCTACGAGGAAGACGATTCAGGTAACATCTTTTGTCTTGTTTGGGGTGTCTCATCTTATGCATGTCTCCCTTAAACCACGACTTGAATAGTTTTATCAATATGGTGATCGCATATTCGCATCACTGATTTATATAGCACATCTGGGAACTGTCTTTCTTTTTTCTTTTTTGGTAAAATTGTGAAGGTAATATGAGGTCCGAGATTTTTCTCTCCTTAGAATGAGAAATTTCCTATTTAGTACAAAAATCCGACCCGGGATAGTGTGTAGTCCAACGGGATAGAGAAATTACCCGATATTCCAAAAAGGTTTAAAAATACCTAAAATTACTAGCCTATCCTCACTACTCACGTGTGGACCGTATATCTCTTTCTTCTTCTTTATTTTTCAGACGAAAACTTCATCTACTTTTTCAGAAGAAAACTATTCTTGTTTCATCTTCTCAATCAACAACACCAACAGCTAATTCAACCCTAAATCCATGCTTAATCATCTCCCGAAACTAATCATCATCAACAATAGAAACCAAATTCATCGGAAAGCTAGAAGGATAACCTAAAGATAAAAACCGAAAACAGATCTGGAGAGAAAGCCATGGAGAAAGAGAAAAACCGAAAACAGGTGAAATTATTCACCGGGTTTTCGTTGGCGGCGGCGATTTATGAAACAAGGAGTAGTTTTGGCATGGTGGTGATGGTGGGGTTGGAGAAACTATGGTTATGTATCTCTGTAACAACAATATTTTTACTTCTTTCTTTCTAACATTTCCATTTTTTATTTATTTATGTATTGATCCTACAATACGTATTAATATGTATTTGAAGAATTCATTGATTTTTGTATGAACCTTTTTGTTATGTATGATCCAGTAATACGTATTGATATGTACTGGTACGAATATCAATAGTTTATATTGATCCGACAGTATATTCGTATGTATTGTAGAAAAAAGTGATTGATTGATATGTAGGAGTACATATTAGTATGCATATGAATATAGTAAAAATTGCAGTACATATTTGGCTGTACTGACGAAACTGGATGGTTTTTGATACTGTGAACTGCCGGTACATATTTGAATGTACTGTAATATGTACTATGAAAAGCTGGGTGCTCTTATAATACATATTTGAATGTACTGTAATATTTTTAGTTTATTAAGTATCTATTTGTAAAACTCATTCAATTTAGTGTATGCAATTGTTGATCAAAGAAAAAAAAAGCATCTGAAAATGTAATTTTTATTTTCCAGATTTTTGCGTTCACAAATGCTGGTGTAAAAATGATAGTGATGGCAATTATATAACTTAAAAGTATTACAGTGTACTACTGAGACATTCAAAATTATTAACCCCTTTAATTCTTGCGATAAAAAATGAGACATTAATCATAAAATTCAAACCTTAATACAAGCATTACTTTTCTTAAATATTAACAAAATAAAAACTAAATATCAGTTTAATTTGACTAATAACTATATCAAACATTTGAATAACCACTACAAGACATTAACAAAAGATTGCCAACTTTAGTACATATTTGTATATACTGAGTGAAACTAAGTGGAACCCTAGTACATATCAATGTTTACTTAGTAGCAGACTAATATCAAGTTCACAGACCCATTCGCAGACCATTACACCTATCCACAGTAGCGATGAACCTTTCGGATCATGAAGTCCAACGGGCTCAGTCACAGAACTTCACAGCAGAACCAAGCCATTGATAGTAATTTGAGCAGCTCCTTCCTGAAATCAGTTAATGCTCATACAAGTGAGATACTCTGAGTGTATCTAAAAATCTAGTAGATATAGATGTGTACTTGGTAAAAACCTAGTAGATATCACACTACATATACGCATATATGGAAGAAAACAAAATACGTACTCAATTGACAAAATAAAATACGTACTCTATATCATTAATAGAAAAATGTCCTTCAAAGACAGTGACTTTATCTCCATTCTCTTCCCTAGTGCATATTCAAGTATATACTCAATACATATCCTGCGGTACATATTACTCTAGCGCTAACTTTCATTGTTAATGATAGAATGCAGAGACAAGATTTGTTTATGCAGTGGATTTCTGTGAAAGAATTTATAAGGAAGCTTCTTGCAGCTACACTTGCATTGCCTCATATGGTATTACTTCATAGCGGCAGTTGAGGATAGCAAGTGCTTATTAATTAGTGACACATTCTTGAATTGTGGTAAATAAAAAGAGAAGAGAGTGAACTACAAGTAGTCTTTCCAAAGAGTGACCAACAAAAAGGTATAATGAAACTATAATTAGTGCTGGAATCAAAACTATCAAGTAGTGTGCAGGGGTTAATGCTAGAATACCATTAAAGTTCGGAAGGATGTACAGGGTACCACATCAGTCTATTGAGAATGCATGCATTATCTTAGCAAAAATGGAAACTCATAACAGCTCAGACAACACAAAGAGTCAAACCTTAGCATTGGCACCGGTACATATCGATGTGTACTAAGTAAAACCCTGGTACATATTGATATGTATTTCTTAGAGTCTACTACATTAGTTTCACCCTTTAGCTTCTTTTTCTTTTATCAGTTCTCTTTTGTTTTCTGCAATTACAAGCTACACTGACCCAAAAATCTACCACATTATTAGAAGCAATGCTGAAAACTCGGAAAGGCTACTAATAAAAAGGCTAGATCAGTTAAATCTCTTTAACAAGTGGTTTCAGTTCAATAACCTTCATTCTTATCGTTTTTTGAGAATAATCCTTCTACCACTAATTCAAAATGAATATAACAACACATATACACATTACTAAATAAAAACAAACACTGAAAAATCTAACTAGTAGATTTTGATATGTACTGAGTGAAATCTTAGAGATATTGATGCACACTTAGTGAAAACCTAGTAGATATTGGTATGTAATGAGTAAAAACCTACAATATATTGATATGCACCAAGTGAAAACCTAGTACATATTGATATGAACTGAGTGAAAACCTATTACATATCACAATACATATATATATGTCTTGAAGAAAAAAAAACAAGAATCAAAAATGTGTAATCCCCATTGTAAAAACATAATCATTGTATGCACACAAAAATAGTACATATTGATATCGATATGTACTAAGTGAAAATCTAACCAATTTTTGAACCCTCTAATTTCCTGACCTCTTTGTACTACAAACTTTCTCTAGATAACAACATTTGTATGCCCCCATATTAAGACACCCATTAAAATGATAAAAAGGATTAATGAGCCTATAAATCTATGACATATCTTTGAACAAATAAGAAACAAGTGCACATCCGGGTACCTTGGACTCCACAACTAACATGAATACATTATTTGCCATTTTTAAGCTTACTTAAATCGACCTTTTTTAAAAGACAGTGTTGCAATTGTTGTATACTTAACTCATGCATGAAACCAAATGAAAACTATCATGTTGTACGACACATGTGCTATCCTTAAGACTTAAAAAAATACAAGAAACCATTGTTTAAAAATCATTAAAGTAAGGTGCATGTTGTTAGAAACAAAGCATTAAAATTCAAGTACGGAGAACGAAAAATGAAAAGAGCGTCATGTTCCACTTACCTGCACTTCATTTTAGTAGCATACGCATGATCATCATCATAAGACAATCCAACTGAGAGATGTATCATACTTGTTAAGGTGATCACTGTTACTTAGTAAAATGTATGCTTTCCTGTAATATGTGGAACGTTGACCTCATACCGACAAATAATGCATAAAAACAGAAAGTTTCATTTCTTGTTCGGTAGCTTCAAAAATACAATTTCCAATTCATCATGGTACTTATTAAGAAACTCTTTAGGATGTCTCATAAATATTGTCAATGAAGATTAGGTCGTAATGTCAATCTAATTTTTTTTAGAAAATTTCAGAGGGGTATGCAAATTAAGTCATGCTAATCATCATTCCAAATTCACATTTAGGATCGACGTATATTCTTAAGAGATCGGTCGAATATAAGCAAAGACTCGATCTTAAAATTGTGGAAAAAAATCAAAAATTCTACACTAAAATGATGAGAACGTTAAATTGATTACGAATCTCCGTTCTAATTTCAAATCAGATCTATGAACTGAAAAAAGAAATAAGAGATTTTGGTTTTTATAAACCCAAAAATGAAATATCCAGAACAAATTATTTTGAAAGAACAATATACCTAGAATCAAAATCAGAGAGATTAGAAAGAATCTTATCTTTTTCATATTTCATATACCTAGAATCAAAATCAATATGTACTAATTTGAAATGAGAACAACGACGATTTACCATTATCGACTCCTCCGGATTTAGTTTGTAGAGAGAGTTGGAATCTCTGTTTTTTTTTCCATCAATCTCCATCGCCAGAGCTCTCCAATTTGTGAAGAACGAACTGATAAAACTGAATTAGATTTGACTAGAAGGGTTGTTTAGGCATTTAGAAAACTACACATCATAGCTTCCACACGTATTTGGACCAGTGATTAAAATATTTGGTCCAAAAACATGTTTTTGGACCAACGAGTAGAATTATTTTAGTGTTGGACTACACACTAAACGATTTTTCCTAAACTGGATTAACCAGTAATTCCTAGCTTTAGAATTGGCAATATATTGGGGAAAAAAACGACACAAGTTACCACAATGCTTCAAACAAAAAAAATCAAAATGGTTCCTGTTTAAACTGAGATTATCAGTTGTATATCTAAATATCAAATAGATTTGGCATATCATCATGGTAGATTTTACACCAAAAAAAGATTAACGCCTTGATATAACAGCTCCAAGTATACGTTGCAGTCGATTATTAGAGAATAAACAATTTTTTTTTCCTTCCAAATCATCTATAAAATTGCTCGTATTATAAATCTCCAAATTATACTCCCAAACCGATCCGATTTAATCTGCTGCCAACCAAAAATTAACTGTGAAATCGATAATAATGAAATCCCATGTTTATGTCCACTTGCAGAATCATTTCTTCCTATTCTTGAATCGAATACAGGCACCGAAGAAAGAGATGAGATATGTCGTCGTTGTCCAAATGCAGAACTCACAAAGGATTGGAACTTGAGTACCTTTGTTAACCAAGTTGTCACGAGTACGCCACTCTCGTAACACTGCATGTCGCATCATAAAGCGGATGTTTGATGACCATTGGTGGTTCCAAATATTTTTGTGTGGCCAAATTGGTGCGCTCTCAATTTAATATTTCTCTTTTAGCAACCAAATATAACATAGAACAACCTTTTCTTTTTACTAGGAAAAAAATGAATTTATTGATAATTTAAATGATGACATCAAGTTCTCCTCTGACAATAGTTTTAAGCCAAAGAGGAAAAATAGTAGACCAAATTTAGTTTGCTCTAGTTGATCTGCCTTTTTGTGTCAGACAATTAGCAACCTCATTGGAATCTCTACGTACAAAAGTACATTTCCAAAATCGAAAATTTCCTAATGATGTTTTACAATCACGAATAATATTATTATTTGTCCATCTCACATAACCATCATTTTCATTAATAGCTTTCACAACATTCAAGCAATCTCCTTCGAAAACTATTAATGAAAGCTATTAATGAAAACTATCACAACGATTGCTTGAACGTTGTGAAAGCTGCAAGGCTTGCAGATTTTTATGGAAGGTCCAACTTCCACAAGAGCCATCTTCCAGAATATCATTGAATATTGGCTCTTGCAGACAGAAAATCCTTGAATATTGGCCCTGCAGGGCTTGAATATTGGTTATTAATAGCTTTCCTAATTAATAACTTTCACAATGTTCAAGCAGACAGAAAATCCTTTATTTTTGTGGAAGGTCCGACTTCGGGAACTTTTTCCATCGAAAACTATCAATTTCCTGACCATGCACCTCATCCATTATACATTTGTATGCAGCTTTAACACTGAATAAGCCATTATAAGATGGTTTCCATCTTATTATGTCTTTACCTACACCTGGTATTATTATATCACGTATATCCTGAACAGTATCATTATCAAAAAGCACTCTTAACAATTCCACATTCCATTTTACCTTCCTCCAGCAAGATTAATTGGTGTACAATTTTCATGCTAGTAGAAGAAAAAAAAAGAATCTAAGAACTCTGCTCTATTTGGAACCCATCTATTTTTCTAAATTTTATAAATCTACCATCTCTAACCTCCCAACAATAATGTTTTTTATTAATTCTAAATCTCTACAAACCCCTCTCCAAACCCAAGAAACTGACCATTGATTGACTGCATGCAGGGGATTACTATTTGAAAAGTACTTACATTCAAAAATCTTTACCCATAGTGCATCATATTCAGTTAAAAGCATCCAAGCAAGTTTAGTTTGTCACATTTTGTCAAGGTATTCATCTTTCTTGATGTTTAAGCCCCCTAATGTTAATAGTTTAGCGACATTATCCCATTTCCTCAAGGTAATACCCTTAGTGTTATCTTTTTTATTCCAGAAAAAGCTTCTATGAATTCCATCAATTTTATCCGTCAACTTTTTTGGCATGGGAAAAACAGCTAAATGGTTAGGAACCCTAAATTAGATTGAATTAGGACTATCCTTCTTGACTGATTAATGTGATTAACTTTCCAAGTGGACAAATTTCTATCAAAACTATAAAAAAGGTGATTAACATTTTTCATTTTCCTCTATGAATTAAGAGAGATACACCCGGTATTTATCTTGCAAACCTAGTTTCTTGATATTCAAAATGTTTACTATGTGAGTCTTAGTTGCAGGATCTATTTTTGGACTAAAAGAAATACATGATTTTTCAAAATTGATAGATTGTCCAGAGTACTTACTATTCATCTTTAGCATGTTATCCAGGTCCTTGGCTCCTCTCACATTAGCTCTAACAAAAATAAGTAAATCATCAACAAAAAATAGATGACTTACATATGGTGCATCTTTTGTTACCTTTATCCCTTGTATTTCATTTTTAGACTCATCATAAATAAGCACCTTAGATAAGACATCCATACAAATTATAAAGAGGTAGGGTGAAAAGGGGTCTCCTTGTCTAAGACCCCTTGCAGGATAATATACCTCGCCTGGTGCACCATTCAAAAGTATTGATGTTGACACTGTTGTCACACATTGCTCTATCAACCTGCACCGATGTTCATGAAACCCCAATTATTTCAAGATATGAATAACAAATTTTCATTCAATTACATCAAATGCTTTTCACATGTATAGCTTAACTTCCATTAGCCCTGCCTTACTTCTATTCTTACTCATAGTTTAACTGAAATATCACATTTTCGGCACGACCTCTGCTCGATTTCGTTTAAAAAAGAAAAACCGGTAAAACGTATTTACCGTAACCAAACTGGTATTTTTTTTAAAAGGAACCGTTACTTCAACGCCGAGAGTCTCTTATCAGAACATTTTTATCACCGGAGCCCATACTTATTTAGATTTATGGCTTGTACCTAAAGGAAAATCCGAATGGGTAATATTAAGTTTATTTATAAAGCAGTTCAACCCTGGTGCGCACCGACCGCAAATCTGGTACATTGTTGATACCCACCAATCTAGTTTTGTCATTATTAATCATTGTAACTTCGATACATCTCAATGTACTAAAAAACATTGATATATTGCTGCCAACAGGCATCCATACGAGCACGACAAACTGTAAATTGGAATGGAGTTAGTTGGTGAATAGAAATATCCTCGAATTAGTCATTATGACTCAACTCGCTCTATTCAGACCCTTCATCACAATGTTAAAAATCAATAGAGAGAGTGGTTCACCTTGTATATCGGTTTTTTCCCCGTCATGTACACATATGGACATCTTTGTCTTGCCCGCAACTTGTTGCATAGCATTGACATGCCGAATATACCTATAAAAGTTGTATCTAAGACTTACCATTATGCTGTCATGACTCACCTGAATCTTGCGTGAACGACAACGTTCTCTCGATCAATATTTCGGAAGACGAGTATCTTAAGAGAGTAGAAGATTGTCACAAAAACCTTATAAGTCGTCTAGTTTTTCCAAAGGGTTATGTTCAATGCCATGCTTCTAATATTAGGGATAAACTCATTTGTCATGCGAGTATCACTTAGAGTATTTTTTTTTCCTGGGAAATATTTTTTATTTTTTTAATTTCTCATTGAAGGATGACATGCTCAAGATTCGTATGATAGGGCTTGTTCTTTGAAACTTGGTTGGATATAGTTTCAGCAATAGTCTCATGTGAATTTTAATCCTAGCGCTCAATGTCAATCCATCGCTCAACTTTGAATTAAATTTATAGCGTAGGTCAAGATTACTGGAGGATGAAAAAAGATTGGTTTAGCGATGGGTACGCCCATGTGTATAGGTCATAGTACCATTAACAAAACCTTTACTCTTTAGCAAGGGTTTGGATTAGGGTTCAGACTAAGATTAATTTGTCGTTTTCTTTGTATGAAAAAGTCTTGTTAGAGGGTAATGTGTTCGGATTCATGAATTACTTTAATTTCGATAAAATGCATGTCTATTGTTCCACTTAAAGGTCACTGGGAATAGTTTTATAGGTCGTAAATGTGAATCTACTTATGTTTACTGTGCTATTCTAAAATTACTTCTACCATAGGATGAAAAAAAAACGGAAAGCTTAGTGACAAGCGAGTCGATAAAAGAAAAAATTAGTCATAGAATAATATCCTTTGAAGGTTGTTGTGGTAATAAAGATGCAAGTAATGGTCATAATATAGATGGTTCAACTACTCTAAATGCACTAAAAGGTAAGAAGCAATAACTCCTACCGGCTCTAATAAGGTGAATAATGAAACAAATGAAAATAGGGAGGTTAATATATAGGCTGTATGTGATTCTTCCGTTGAGGAAGACGATGTAGGTGTTAGTTCCCCTGAGGTAACTACCATGACTTATACGAGAAGTGAAAATATAATTAGAATATGTACGCTCAGTTTCAGCAATAGTCAACTTGCAATTTTTGAAAAATGGTGTTTCAAGCAGCTGGTTGATCCATTCAAGAATTAGCAAAAAAAAGGTTGTTGACAAATGACATCGTACCACTTATATTCTTGGAAATAAAATTATTAATACCATGACTCCTGTCTCTTTGAAAGGAACTTACTAGAAATATTTACTGGAAGAAGAATGTGACATTTATTCACAAAGAGCAAGAAATAGATAATGTATCTCATCTCATAAATTAAACATGGTTTTTAATATTAATACTAACAAATTTAGCAGGCTAGTCACGTATACAGGTAATAATAAATATGATGACTATACAACATTTTTATCATCCCTAGTATGAGAGAACATGGTGGTAGAAGATATTGCTTCTCCTTATAGGATGGTTTTCAAGATTTCCATGATGGTAGAAGATAATCTCCGACATATGAAGACTATCCCTCATTTACTTGAAAGTTGTTGAAAAATACTTTTTCGACAAGAGAACTCAATCCAATGGAACGTTCAACTTGTTGAAGATCAAGCACGATATAAGGAACGTAATTCTGGTGCAGGGAGAGGGAGACGGAATCGAATGTATATGCACGACAAAGCTATTTACAAAAATCTTATTGAGTCAGAGACTGACTGGGATTATTAGAGAGTGGTCTAGCAAATTTGCTTCTCCAAAGTCTTATTCCTTTTGTGGGTTGCAATGCATGATTCGGTTCCCATGAGAAGTATGCTGCAAAGTAGAGGACAAGTTAGCTCTAATTTATTGTCTTTTCTGTAAAAGTCAGGTGGAATCTCTTGACCACCTGTTATTACACTGCAGTTGGGCGCAAAATTTATGGGATTTCTTCACAAATACAGTTCTGGTGAAATTGGTGATGAGTGCAAGACTGCAAAGTTGCTTACAAACCTAGAAAATCTACAGGGTTTCTAAGAGAGTTGAGAAAGTCTGACACCTTATTTCGTTTTGCCATCTGCTGGGATTTGTGGCTTGACAGAAACAAAAGGGTGCATGGAGGGAGGCCAAAATCTAAAGATGATCTGATGTATACAATAATATTGGACATCTGCTTGTGGATCTCAAGCACGGATATTTTTAGAGGATACTCATGGATCAAATTTTATTTCAGTGGGAAGATATCATGGCTATAAGTTAGTTTTTTTTTGGATATTTTTGGTGTAGGAGTTTGTTGATTCCTTCTTTCTTGTATATATCCTGTAAATATCTTTTTTTTTTAATGTATCCTTTTTTTTCTCAATTGTTTTTTAATGTAGATATTAAATATGTACATAAGGACTTGAATGGGGAGGCCGACAAGCTAGCTACGCGGAGTCATGCATAGAAAGAAAAATTGGTTTTGATTATCCTGAGAATGCTCACTTGGAATGTAAGTTTTTTTGTTTAACTCCTATAGAATTTCCTTTCTGTTAAAATAAATAAATAACGGTTTAGAGCTTCATGCATGACAATGTCATAGTTGCTAAGTCAGCAGATGTTATTTTAAAAGAGTGAAATTTGCCGTTATTCCCTTATTTTAAAAGTGCCGCTTAGAAAGGAATAACGATGCAGAAACATAATTGATGCATTGAAAGATAAAAATGGTGATTGGTGTATTGATCGTAATTATTTATCCAACTTACTATCTTCACACTTTTAGGAAATCAGTTCTACTTCTACTCCAACCTTAGATGAAGACTTCATGCAGCATATTCCTTCTGTTATCACTGCCCAAGAAAATGAGAGGTTAATAGCCATTCCGACAGATAAAGAAATCTTAGCCACTTTAAAGAGCATGGATCCGTGGGAAGCACCACTTTATCTTCCACCATGGTTTTACTTAACTCAATGGGATACTATAAAAGCCGATGTAGTTTGCATGATACAAGACTTCTTTAGAGCTGGTTTTCTTAGCAAGAAATTAAATCAAACTAGACTCATGCTAGTTCCAAAAGTTAAGACTCCAAGTTCCCCTGCAGATTACAGGCCCATTGCATTATGCAATACCTCCTATAAACTTATATCAAAGTTGATGGCAAGAAGAATGAAGCATCTACTAGACAGGGTAATATCACCTCTACAATCTGCATATGTTCCAGGATAATGAACCAGCACCAAATGATTCATCCGAGTTTTGGAAAAGCATATGGAGTGTATATTGAGGCTATACCTAGAATCAAGTTGTTTATATGGAAATGTACGAGAGACTTAATTATGTCCAAAAAAAGGATACACGGAAAAATTCCTCAAGAGGATATAACTTGTGGAAGACATAGTTGTCAGTCTGAAACAACTATGCATATTCTCCTAGATTGTCCCTTTGCAAGAGCAGTATGGTTTGGAACAGGCTTAGTGGCTACTGATGAAGAATAGACATGTCCTGCAGACTGGATTGCTAGCTGGATTAACCTACGTGACAAGAGAATGGTTCACAAGATGGCATTCATAAGTTGGCATCTATGGAAAGACAGATGCAGCTTTGTTTTCAACAACAAGCACTCAACTCCTCATACGACTAACTCTTTCTTAACAGATGCTGAATCTGTGTGTAGGCCTAGTAACCATATTGTTGTTGTCACTACTGTGCATAGGTGGTCTCCTCCTACAAGACACTTGATTAAAGTTAACACAAATGCCTATTATTGCCACGTTTTTAAGAATGGAGGATATGGACTAATATTTCGTAATTCTACAGGTACACATTTAGCATTTGCATGTGCGAACTTCAGGGAAGCATCAGGTCCAGAACTCTTGGAAAGTCTTGCTGCTATGGAAGCTGTTAAACTTGCATCGCAGTTGGGATTTAAGAAGATCGTTATTGAAGCTGATTACGTATGACTCGTTCAAAGATTATGTGGGGAAGAGTTTGAAGTTCCTTGGGAGTCTAGAAGAATCATGGAAGACATTCTTTTCATTTTAAAATATTTAGATTTTTGGGAATGTAAGCACACAAATAGATTAGCAAATAAATGTGCAGAAAAATTAGTTAAATATGCTAGGAAACAGAGATGCTCTAACACTTGGTTGAGTAGTCCTCTTACCTTCCTGTTAAACTCAATTCAGCACGATTGTGCTTAATCAATATAATTTCTTTGCATCAAAAAAAAAAATGATGCAGTTTGTTATTCGTTCATTAGCGTAATTTTTTCGCTCATCAAATGACTTGTGAAAGTTTTAAAATTTACTTTTCAAAATAAATTTGTTACAACAATTATTAACAAGATTGACAATTGTTAGATGAAATTATTTTCTCTTAATGTTCCTTGATATTTGTGAAAAAACTAAGGCTGGGTTTGGCAATGCTTTTATTTTTCCAAAAGCACTTTCAAAACCTATATATGTCAATAGTTTTTGAAATTAGTGTTTGTTAAAAAAAAAATTAAAGTGTTTTTTTACCCAAAGCACTTCCCAAATTCCTCAACTTTTAAAAGCCGGGGAGGAGGAGCTTTTAAAACTACAAAAACATAAGTTGTGGTCTCATCTAAATTTAATGCTTGATTTATCTCTTTTATCTCTATTTTATTTTATAAATGACAAAAGTTACCCTTAAATTTGTATACAATCAATTTTTCATTACTTATATTTTATTCTTTTAATATAACTATTTTTTTATTTTTAAACTATTTTATATACCATTTCATTTAATTTGTAAATAATAAAAATAAATATTAAATAATAGTTTGATTATTCTTTTTTGAAAATTATATATATACTGAAAAATGGTTAAGTAAAATAATTTTTTTAACAATCATAATAATAGTGACAGTTAGTAAATTTAATATCATATATATTTATATTTAAATTTAATATCATAATAATAGTGACAAAGACTTGAGGCCGGCTGATATCCTTGTTCTCAACTGGGAGAATGGTCAAGATGTTTGTATGGATGTTACAGGTGTCTCGCCTTTCACTGCTGAAGGTGTCCGCTCTTTCGTCCTAGGGAAGGCTATTTCTAGTGTTGTATCATGAAAACGTACTAAATACCTTGACAAGTGTGTTTCACACGACTATGGGCTGAGTATCTTAGCTTTCTCTACTTTAGGAGAACTCGGTGAAGATACTTTGTATTTTTTCAAGCGTCTAAAAAATTGTTTGGTTAGCAACGACGCTAATAGTGGCTTGGGTAGTTTTATTTTTCATAGATTAGGCATTGCTATTCAAAAAGGAGTTGAAGCCCAGCTTGTTGCTAGGTTACCAACCAAGAGCTTTGCATGATTTTTATATTATTTTATTTAATAATAAAAAAAATTATTTTTTTTAAGCCCAATAAAATTGCATAAAACTATTTTAAAGATATGTTTGTTTTTGTCATTTGGTACAATAACAATGGTTCAATATGATATTTTACCAAACACACTTTGGCTGTTTTTTTAATCAGCTTTAACTTTAATTAATTTTTTACCAAACGTTTAATTGTTTATTTCTCACAGCGCAGCTGATGCAGCATCTTGATACCTTTCCTAATTTTGGTCTTTTTAGATTTCCTTTTTCTTTTATAATTCCTTTTCTTAGATGTTTGATTTTTAGGAAAGATAGGTTCATATAAATAAGGGATTGTAAGATAGTTTTATTCATTCAGTTTTAAGAGATAATACACTAGAGTTTTCTCTAAAGCCTTGCATTGATTTGATTCTGTCATCAATTCAAGAGCCTTGCATCGAATTTGATTGAACTCTTCGATTCAAGAAGTCAGGTCTCTAGAAATTTAACCTATATTTCTAGATTGAGCTGAATCACCGTTGATACGCTGCGCCAGGTTGGTATCAGAGACAGGCTACGTTCTTTGTCTGTCACTACAATGGTGAGACCTCGTCGAACACCAGTTCGTACTGCAGCAGAAATCAATCGTGACGCCATTACTGAGCTACAAGCCCAGATGGCTTCCATCACAACTGCCCTCCAAACCCTTCTGGTTCAACAACCAGCACCAGCCGTACGCGAGCATGTTGCTCACGTTAACAGTACCAGAGACGATGTTGATGACGAAGAAAACCCGTTTGCAGACGACGTTAATCCCTTTGCTCCTCTACACACCAACCGTACTCTAGCACCAGATAACGTACCAAACGCAGCAGCTCATATTCATTGGGAATCGGGTTTCAAAACCGAGATACCAGAGTTTCATGGAAATTCTTCAGCTGAAGAACTGCTCGATTGGATAGTCACGGTAGAAGAAATCCTAGAATTCAAACGAGTTCCAATGGATCAATGTGTTCCTGTCTTAACAATGCGTTTTCGTGGCAGAGCAGCTGCCTGGTGGACACAATTGAAGACAACTCGTGCACGTCTTGGAAAACCAAAGATTATGTCATGGGATAAACTTTCATCAAAACTTAAGAAAACATTCTTGCCTTACAATTATGACCAGCTAATGTTTCAGCGTCTCCATACCATCCGCCAGGGAAATCGATCTGTGGCTGACTACTCTACTGAATTTTTTTTACTTCTCAATCGAGTTGATATACAAGACTCTGAGCGTCAACTGGTGGCACGGTTTACAGCAGGATTACGACAACAGATCCAACACACAATCAATCTCTTCCATCCATCAACACTGTCAGAAGCACATCAGCAAGCTTTGACTATTGAGGCGCAAACTAAATTATCCTTCTCATCATGGTCTACTGTTCGTTCTTCTCGACCAAATCAGACTCCGACTGCGACAGATGACGCTATATCTGTCAAAGCAGACACACCCATTGTTCCAGCTCTTGACACTCGACAAACTCGACCAAACTCAATTCGTTGCTTTTCTTGTGGAGATTTAGGTCATCGACAGTCTTCCTGCCCCACTAGAAACAGAAGAGGCCTCCTCCTTGAAACTGCTGGTAATGACGTTGAAGTAATTTACGATGAGGAAACTACAGAGCCACAGGATGAAGTAGAGGTTCTTAAAGCAGATAGCGGACCAGCATTAATGTTGCGACGTGTGTGTTTAGCTCCGCGTGGAACAGATATCAACCCTCAACGACATAATCTTTTTCACTCAAAGTGTACTATTGGAGGCAAGGTGTGTAACTTCATAATTGATTCTGGTAGTAGTGAAAACGTCATTGCTGAGGAGGTTGTAACCAAACTTCAATTATCAACAGAACTACATCCTAACCCCTACAAGTTGGCATGGTTGGATCGGAATACTGATGTACTCATAACTCGACGAGCATTGATTTCTTTTTCGGTGGGAGATTCGTATAAGGATCAAATTCATTGTGATATTGCTCCAATGGATGCTTGCCATCTACTTTTAGGACGTCCTTGGTTATCTGATCTTCGAGTACAACATGATGGCTATCGTAATACCTACAGTTTTCGTTACAATAATCGCAATTTCACTCTACAACCTTCTTTGCCCGAGAAACAACATACACCATCAGCTCCAGTCCTTTTCTTGCAGCAAAAAGCTTTTGAAGAAACACTTCGCGAAGAAAGATATGTTCTAATATTGATCAATTCGGTTGTCAGAAAGTCTTTGCCGTCACCTCCAGAACATTTTCAAAGACTATTGGAAGAGTTTCAGGATGTTTTTCCTAATGAGTTACCACCCGGCCTTCCTCCACTCGGAGATATTCAACACCATATTGATCTAATTCCAGATGCTGTTCTTCCTAATAGAGCTCATTATCGTATGAGTCCGAGTGAGCATGAAGAACTTAGACGACAGGTTGAGGAACTTGTGTTGAAGGGATATTTACGTGAAAGCTTGAGTCCGTGTGCAGTCCCAGCTTTGCTTATACCAAAGAAGGATGGATCTTGGAGGATGTGTGTCGACAGCCGTGCTATAAATAAAATTACAGTACGCTATAGATTTCCCATTCCCCGTCTCGACGATCTATTAGATCAAATTGGAGCTGCAACGATTTTCTCTAAACTGGATCTTCGAAGTGGTTATCATCAGATACGGATCCGCCCAGGAGATGAATGGAAGACGGCTTTTAAAACTCGCGAAGGACTTTTTGAATGGCTTGTCATGCCCTTTGGCTTGTCCAATGCACCAAGCACTTTCATGCGTGTTATGAATCAATCTCTTCGGCCCTTCATAGGTAAGTTTGTAGTTGTTTATTTTGATGATATTCTCATATTTAGTAAGTCCTTCACTGAACATCTTGCACACTTAAGAGAAGTACTTCTTGTTCTCCGTCGAGATCGACTATTTGCCACACAAAAAAAGTGTGAGTTTGGCTCTCCTGAGGTTCACTTCCTTGGATACATCGTCTCAGCACAAGGTCTAGCCGTCGATCCGAGCAAGGTAGAAGCAATAAAATCTTGGCCTACTCCTACTACTTTATCTGAAACTCGAAGTTTTCATGGTCTAGCATCTTTTTATCGAAGATTTGTGCCGCAATTTAGCAGTTTGATGGCACCTATCACTGATTGTATTCGTCATGATAGTGTCTTCACTTGGACTGCCGAAGCAACTACAGCTTTTGAGATCATTAAGACGAAATTGTTATCAGCACCTATTCTAGCTCTTCCAGATTTTACTCAAGTTTTTGAACTTCATAGGGATGCTTCTAAGTTGGGCATTGGTGCTGTCTTGAGCCAACGCAACAAACCTATTGCCTTCTTCAGTGAAAAACTGGCTGGAGCTCGTCTACGTTATAGTACTTACGATGTGGAATTTTATGCAGTGGTTCAAGCAATCAAACACTGGAGACATTATCTTTTCCATAAAGAATTTGTTCTTTACACAGATCATGATGCTTTAAAACACCTGAACAGTCAAGATAAAATCTCAGCTCGTCACGCATCATGGATATCTTACTTGCAACAATTTACGTTTGTTATCAAACACACGTCAGGTGTTTCTAATCGAGTTGCTGATGCCCTGAGTCGTCGCCATTCTTTGCTGAGCGTTCTTCATGTATCAGTTCCGGGATTTTCCACCTTTGCTGATTTATATGAGTCTGATGACTTCTTTGGTCGAGTTCTTCTTGACGTACAGAATGGTCTTTCTCGAGATTTCACTATGCACGATGGCTTTCTTTTTCGAGACAGTCGTCTTTGCATTCCAGACTGCAGCCTCCGTCTTAAACTTGTTGCTGAAACACATAATGAAGGACACATTGGTCGCGACCGGACGTTGTATTTACTTTCTCAGTCTTATTTTTGGCCTGCATTGAGACGTGATGTTGAGCGTTTTGTCGAACGTTGCACAGTGTGTCAGACATCAAAAGGTCATTCCACGAATGTCGGTCTATACCTTCCTCTCCCTATTCCAACACAACCATGGACGGACATCAGTATGGACTTTGTGATGGGTCTTCCTCGTACACAAAAGGGTTTCGATTCAATCTTTGTCATTGTTGATCGTTTCTCCAAGATGGTGCACTTCATTCCATGTAAAAAGACTTCAGATGCAGTCCAAGTCGCAACACTTTTTTTTCGAGAGGTTTACAGACTCCATGGATTGCCAACTTCCATCGTTTCTGATCGGGATTCTCGATTCTTAGGACATTTTTGGAGGTCTTTATGGAAATTACTAGGAACCAGCCTTGACATGAGTTCCGCTTATCATCCTCAAACGGACGGTCAAACAGAAGTGACCAATAGATCTTTGGGGAATTTGCTTCGCTGCCTTGTGGGAGATTCTATTAAAACTTGGGACTCAAAGCTTCCTCAAGCAGAGTTTGCTCATAATCATTCACTTAATAGAAGTTCAGGGTTCAGTCCATTTCAGGTCGTTTATGGTCTTCTCCCTCGTGGTCCTTTGGATTTATCTACTCTTCCAGACCGTACACGTCTTCATGGTGTAGCTGATGATTTTGTAGACAACATTCATACGATTCATACGAAGGTTATTACCAATCTCGAGTCATCCTCCTCAAAGTACAAAGCTGCGTCTGATTCTCGTCGCCGTCGTGTTCTCTTCGAAGTAGGTGATCAAGTTTGGGTATTTCTCACTAAAGATCGAATGCCGGCTCATGCTTATAATAAACTCAAGGCAAAGAAAATAGGTCCTGTCACAGTTGTGGAACGAATTAATGACAATGCTTATCACCTACAACTTCCAGCAAACATCAACACTTCGGATGTCTTCAATGTTCGTTATTTATCACGTTTTGTTCCACCAGACCCAGTTCCAGATTCGTGGTCGAATCCTTCTTCCCCGGCGGGACCTGATGCAGCATCTTGATACCTTTCCTAATTTTGGTCTTTTTAGATTTCCTTTTTCTTTTATAATTCCTTTTCTTAGATGTTTGATTTTTAGGAAAGATAGGTTCATATAAATAAGGGATTGTAAGATAGTTTTATTCATTCAGTTTTAAGAGATAATACACTAGAGTTTTCTCTAAAGCCTTGCATTGATTTGATTCTGTCATCAATTCAAGAGCCTTGCATCGAATTTGATTGAACTCTTCGATTCAAGAAGTCAGGTCTCTAGAAATTTAACCTATATTTCTAGATTGAGCTGAATCACCGTTGATACGCTGCGCCAGCAGCACAGCAACGCACAACAGAAAAGTGCTTTTACAAAAGTCACAGCAATACCGAACAAAGCCTAAAACAGTTTAATAAATAAATTAGGATAGCAGGAGTAAAAGAAAAAAATAGCAAAAGAAATGGCCTCCGGATAATCTAAAAAAAAATAAAATTTAATTTCATAATTTTATAATCTTTTGACATTACACATAATGATGTACGGATAAGGATAATAATTCTGCCTATGCCGGTAATCACCCTCATTCACGATTATACACTAGAAACCCTAACAAGCTCTTCTGCACGACATGGGGCGGTAATACTGGTAATCCATACTCACACGTAGTATCCACTAAAAAACCCTAATTACTCGTAATAAGACAAAAATTAAATTATCTTCAATTAATGCGAAATTAATATACACCTTAATTACTGATTAATGGTACGTTTAATTTTGGTTAGTACCCTGATTTAAGGCGAAATCATTAATTTTTCCTATTAAAAATAATTTTGGTGAATTGCGTGCAAAAGCACGTATGAACCACTAAGTGTATAAACAAAAAAATTAATCAAATTAATGAATGAAGCCATAATAAATCACATTAAACACCTCCATTAATAATCCATATCTTATAGCTAGCTGAGCTCCAAAGAGTCAAACCCTTTAAAAGTTCCCTTAATTTTTCTCTCTTTTCTTACAGTTTTGATGAGGAGATTTCATCATAATATTGATCATCAATTCACGAAAAAGAGAGATTAATGGAGTGAACTAGGGGATGTACACAATGTATTTTATAAAGGTTTTTAGGGTCAATGAAAAATTTATCACAAGCAAAATCGTGATGGGTATTGGAAATCTTATAAATATTTCATTACAATCCAAACATTTATGTCTACAGCTCTAAACATTGACTTCATAAACTCAATCACTATACCACCATTAAACACCATTTACATCTCTCACTAAACTTTAAATACTCCTCTTCCACCCCATTTCATTATGAGCTAAGATGAGACTAGACTCATCCCACCGAAAATTATGAGAGACGTTAATGCATCACTTTCTCGTAAAGCCAAAGAATTAAACTCCAAAATACGAACCCTAAACCTTCAAGATTTTTTGAGTTGCATTACATTCATATTATACTGTTCTCTACGTACTACTAGTAAGTCAGTTATAATCTTTACGAAAGATTGTGTTGGACTTATGACCTTAATTAGACCATTTATTGGATGGACTTAATTAGAAAGATATTGTTTTTTATTTTTTATTTTCCAAAGAAAATAAGAAAATTCTCTTTGAGAGATAATAGAAAACAGCTTTTATGTTTGATGGGATCCAAAATATTAGTGTGTGACCTTTACAAAATGTCAACGAGCTAGAATATCATATGCATGGACTGTATGAAAAATCTTGAGAATATCGATCGTAAGTTAAGAAAATGCCGAGCATAAGAGATAATACTAACAACTAAGAGCATTGCAGACTGAAACTAAGAGCATTGCAGTAAAACTGATTCAGTTGTTCTTAAACAAAAACATTTCATGGAGTCAGACTGAAAATTTTGTAAGTTGTAACCCTCCAATTTTCAACAATTCTGTGTGGGGTTGTTTAACAAATTAACCCCCTATTAAACACACTCAAACCAACTCAAAGAAAAATATGGATATAAAAATGTTTATATTCAGGTAGTAAATGAAATAAATAAATGTGCAGTTATCTCTCTTGACCAGCAATATGATGGAATAAATGTAGAACACTAATGGTACTTGGCCCTTTGCTGGCATCATTAAACCCCAACTTATTGACAGTATATTCTTGCTCAATTTACTGTAAACTAGCTCAGAAATATTAATTACTAGTAATTAGGGTTTACCATAAGTATAAGGATTAGTCTAACAATCAAGACTGGTAACTATAACCATGGGCTTGGTGTTTTTTTTTAAGCCCATCTAATGGCTGTCAGTTACTCATATGGTTGACTTTAACTCCTGTATGAAAAAGCTGTTAACAAAATCTAGGTCAAATTCAATGGGTACGAAAGATGTACTACAAAATGAGGCGCAAAGGTGGCAGTTATAGAATTGGTTGGGAACTCTGGAAATCTGTGGTTTGACTAATTATGCATCAAAAAATAGTAGTAGTAAATTGATGAAAAACGTAACTGTAACTGTTACAGACTATAGCTGTGAAAACGGTTACTAAAATAACGTTTGTTAGTTAATAAATGAGGCGGGGAAAAATTATTCATCGGTGATTTGATCATATGATCAATTGAGGTAAAATTTATTGCCTAAAAATAGCCGCCATAAGTATCCATTAAAAAGAAGGTCAAAGAATTCTTTGACACGTAGAATTCATACATAGTTAACGTATCTGCCCAATTTGATTCAAGAAAAAAAAAATACTTAAAACCTAGATTCTCATTGATTTTGCATTTATTTGGAGATGAGATAATGGTGCATAGTTGCATACTGCATTCACATTTCTTGATTTCTATAATTTGCCAATTCTGCAAACAAATGCAACCCACTATGCAATTCCCAGTTGGTTTCTAACAAGCAAATCATGTACAATGTAATGATGAATTGCGAAAACCTATCTCTTGCCATTTCTCTGTCGGTTACCTCCATTGACTTTAACTAAGCTCAAGAGTTCATTCGTTATCATTACAAACACCTTCTAATTCTACATTTCCCCTGAAGTTGTCCTTTCAAAATGATCCCATGTTAAGCAATGCATATAGACGGATACTATGACCAGAAAAAAACGCGTCAAGAGCAAAAAAAGCTTGTTTTATACATATACCTGTATCAGAAAGGAGTTCAATTTTTAAAGAAGACGGTCGTGCTTCATCTATACAACTTGAACCCTAGATTTCAATTTTTAAATAAGACGGTCGTGCTTCATCGATACAGCTTCAACCCCGTAGTAGTGTATATGATTCAACTTTCAACATATTCAATTTATTTCCCATGATCATGAGAGAAGATCTAATTTGCATTATCATATCGTAAACATAATTACGTTTCCCTAATTTTGTATAGTAACATATAGAGTGCACGTGCTACTCTTAAACTAGCTATAAACCGATTTTTTGGAGATTAGGGTCCAGAGTTATTTTAATGTATCAAAAATTATACTAAATTAGTTTTATATTGTTTACAGATATTTGATTGTTTACAAATATATTACAACAAGTAGAGAGCATTTCAGAGATTTGAGATGATTCTGAATTGTCAGATTAAACAGAATTTTTTTCACATATAATACCTTTCATGTTACTTCACAAACTATGAGTAAATTCACTTAAAAACCATGTAAAAAGTTACAGTTACTGGTTCTACTGTAAATAAAACATAATTTCATTTAACTAATTATGACAATTTCATGCAAAAACAATACTACTTTTCCAAAAAAGAACAAAACAAAGCTACATGAGAGAAGTATAAATAGGGATTCAAGGTAACCAAAAAACACAAACACAATCTCTCAGAGAAGAAACAAGAGACAAAGAGAAAGGTACTAAGCAAATAGAGATCTTAGAGAGAGAGAGAACTTTATAGGTTTCTCTCTTTGGTTCTTTCTTTCTTTCTGTCGCTGTTCCTTCTTTATATTTAATCAAAAAGCTTAAACTTAGTTTAATTTTTTTGTAATGGTGCATGTTATGATGCTCTGTTGTGGGTTCTTCTTGGTTTCTTTCAACTCTTAATTTCTCTCACAAAGCAAATGAATAAATGAGGTCTGCATTTGTAATTGCGAAATTTACTGCAATTTTTTCCATCTCCTGCAAACATCTTGGGATTTTTTCCAACAATTAATACAATTTCTGGCCTAAATTTAAACTCATCTTCTACCAATCCTTCAATTCCATTCAATCCTCTCTACTTTCATTGTTTCTCTCTCTCTCTCTCTCTCTCTCTCTCTCTCTCTCTCTCTCTCTTTCTCTCTGTACTTCTTTATACCTTCCACCCCTCCCCATAAAATAAATTTAGTTTTAAAGAATACCCATCTCTCTCTCTCTTAATCTCTCTCCTTGCAATTCTCTTATATATAACATGACCTTACGACTCCAACAACAACAACAACCACTCTTTCAACAGCAACAAAAACAAGTTCATGTTGTTGGTGCTAGTAGTGCTGAGTTCAACTCTGGTTCACCCCTAAAATCTCTTCCTTCCTCGCCTCAATATTCACACCTTTCTTCTATACCTGTGGAATTAGAAGAACCTTATCCTCTACCTTTAGGTTGCCAAAGGTTTTTGGATCTCAAGGTAACACACCATATATGTTACCTCTATGAGTTCTTGATCAATTTTCATATCAATTTTCAAAAAAATTCGCCTGTTTTCATTGGTTCCTGCAACAGTTTTGTTTCCTACTTCTTGGTCAATGAATGAATGGATGATTGAATACTGTTTCATTGTTTATTTATGTGTAAATGTAGAAATTCTAATTCTGTTTTGTTCTGTTTTGGGTTTGCTAACAGAGTGGTGAGATCTACTATAAGAAGGAAGGACAAGAAAAGCGTTTACTAAACAGAGAAAGTAGAAGAATGAGTCGACACGGAAAGGGTCCAAGGTTAGATTTGAAACTCAACTTATCACCACCTAGGGTGAACAATATCACTAACCCAAGACAAGTTGAATCACCAAATCATAATCATCGGTCAGGTAATTCATCACCAACTTCACCACCGAGTTCATGCGTTTCATCAGAGAACAGTAATGATGATACCCTTCGATATTCAAGCAGTCCTGAAGCTACTTCAATGGTTTTAGTTGGTTGTCCTCGTTGTCTTATGTATGTCATGTTATCTGAAGAAGATCCAAAATGTCCCAAATGCAAAAGCACTGTTTTGCTTGATTTCCTCCATGACAACACCACCAAGAAAACAAGAAACTTCAACAACACCAACTAAGTTTAGATATTTAGCTTAAAAAACCATGCTGACATCCATGCATGGTTCCTAGATAGTAGTTGATTTGACTACTATTGTTCCTTCTTCCTCTTCTTCTCTCTCTCTCTCTATTTCTACTCTGTTATTAGGTTCTACTCTTGTCTTTTTTGGGTCTTGGAGAGGTTGCTACTTCTTTTATGTTTTCTTTTTTCTTCTAATTAAGTTTCTATGATAGAATATCAGTATAGATAGTGGGTCTTTTTTTTTTTTTTTTCTTTTGATCAGATTATAGTTTCTAAGTCTTAAGAGTCTGTTTCTCTGTTTTCTACTCCTCTTTAGCTGTAAACATTTGTAGAATGAAACTGACTTGAACTGCCTAAATTTTCTGATCAAATGTTGTGTACGGCTTCACTTCTTATTCTCTCTCGGTCTCTATAACTCTTAATTCACACCCTCTCTCTCTAGAAATTTTCGAGAAAAGAAAATGAAAATGAAAACAAGAGCATGTGAAGGTATTGAATTTGAGTACATGGGTATACAAGTAAACAATTAAGAGAATACTCATTAAGAGTTGGTAGAAACTTTTATCAACTTTACCTTAAAGCAATCTTTGGTCTTTTTCCTATACAAATTTCTATCTATCTTTCTAACTGTAAAATAATAACAACAAAAGTATGCATTCAAACCTAAGACGTGGATAGAAAGTGATTTAAAGATAAACAAATCAAAATCACTACTAAATATAACTGGAAACCCATATCTGTAACTGTAATCCCTGGTTTTTCTCTTTTCATTTCCAATCAATTTTTTTTTATATTCAGAACCAAATTAGTGTAAATGAGCTTGTGATAGAGAGAGAAACAGAGGACAGATGGATGGTGCTATTAAGTGGAAATTAATTAAAGTGAAGCTATGAGAAAAATTAGGGCTTGTTTGTTGAGGATGGAAGTTAGGTCTCAGCATTGAAAAGAAGAAGGGATCACTATTTTGGATTGGATTTCCATAAAAACAATTAAATGCAAGAGTAACTGAGACGGTTGAAGAATTATGAGGGTATTACGTCATGTGATAAATACAAATTAAATTTATTTCCACCTCCATCTCTCACACTTAATGCAAACATTACTACTCTGTTTCCTTATTCTCTCTCTGGATTAACTCTAAGTTTCTTAAAGCATAACCAAACACTTCCTATCTCTGTTTCATACTATAGTATACATACTACTAACAAAGTTTGAAGAACATAAAAGGAGTAGTAGGGCCTTTTAGATTTACCTGGGAGCAGGAATACAAGTCAATGAGACAAATGAGGTTTGACTTTGAGCAGCAAAATTAGACACCTGCAACGCAGAAAAGGACCTTTTGTATTAGAACAAATTAGACTGACATCCCTTGACTTTTGACTTTTCAGACAGTTTGATAATAAATGAGAAGATTAATTGCTGTATATCGTTATGTATTTATTACAAAATTCAAAATGTTAATTAGTATAATATACTGTGATAGTTTAAAAAAGCAAAATCTAACTCGAAGATCATCATAGCCTTAAAATGGGTCTGAGTTCAGTAAATTCTGTAACTCTAGTAAGGATTTCATATGCACTACTAGATAGACAGAGATTGGAACTGAAACAACATTATAGTATCCGAAAGTGATATAGACCTAACACTTGAATTCTCTTAAAAACATTCATTGATTACTGAAGAAAATCTAATTGTTTACATCTGATCATACTGGTGATCTAAAATAAGATTGATTCATAAAACGGACAGAATTGAGTAATTAGCAAAGTAAATTTGACAATAAACCTGCCGAATGTTAGGTAATCGAATAGACAATTTGACTCTAGAGAGTCCTAAACTATGTCAGCATTAACTAAAGCAGTAATCTTCCGAAATTTCTATATGTTTCATATTTACATGAACCATTTTTGGGGGTCAAAGTTTAGGTAAAAGATTGGTAGACCAAACTTAACTAAAAGACCTATCTAATCTATGTTCGTATTAGGTAAGGATGATCCAAGGTCAAGATATTAAAGTAGAAGCATGATCCAATCAAATTGATATTCTGTTTTTTTCTGCAATAAGGAAATTGTATACGAAACAGTAATAGTAATAGTCCAACATCTTAAAACACAATAGTCACTATCACAACATAAACTTAAAGATGAACTACATTTATGGCTTATAAATGGATTTGAGGGATTACCTACATACAAGCTAAGTACAATTCAACATTGTGCAATTTTCACATTAGAGATGTCCCAAGTCAAAATCGGCTGGTTTTGATGATTGAAAGATGTCAAGCTGAACAAGCAATATCCAAAAATCAGCTATTTCAGTTCTTGGTTTAGTCAATAAACGATAAATTTGGCTATTTTTACTATACTTGGATGAGAGTGAGGAAAAAGGGTTGCCAAATTTATGACAAATTTCACAACATTATACTGTTACTATTTTTAACTGAGAAAGAAAAATGTATACCTTATCTAATGAACTTGCTAAAGAAATAATGCAAACACTAAAATAGGTAAGCAGTTTACAGATTAACTACATGTTACTTGTGACAGATTGATACAGTCAAGTAGGTTGGAATTTTTTAAGTTTCCCTTTAGTGTTTGTCTCCTTTATTTATCTGTTCTTCTATTGTTAGCAGTTTTCAGAAATTTAATTACAAATAAATTCTACAGTCTAGTACTGAACATTGAAAATACCTATTAACTATTTTAACATACATTAGTCCAATGTGTGAACATTCTATAGCATTTGAGGTACAGACCAAGCACATGGACTCTATCAAAGGGCCAGTGCACATACCATCTTACCATGGCCGTCTGATAGGTATACAGTGACCAAAGGCCTTTGGTGGATGTTCTTTCAGTTTTTATGTTAGTGAAACAAGAAATAAAATCTGCTTGATACCCTTCAACATAAAATGACGTACAGTAATCTATTAGTAAATACAACCAAAACTAAATTCTTGCAGGATATCGTGATATAAAAGCTTCTTGGTCTATTCTGAATTGCATTAATACATAAGCAAAGTAAATCAACACTGTTTCTTATAACTTGAAAGATAAGTTAAATTTATCAAAACTTTGATACTTATAGTTGGGTTGCATGAACATTCTTTCAAGAAAATCATATGATGCAACCAGGATATGTGTATACCTCGTCATTGCCCCTTTGATACTTATAGTTGGGCAGCATGAACATTCTTTCAAGTAAAGCATATGATGCAACCAGGATATGTATATACCTCGTCAATTGCCCTTGTGTAGAATACATCAGCCCTGTTCTGAGAACCAGGTACTCTCTTCTCTATCTTTGCCGGACGAGTCTGCTCAGTGTTTTTGGTCAAGCTCGGCTGCTGATTCTCCTATTTCTGCAGATGGAGGGAGAACCTGAAGTTAGCTTAGCAACGTTGACATTTTCAGCAGTCATGGTGTACTACACACACAGCACCTAGAACATGGGATTAGGGGACGATTATACCTTCTATATCTGGTTAGTTGCCATATTCTGAACATATCGATCAGTAAAAAAATAAGATCATAAGGTTTTCTCGGAGGTAAGAGAGAAACATAAACACAGATGATGGCAAGGAATTAAAAACAACCCTATTTATGGATTCAGATAATGTCTGAATTCCATCTGCTGCTGGTTTATCATATCAGGTCCCAACTTTACTGGTTTAAGAAGCTGTACCTTGCCTTAAATGTACTGCAATCTTTGAACAGAGTGGGGTCGACCACGTGAAAGTCCAAGTTTGAATCAGTACGAAGTTGGCAGTTAAAGTTCCTAACATTCTCATCCAAAGTTTCATCAGTTGGGCTATCGTCTAATAAGAAGCAAAACCAATAGACCAAGTAACCAGCCTTGTACATCTAAGAACTCAACAACAGCAACAAAGTAACCAGCCTTGTACAAGAAATCAACAACCATGGCAATGAGAAATAAATAAAAACAACATTCTTGGACTATATCTCAAACATACAACCAGGAAAGTAAAAACAGGGATCACGTGCTGTTAGTACACAGCATTGAACAAAAGATCCACTTCAATCAGCTATTCAGAGGAAAACCTTTAAATACTAGAAACTTGGCGTGCTGTGTAATATAAACCTTCATACTGTAAGAACTGTTATTAAAAGGACCATGACATGCTGAACAATACAGATATTAGCCAACTGGGATAGCCAACTGGAAATATCATTCTACATTACCAGTTACGTTATTTTCAAACAGAAGTATGGAGTGAAATTAAACCCTCTTGAAGTTGGTAAACAGTAGAACCTTTATTCGCTATTTCATTATGAACTTAGGTTATGTCTCCAAACTCAAGTGGATACATCTTATACCTAACATTAACACGTCCATGTTTTCACATTGACAACCCTGGTAAAAAATTGTATGTGTATATGGGTCACAAGCAAATGATCCCCTTCTATCGAGACTAAGAAACTTGTAGATATGCTAACAAGGGAAAAGATAAACCAGGTTAAAGTTAAGCTCTAACATTCTCTTTACCCGTCGCTGCTTCTGATTTTCAAACCCAACTCCAGATTCTCTTTCCTAAGAAGTCCATCTGTTACAGTTGTCAACAGAAATGGGGACGTTGTCTAGTCGTAATAGATGACCTATGAGCGCACAAGCATGCATAAAAGTCTCCTTTGATAAGTTCTTTTTTGTTTTTTTACTGCCATTTCCAGACCATAGTGTTTCAGAGCTATGTGTGTTTCCTGCGACAATAGGCTTGTAGAAGTTTCCACCAGTTTACTAACAAGTACCTCTGGAGTCTGCGTCCCAATGGTGCATGTGTTTCTTGCATCATCGAGAGTCCAATTTCTGAAAGTCAATTTTCTCTCTCCTCTCCCTAGGATTCTCTGAAGGCAAGTTTTCTTTATTACATAACATTTTTTTTCTGGAATCGTGCAACGAGTCCTGTTCGTAAACGTGTCCTTGTTCTCTTCTCTTTGTCGAGAATAATTCATCCACTCCTGCCGCACCCTTAATTTGAGAATCAGAAGGTAATAGTTTTCCAAACATTTGTTCTAGTATGAGCAAATAGGAAGAATTGACTCAGCGAAGAAGATCCGAGAGGGTGACGTTGGGCAGCCAAACCTTGACTTGGAACTTCCGGACCTCAAATAGGATGATATTTGCATGGAACTTGAAAGTGGAACTAGAAGATGCGAAATCTTATCTGGAAGATAATGATTGTGTTCAAATAAAAGGTTTTAACAGTGGGCTAAATGCAGTGAATTAAAGGAGCTCCACCTTGATTTATTTCACTATGTTTCCCTGTCCGTATTTCTTTTCCTCATCATTTATCACTCTCTTCCATCATGCTGATAATACATATGTCTTTCTTTCTTAGCAAGTGATGTTCTAATTCGTTTCTAAGATTCAAGACTACTTTCTGCAATATCCTGAAAATGGGCTTTCTCCATTTGACCGTAGCCTTCTTAAGAACGAACATCTTTATGCATTTGGTTCTCTTTCGTCACCCACTAAACTACTACATCGCGCAGTTCCTAACCTGGTAAACTTGATCTGTCTGAATCCCTTAAGAAGACAGAGGAACATTTTGTAACCCTTAACCTAGAATTATCAGGGTGGCTCAGCATGAATATGAATGAAATAATCCATATGGGGGACACCTAACCTTCAAAATACCTATGCTTGTTGACCATGATCCTTGTCAATCATTTCTTGTTACCATAATCTTCACTTCCTTAAGAACCTCCTCCTGAACAGTTCATAGTACTCGGTACCTTCTCTCCCTAGACTGTTTCTGAACCACCTAATGGACTTTGTTCCCCATATTGTGTCTACATCTTAGTTCCATAAGCTACAAAACAATAACTGTCTTTCTGTCGCATGCTGCTTAGCCCAGATTTTGGAAACACATCCAATTTCTTCTAGCCGGATGTGTGGAGCGAAATTCCCCAAAAACATAGACATCTTCAGCTTCAAAATAAAGTAAAATACTAAACCGCATATTTTGGTAGAGCAATGGTCTATTATTCTCAATGTAATTGTAACTACATTACTCTCATGTGCAGTTAAAAAGAAAATTTGGAACTTATGTTTAAAGACCTAAAATGATGGAGTACACATATTCAATCACAATACTGGAGTTAAAACACTAGCCTAAGAAAGACAGTACCTAAACAGTGCGTGCAATGGGAATCGAGGATTAACTCTAAAAGAATTCTAGATTTCGGTGCAATCCTCTATTCCTCTTTCGTTAAGAGTAAACCATAACGAAATTGATACCTCAAGTAGAATCAGCAACATCATACCCAAACATTACAAATTCCAATGATAGAGAATTCCAAATTCATAATGAATATTTCTCACAGAGACAATTCATCGAACATTTGATAGGAGTAAATTGCATTCCAATAAGCTATATTCCAAGTTCCAACTCATAGTTAAAATGATTAAAACAACAAGAAACCTAAGAACTTACAGTTAAGAGAGAATTTATTACTTACAGATAGCAGCAGAGAATCTGTTGCATTCCAGGGATGACAAGATAATTGCTGAGAATGTTTTTCTTTATCGGAAAGAAAGATTTGAAATCTCTTTTACTCAGTCCTGTCGTTGAAATTTAATTTGTTTTTCCTTCCCAGTAATTTGGGGATTTTGGATTTCGTACCGACTCAAGGACTCAATGGAAACTAGAGCTACTACAGTAACGCGGGGTCTGCCAGGGTGTTTTAACTTTTAACCGCCTATTTTTATTCTTTTTCATTTTTCACCAGGTTAATGACAGTAAAAGTGAAAAGTGATTATCCCCGTGGAAATTAGAGGAGAAATACTGTCCGGTAAATTTGGGTCTAAACAAATTATTTGAGGTATATGCCGCATATTGCTAGAAAGCCGCATATAGCTAGAAAACAAAATAAAAAGGCTTAGAGCAAGAACAATTGTTTTGTTCCCATCATGACTCAACAAACATGAAAAACAGATGGACAAACTAATAAATTTTGTTGGTTTGTTGATTGAGGATCATCATTAACTGCACGTTTAATCTAGAGCAGCACGGACTTAGGAACCCCGCTGGCGGGTTCAGCAAAACCACGTGGATTTTGATAATCCGCCCGCGGGTGATCGTAAACCTCCAACGATTAATCTACAACCACCAACGGCTACATCCCAATTTCATCATCCAAGTGCTCTTACTTTTTTCACTATAAATTCATCTCATTTCAAACTTAAACCGACACCTTCTACATTTCTACCTCAAAATTTCACAATTTCATACCATCTTAATACTCATTTTTTCTTCACTTCAAACACAACTACTCATATCATTTCAATATATCATGAAAAAAACTCTAAAAATCATTTTCCTAACAAATATGGCATTCCCCTCGCAACGATCACAACAACAAACGCAACAATCACAACCAAGAAACATTAGAATTCGTGGTGTCAAGTATACGATGGATGAAGACGAATCAATTTGTAGGAATTATGTATTATTTACATTAGATCAAATCAAGGGATGTTACCAAGAAAATAATACTTTTTATGGAAAGATCTTTCAAAAATTTGTGAAGAAACCGCTAACATCGATCATCGTGATCACTACACCAAATTCCTGAATTCGTAACTAAGATTCGTAACGGCTTTGTGGCCGTTATAAAATGGCCGTTGCAAATGGCCGTTACGAAAAATTCGTAACCGGGAAGAGCCGTTACTAAATTTTTTAGAATTCGTAACAAACCTTAGCCGTTACGAATTTTTTACTAGGCATGCGAGTCACACGCTTGGTCACACATGGATCATAACACCTTGAAGATGTGCGTGTGCCATTCACATGTGTAACATTATTTTTCCACTCACGGTGAGTTATACCAGAGGATATTTCCTCCCTAGCGTGTTCCACGTGAAGTCAATGGATAAGCTTAGCAGAGATCGGGTTCACTTTCATTTCTCATTTTTCTTTTTTCTCTCTTCTGCTCCTGCCTCTTTTCCCTCCTCTCAGGCGATGAAACCCTAGTTTCATCACAGAGATCTATCCTCCGAGAAACCATCACATAAATCACCGTAATCTTTTCAACATGATTGAATCATCGATCTGCGTAAGTGCTAATCTTTATAAGTTTTTCGATTTTTAGGGTTTTATCTTTTTTTTAATCGATCTGTTTGTAAGGCTTCATTTCATCTTTTTTTTTTTAGTTTTTCCATTTTTTAATCCGTGAATCTGATACGATTTATTGAGATCTGAGTTATATTTTGTTAATCTAATTCGATTTTTTTTCTTCTAATTTCCTGTTAGGGTTTGAAGAATTTTGAAGACTTGAATATTGAAGAATTTTGAAGACTTGGAAGGTATAAGATTCGAAAAATTGAACTGATTTTAGGATTTTATGTTAGTTTCGAAAATTTCTATTTCTAGTTAATAAGCTATGGGTGTTGATTGACATCATTATTCACTTGAAATTAGTTACATAGTATAAGTCACTGACAGTTTTTGTTCCATGATTATACACTTAATAGTTAATATTGTTGCAGTGATTTGTGATTTTGGGTTACTGGTTACTTATTTCCTTTCTATTTGGTTGTACAAAATCTTTTGTCAACTGCAATAACTTATTGATTTGACAAAGTTGAAGTATAAACTCATTAAATGAACTGCTAGTTTTTGGTAGGTAATAGGGCTTGTGAATTAGGATAATTTGTGATTCTTTTATGCTATTGATAACAACAGTCAATTCAAGTTAAATAGTTGTACAACGTATGAGGTGGTGATTTTGATTTAATGTGTCCATTGATGGATTTTAGTAAATGGAAGTCAAATGAAAGTATGAACTGATTTTAAGTTTATTTTTCTAACATGGGTGTTTTTTTTATGACTTCAGGGTTTGTTGTTGCTTATCAACTATTGAACTTTGAAGAACTTTTGTCCAAGTTGAAACTGAGAACATAGCTGGGGTATGTGTTTTTATGAACTACCATGTTTAGTTGTTCCATAAATATGCTCATCATGATTTGAACTTTATTTTTTATGTTAAGGTAGTTTTTAAGCTTAAATGAACTAAAGTTAGGAAGTTTTGAACCAATAACATAGCCAGCTAGTTGTTCCATAAATATGCTCATCATGATTTGAACTTTAGTTTCATGTTAAGGTAGTTTTTTAAGTTTAAATGAACTATAGTTAGGAAGTTTTGTTTTGATATTGAGTGATTCTCAGTGGGAATATGATAACAGTCCTAGTGGATATTCGCAAAAGCTACTTGTAGCTCATTCTCTCTTCTTTGAGGGGATGTTTCTGTTGCTAACTTGCAGGGCTTCGGAAACCCTGTACCACTAGGACTAAGTGATTTTGTTTGATGTTTGAAGGGTAATATGTCAAATGATGTGGATAAGAAATGGATGAAGTGTCCCCGTAAGTCGATAGATTACAAACAATATGTGAAGTTATTCATAGAGTTTGCCAGGATTAATGGTGGTGGGTGTACTTTGTTTTCATGCCCTTGTCGTCGTTATATGAATGCTAAAGGTTTAATTACCCTGAGTGAGATATCATTTCATTTGCTGAAATATGGTATGCAAGATATGTACACAACATGGCGCTTTCATGGGGAAAGTTTAGAAGCAGCACGTAACACTACAACTGAATATGTAGCCGATAATGATGTCACAACAGTTTTGAATGAGAGTATTATAACAAATGTGGATGAAAATGTTAGGGAAGGGATGGATGAGAATGGAGAAGCAGGTGTTGATGTGAATGTTGGAACCAGCAGGTGTTATCAGAAAAAGAAGTCAGCGGCTGAGAAGGAAAGAGAACCATTATATCCTTCATATCCTAAAGGAAAGTCAGCAATGTACGCTGCGATTATGGTGAAAAACATAAAGACTCGGTTTGGAACTTCAGACAACGGTGTTACAGCAATGTTAGAGTTGATGAAAGAGTTGCTTCCCGAAGGTAACACCCTTCCATCCAAGTTTCCAGATATCAAGAAGATTATTAAAGAGCTGGGGATGGACTACGTCACTTATGATGCTTGTGTAAATGACTGTGTACTTTATTGGAAGGGTAATAGTTCATTGGTGAAATGTCCGGTATGTCAAGAACCTCGGTATGTAAGAGTTTTTAATGATGAGAGAAAACTTACACAAGTTGCACAGAAGACTTTAAGGCATTTTCCAATAATCGCAAGGCTGAAAAGACTTTACACTATACCATGGATAGCAGAGGCGATGCTTTGGCATTCTAGAGCACAGAAAGATGCCCATATAATGCGTCATCCGGTTGATTCTACAACTTGGCGGTGTGCGGATAACTTTTGTCCAGAATTTGCTAAGGAATCACAAAATGTTACTCTTGGGATATCAACTGATGGCTTCAACCCAAATGGATGTTTTGGTCTCAATTACAGCTGTTGGCCGGTGATACTGTGTCTGTACAACCTTGCACCTTCAATGTGTATGAAGCGCGAATTCTCCATGTTATTTTTGTTGATATCAGGCCCAAGAGCACCAGGTAAAGACATTGATGTGTACTTACAACCATTGATAGATAAGTTGAAAGAGTTATGGAATGATGGTGTTATGACATTCGACAACTTCACAAAGTCTGAATTTCTGTTGAAGGCAAGGTTGTTATGGGCCATTCATGATTTTCCGACATTATGGACTCTGTCTGGATGTGTGACTCATGGATATTATGCATGTCCTACCTGTGGTGAAGAAACAGTTTCTGAGTGGCTTCCGTATAGTAAGAAAATATGTTATATGGGACATCGAAGATGGATGCCATCCAAACACAAGTACAGAGATGACAAGACAAACTTCAGTAGAGGGGTAGAACATGGTAAAGCTCCATGGCCACTAACAGGATTGCAAATTTAAGAAATGGTGAAGGATATGAGAAGAAAACAGGGTAAGGGTAAACCACCAACAAAGAAACGTAAAAGAAGAGCAGAAGGTGATAGTTTGTAACAGGGAGCCGATGAAGATGTTTCTGACCACTCACTCTTTTTTCGAAGGTCTATTCTTCATGATTTGCCGAATTGGGGATCAAACACATTCCGTCATTGTACAGATGTTATGCATACAGAGAAGAATATAACTGAGCATATCATTAACACTCTCATGGGTAATAGTAAGTCAAAAGATGGTGCAAATGCACGGAAAGATATGGAAGATATGGGTATTAAGAAGCGGTTATGGTTGAAAGAGGATAGTGCAACTAGTAAGACAACAATGGAGGATGTATCTTTTACCTTAACAAAAGAGGAAAAGGTATCTTTTTGTACAGTGCTGAAGAATATAAGGGTTCCTTCTAGCTTCTGTTCGAATCTTCGCAACTGTGTGAGCATTAGTCCATCGGAGTTGAAGAATTTCAAGTCTCACGACTACCATGTGATGATACAATCTCTGTTTCCATTGTTAGTTCATACTACGACTCCATTTCCTAAAGATCTGCGAGTTTCTCTTCTCCGTATTAGTATATTTTTCAACATTTTGTGCGCAAAGGTTATCAACAGAGACGAACTTGTACAAGCAAAAGCTAGTCTGGTGGAAGCAATGTGTGTTATGGAAAAATATTTTCCACCATCTTTTTTTGTTATAAGTATCCACCTGATGATTCATCTGGCCGATGAAGCTTTAATCTATGGGCCGGTCAGATTTAGGTGGATGTACCCCTTTGAGAGGTAAATACAGCCCCTAATGTTCTTGTTTAATTTTAAGTTGAGATTTTGTAGGTTAATGATCTTTTAACTTTCCTGATCTTTGAACTTTTTTGATATTTTAACTTTTCTGTGTAGGTTAATGAAAGTATTTAAAGGATTGGTGCACAATAAAAGGTACATTGAGGGGTGCATTGCAAGAGGGTATGCGTTGCGAGAATCTAGCTTATACTTTATGGAGGACATATCAGATGATGGTACTCATAAACATACTCGGCAGGCTTTTTTGGATGATGACTGTGATGATGCCGATGAGATACCTCTAAGTACTGCAACCCCGATTACTCTTACTCAAGCACAATTTGAACAATACCGCAACTGGATCCTATCCAAGTATGTTGGAATAGATGACTGGCAAAGGTAAATTTTACTTATACCTCATTCAATTCGGAATTTTTTTTAGTCCTCCTCAGCATAAATGAAAATACCCGTGTTAGAGCTTAGTAGCACAGTTCTGACCTAGTGCATTTTAGTTCATTTTAACATAAATGAAAATACCCATAGCTTAACTTAATGACATTGAACTGAATTGCGTATCGATGAAGTGATGCCATGATGTCATCTTTGTAATTAGTTATGAGAAACTTAACTTTGATAGTCTTTGAATTGGTATTTAGTTGTAGGAAGTATGATGTTTATGTTAACGGTGACAAGTCTAATGGTCATAGCTCAAAGAGTTTTCATCTATGGTTGCACAACGAGGTAATATGTTACTTTAAAGCTTTCACTAGTGGTTTGAGTACAACTTCTTATGGTTTTGGTTGTGACAATGACCCTGCCATGCTTTATTACAGTTGTTAAAGGCCAAAGAAATTGATTCAACACTTTGGAGAATCCTGCAAGGACCACTCTTCAAGGCACAATCATATAAGAAGTACCAAGTCAATGGGTTTAATTTTAGCAAACTCAGTTCTGGGGTGAAGAATGTATCACAAAACAACGATGTGTCAATGAAAGCTGTAACAAGGCTTCATGCGAAGTCGACCGAAGAAACATAAATAACTTATTATGGCGTAATTAAAGAGATCATCAACTTGAACTATATTGACTTTGAAGAAACTGTTTTTTATTGTGATTGGGTTAGTGTTGGAGATAAGAATGCTTGCAAAGTTGATGCAGTTTCCAAGGTTGTAAAGGTCAACTTGTCGAAAATGAGAAGCATAAATACAGTGGTGGATGAGATGTTTATCCTTGCATCTGAAGCTACTCAAGTGTTCTACTCGAAGAATCTTACTGAAGAGGGATGGTCTGTGGTGTTGCACTCACGACAGCAATTAACGTCTGCAGTAGATAAATTTGAAGTTCCTATATCTTTTCAGTCAGTTCTGACTGACAATGAGAATTTGAGAAAGCTGCTCATTATTGATTCTATACTTTGAACTGAAACAGTCGAGATGTGTTTGACCCTACCCAACAATATATACCATGAATGCTCTCTTTTCTGAATTGTTTGGTTTTATTTGTCTGATCACTTATTTTTGAGGTGTTAGGTAGCTATCTTTGGTGTATGTGGATGCTCTCTTTTAGCTTTGTTTGGGTTTCCCTATTTTGATTTTTGAATTACACAGGGTATGGCAGAAGTAGAGGTCAATGAATATGGACATCCAGTTTCCAGGAACGCAACAACATTAGGTCGCCGGAAAGGCGCCTTGGCTCATACACATGTTTCATAAAAAAGTTGGAATGTTGTGCCTCAAAAGTATAAGGAGGATATTTGGAAAACCCTTAAGGTACAATACTTAACTTCTTTTATGATTGTTGCATATCAGTAAGGCATTAATTTGTTATGTCTTTCCAGGATTAATTTGGTGTAGTGAGATATCAAAGGAAAATGTTCTAAAGACAGTTGCTGGTCCATGGAGGAGATTCAAGTCTGAGTTGCGCTCTTCCTACTACGATTTGCTCCCTACTCATGAAGAAAGGATTCTAAATGTTCCACCAAGTGTCAAATCAGAGGATTAGATAAAATTTTGCGAAAATGAAAGAGAAGAAAAGTCAGCGCAAAGTAGAATTGACCATAAGAGGAAAATAGAACAATATTGCTACACACATTGTACTGGTCGCAAAACTCATGCTATGGTGAGAGCTTAACTGGTACGTATATTTGCAACTTACCTCAAACTTTGTTATATTCACAACTTACCTGAAACTCAATTATATCGACAACTTACCTCAACCTCTTATGAACAAGTATATGATTCACATTGTATTTGTAAATTTAGGAGGCCGCAAATCCTGGTGCAGTGATCACTCCTGAGGATATGTGGCTTAAAGCTCATACACAAGAAGGTGGTTCTATTTTACCTAGCGCGGCGCCATTCGCTGTGAGTCAGTTTACTTTACAATTATTTTAACTCTTTTAAAACTATGTATTAGGTAGTTAAGATATTGAAATTTAATCGGTTGTTATGCTCAACACTATAGGAGAAGCTCAAAAATGCCCAAGATGAGATCAAAGAAAAACTGGATGCAGGTCTTCTGGTAGAACAACCTTGTGCAATGACCAAGGATTTTGGGGCGATTCTAGAGGACGGGTTCGTGATGTTGGTCCTATATCTCGTACGCAAATCAATCTTTCTGCTCCAGCGTGTCACAAGGTTAATGAACTGAAAGCGAAGGAGGGTTGTCTTGGTGAGATGGTGGAAGAAATAGGTGGCAATGTGGGTGTTCTTATTGATAGCTTTGTGAAATTTTGCCACGTAGTGGATGAAATTAAATCTGCAATTCCAGTATCAGTTGGCTCGACCGTTCCCAGCACCTCAAGAGATTTAGCCTCACATACTCCATGCAGTGTTTCTGCTTCACCTCAAACAGGTTCACATGCTGCGACAAGTTCACTTGTTGGGAATACTGTATCACCAGCTGCAACAAGTTCACCTGTTGGGAATACTCAATCACCAGCTTCATCAATAGTATGTGGTTTTCCACTTTGTTCTTTACTGGACTACGAGGGTGAAGTAGTTGCAACTGGTGATCTATGTACTGGTTCTTTATCTAATCAGTTTCACGGAGATCCTATACCTATACATCTTGCCAAGGTATGTATCGATTATATTCTTAAGCTAGATGAAAGCACTGTGAGAGCTAACAAGTATGCAGCAACCTTCAGAGATGTTGGAATTCGAGGATATGTGCTTCATCCAAAGATGTGACTCTCGAACAAAGACACACCATCTGTTTCTTTCCGAGCTAATAGATCTCAGCCTTTTTGAGCATCGCGTAATATCTGCCTCTACTTAAATGTATCTTTTTGTTATACTTGTGTAGTTCAAACTTTTGTATGTATTCTGACTGATGCGCATACTCTTATGCAGTTGTGCATATAAATGATCTTTTTTTGATTTTTTTGGTAGTTCACACTTTTGTACGTATGCTGACTGATGCGCATACTCTTATGCAGCTGTGCATAAGAAGGATTTTTTTTTGATTTTTTTGGTAGTTAACACTTTTGTACGCATGCTGACTGATGCACATACTCTTATGCAGCTGTGCATAAGAAGATCTTTACCTGAAGCAACTTTTTTTTGGTCCAATGTAACTTTTTTCTATATATGTGAACACAAAACGGCTTATGAATGGATATTTTCAGTCAGTTCATCATTTTTTTGTATATATTTGTTGGTGGTTTGTGTTATGTTATATGTGATTGCACAGGGACTTCACACAAGGTCAGTTGAAGCAGTAGTAGCCAGCCGGAAAAATATCAATCTCTGGTAAGTACTTCACTTGGTTAAATTTTGTACTATTAAGTTTAAATTTGTGGATTTTACACTCAGTTTATACTTGCGAGGTATTGCGCTGGTGGGAAGTGAACTGCAGTTGGGTTGGCATCAGATGGAGTAAGTATAAATTGAACTATAGCTTATTTCTCTAAGTTTTATATCTTTTGACTTTTGTATCACTAATTTTGCAACTCATTGTCATGTGCAATTATTTACTATATTTATGTTATTGACTCATTGTCCTGTAGTTTTAGCACTCATTGTCTGCATTTTATTTGATTCATGGAGACACTTATCATGTGATTATGTGGATTTACTATAGGGTACAAAAAACTGCAGCGGAAGGATAATGCTCTCAATGATGGTTGACTAAGGACAGCTGGTGAGGCTTCTCCAAGGAGTACTAAGAAAGATTTGGCATAGTGGATGAGGCATTTTGTTCTTGAGATCCTTAAAGAAATCCCATCTCCATATATTTTTCCTTGCCTTGTGCGAGGCTTGCGCAATTGCAGGTGGTACCTAAATGTTTTATAAAATTTCTTTTGGTTTCTGTGCATCTACTTTTGGTCCTGAGAATTGACTTTGTAATTGCATACTTTGCGAGTTTCCTGCCTCAGCTGACGATAATTTTTATGAGAAGCTTCTAGTATCTGGTCTCAAAGTGGATGGGATAGAATGAGAATCTTGTTTCCAACCTTTTCCAGTGGTTAGTAAATTTTCTATCTGCTGTTACACCTATGCTTGTTTGCATTTACTTGTTGCGTATTTTGAACATTATTTCTTCCAGTTTACTTGTCATAATAATGCAACCTGTTGTATTATGCAGGATTTCCTACTGCCTACATCGAGTTTTATGATGCCCAAGCTTTCAACAAAGCAAGCCTGCAAAGGATATATAGCTTAGTTGTGGTTAATCGAATGATGCTCTATTTGATCAGAAAGGGTGGAGAAAAAAACAGCTTCAACATTTGTAAGTTGCAGTTATTCAAGTTTTGTAGGAAGTTAGTAAGTTTTTGTGTTCCATTAGAAATTTGGAACCTTCCATGTATTCCCTTAGAAATCTGATACTTAAATAAAAAAAAAAAAAATTAGTACTTAGAGAAATTTCAGTAAAATTTGGTACTTACAAAAATTTCAATTATTTTGTTATATAAATCTGATATGAATGTGATATGAATAGATTTTTGAGTGTGGATGATGAATGTATTGAAAGGTGTATGCAGGGTATTTCATTTAGAATTCCGTCTTATTTCCGGTAGAAAATGAACTGCCAGTTAGCCTTGACCTGGTCAAAATTGGTCAATATTGACCTATTTTGACCAAGTCAATGTTGCCTGGCAGTAATTTTTTGATGTTACAAAAAAGTTCGTAACGACTAAAACCTGTTTCAACTTTCTAAGTCGTAACGGTTCTGGTCTGTTACTAAACTGCCACGTAGTAACGGCTCCAACATGTTACGACTACGTTGTTACAAAAAAATCGTAACGGCTCTCAGCTGTTACCACGTGGCATTTCGTAACGGCTCGGCTCAGTTACGAATGTCGTTGCGACTCGAAATTCGTAACGTCCCCATTGTCGTTGCGAAAAAATTGTAATACGCCCTTTTGAAACAGGCGAGGGCCATTACAACCCCGATTCGTAACGGTTTGGTTCTGTTTCTAATCCCAAAATTTGGTGTAGTGGATGTCGACGGGTTGTCTCATCGTTTTCACGCAATTTCAGCATCCGTTAGTGAATGTATCTGTGATCATGCAAATGTTGCACGACAAAAAAAGTGATGAAGGTCAACCAGATGTGGAACGAAGATGTCGAGAAGAGTGGAAAAGATCCCACAAAAACGATTTTCAATATGAATCTTGTTTCACCATTCTGAAGGTGCTTAAAAAGTTTAATACCTATTTGTTGGAAGGTAATCAAGTGCTTGCAAGATCACCACATGGTCCAATCTCGTAGGATTTTCATAATGGTGGGTTGCTTCCTCACTTGAAAGAAATGGATCTCCATATGTCGGGTCTCCAAGTAGTCAGAAACAACACAACTCTAATTTAGACGTTAAAAGCAACATCAAGAGAAGAAGATGAGGGGGTCAGAAGGTTGGAAAAGCAGCGAGAGACGCATCCCAAATAGCAGCAGAAGAAGGAGGTTCAAACGAGTTCAACTATTCTGAGCACAAGAAATTCGAGTTGAAGGTAGAACGAGAAAGAAGCAGGGACCGTGGAATTGCGATAAAGCAACTTCGAAAACTCAACTTTCGCGAGAACAATAATACATGGATTTTAAGATAAACAAGTTATTCTCCTGGAAACTTCAACAATGAATGCACGAAAACTTGTTGTATGGACTAGGCAAATGGATATGGTGGAACAACAAGATCCTTGAACAACCTGAGAATGTGGAAGACGAATACGAATCCGATGCTGATGATGCCTCGGAAGAAGACGAAGATGAATACTGTCTGGATTAGATGTAAAAGATTTAATTAACATTTAGTAGTTAAGTTTAATTTGAATATAATGGTTTAGGTAAAATTTCTTTTTGTTAAAGCATATCTCGGTTGAACCCACCAAGCGTTGGTATGTCAAATTTGGTTGTCATATTTTAGTGAATCAAAACTCATGTTAAGAGTCGCTTAATTATGTACTAGAGTCAACTTCGTATAGGTTAGCTTGAAAGTATTAGGATAATGAGATTTTATAAGTATTGCGAAGACTTGAAGATGTGAAGAAGAAAGGAGCTACAACGACAACATCATCCTTCCACTTGAGGCTAGTGATATTTGACTTGAACTGTTTCATTCCCTAACGTATCTTTCAAGTCGTGTATATTGAAAACAAAACTGTGAAGCATGATTGAACTTTAGATAGACATAGTATTAAGGAATACAATACGAGGTTTATTGCTTAACCATTAAACTTTGTAGATAAGACATCGACATAATCGTTTAAATGCTATTGTGATTACGTATGGGTCTGAGGTGAGGATTTCATCCTAGGAAACAATGTTTTACATGTGTTCTAAGGAAGTAAATTCATGAACTTGGTTTGCGAATCGAAAAGGAAATCGCCAGGTGTTATTGGTATTATTATTCATTGCATCTTGTGAACAACCAATATGTGTGATTAATATAACCGTTCATGACTTGTTTGTGTTCTTGGTAAAACTATTCACAAAGGCCTGACTTATGTATCGGTATGACTTTTATTAGTGAAATCGATCTTAAGTAATCCCCTGAGATGGTATGATTGAGTTTGTGATTTTATGTCTGAACAAATCTGGTAAAGCGGAACCGATCCTAGTAAGAGGTGTTGTACATCACAAAGGGGAATCGATCCTTGTATGAGGTGCAGCAAGTTTATAGCAAAAAGAGGACCCGATCCTATGGACATGTGCAACACATTTTTAGGCAAAGGGGAACTGATCCTATGGACATGTGCAACACATATAAGTTAGATACCGTATATATGTGGGAAACCGATCCTAGTACCTATTCAACCGAATTTTGGAAAGCTATTGTGACTAAGCACAGTACTCACATGGAGGTAGAACCGAAACTTGTTTTGGTAGAACCATTACACCCATATTTTGTGATTGAATGTTCTTTGATCAATAACATAGTTCTTGAAAGTCAGATGAACCAATTCTAAACTTGTTTGGAAGTGTGGAAAATCGGTTTCAAGGTTGTAAGCATGAAAGAGGATTTACAAAGTAAGGATGTCGACATACTTTGAACACGTGCTGTGAACGTTAATCTTTAATTGTTCAAAGTTATTCTGTAATAGCTAAGGGAAGAGAATCCTAGGATCGAAACATACATAAGTTAATAATCTTTTATTTAATGTTATTAGTTTCATTTTTAGGAAAATAAGAATTAGTAATGTGTATTTACTAACTAGAGATTTTCCAAGAGATTTCGGTCATTATTTTTGGACAGAGCATTTCCAGGTATTATGGAAAGTGAATTTGTGCTTTAATGAATATCTTGAGAATATTTTCGGTTTTGGAAATTCCTTGGTGTCCAAACTACCTAGTGTATAAATACTTGAAGTTTGCATTTCTAGCAAACTAATCCTTCGTAACAGAAAACTACCTCTTGTTGTGATGTTATTGGTGAAGCCTCCTATTCGGAGAGGAGAGTAACCTAATTAGGCGAAATCTCTTACGACCGCTCGTTTTAAAATCTTATTTGGGATTGAGAAGCTCTATTAGTACCGTTGGTGGGAAACTAGATAATTGCGGTTTATATTTTGTTTTCATTGATTTGATTGACTAAGGGTGTTTGAACTTTGATTGCACCTAGTTTGTTTATGCTTGAGTATCTTCTCTTCTGAAATAAGATTCACTCAAACTAGTTCATAGTTTCGACAGGGATCTTTAGACTGTTTGTAGATCTAAAGACGATCTTGTGATAATCCATTGTCAACAGACACCGTTCTGTGCTTGATTGATTACAAGAGATTCAAGTTGTTGTGTGCAGGTATTTATTGAACATAAGATAGATATAAAGACCCGACGAATGAGTTTATGTTAAGATAAACAGAAGAGCCTTTGTCGGACTCATATCACTTGGTTGAAGAGAGTTGATACCAAACATATTTTTTGTTCCTTTACTGTTTGTAAGAACCAAAGGAATTGTTCCAAGTACGTGAAATTATTCATAAGTTAGAGGCGTTGGAATACAGACGGAACTAGGTGAACTATAGGTTTAGTTGCTGGGTCTCAACTATACGAAGTTAGGTTATTTTGTATAAAGGCTTAATCCTGAGAGTACTCAATTCTGGACAAGGTCCCGGGGTTTTTCTGCATTTGCGGTTTCCTCGTTAACAAAATATTGTTGTGTCATTTAATTTATATTTCCGCATTATAATTGTTTTATTATAATTAAAGTAAATTACACAAAATGTTAATTCCTATTTACTTGATAAGTAATCCTATTATGGTTGGATAAGTCCGAAACTTTTATCAAGTAAACATACTTCGTTGTTGTATTGTCTCGATCTCGTATCCATAGACGATCACACGAAGTGTGAACCGATTAGTTGCATTGTCTCGACTCAGTTCATAGACAATCACTTTCGGAGATAGAATTTATAGGTAGGAAAAGTTTTATATTGAGGTATATTTGGGTACCCTCGTCTTTTCAATTGGTATCAGAGCATGCAAACACGAAAAAATCTAACAATCTATGTTTGGTGCGATCCAACCTATAAGAATGAACTCGAGTTCTCATGAATCTACTTCAATTAACGTACCACCAAGATTTGACGGAACAAATTATCTATGGTAGAAATATGTTATGAGATATTTTCTTCAATCACGAGACTTTAATACATGGCTATTAGTCGTAGATGGTTATATTCGTCCAAAGATAGAAAATTCGGAAACTGAGTTTAAATGCTTAGTAGATTTTTCAAACGAAGAAAAGGCACTTGCAAAGCAGAATTCAGATGGTTTGAATGCTATAATACATGCTGTAATCCGTTATCTACAACATCATGTTATCAACATGTCGAACTTCGAAAGAAGCTTGGGATAATCTTCAGATCATATTCGAAGGAAATTTATCAGAGAAAGAAGCTAGACTTCAAACTCTCACTTCCGATTGGGAAAACCTTCGAATGGATGACAACGACACTTTTGAAGAGTTTCATATTAAACTCTCTGATATAATTAATGCTTCTTTCTCGTTAGGAAAGACTATTTCCGAAAAGGATATAGTATGAAAAATTCTCAGATCGTTGCCATCGAGATACGATCCTAAGAAGCATGCAATCATAGAAGCAAACGATCTTTCAACTCTCTCACGAAGCACACTCGTTGGTAAGTTAAATATATTTGATCATGAATCACAGTCTATTCAAGGTAAAGGAATCGCTTTTAAAGCTGCAAGAATTTCGGAAAGGAATGGACAGATGGATGATTCAGATGAACAGATTGCTGAAAATTCTGATGATGAAATTGAACAATCATTATCATTGATTACTAGATAGTTTCGAGATCTCTTAGAAATAAGAAATAAGAGATTCATTAAGGATACTCATCGATCTTCTCGTCCACATGATCGAGTACCTGTCAAAAAGGATCATGATGAAGATGATGATTATCAGTCGCAATGCTTCAAGTGTAAAGGATTTTGTCATATTGTTAAAGACTGTCCCAATCTTAATAAATACACAGGAAGCAAGGCTCTAGATTTAACTCTAGATGATACCTCTAATTCATATGATTCTGAAGAAGAGGAAACAACTAATATTGCATTAGTTGTTAATCTTCATCCTTCCTCCTCCATTAGTGATTTAACCATTTTAAGAATGGACATGCCTTCCGATGTTATTAAATCACCTAATGGTAAAGGGAAAAATAAGACAAGATGCAAAAACTGTCTCAAAAACAGAATTGCTAAGAGTTGCATATGCAATTCCAGTCAATCTTAAGATACTTCGTTAGTTTGAGGTAACAAAAGAAGATATTTTATACTATACTAGATCAAGAACACTCTGGTTGTTCAAAATTCCATAATGAGAGAAAATCCCATACTAATGCCACCTAATCGGTATTAGAATTCTTTCCTCACCACGTGTGCCAAATCTTTGAGTGAGGAAGAAGAAAAATCAAGGTACTTTTGTGTAGATTATGGAAATAATATCTAGTATTTGAAGACATTTGATATATTCGTATTTTTAAGAATATTATATATTCGGTAGTATGAAAATTATAAAAAGATCTTTCTCATAATTTGTTAATTCCTTGTCCGAACTATGGGTCTGGATCAAATGGCTTCTCTGGAAAAGATGCTAGATCAGAAAGATCACTGGAAGAATAATCCTAGATCGTCTCTTGATATTAAGAGTAAAATCAAAAAGGGAGATTGGCTTAGCAAGAAGGAAAGAGAGAATACGCTGAAGAAAGATCAGTGTATTGAAGCAATGACACACTTTTGTGTTCAATCAAAGACAGAATTACATGCTCTTGCAGAATCCTTCACGAAAATTTCTCATCTGCAAGAAATTCTGGTCAAGCAACAAGGTTTTCCACTTGAAGAAATTCAAAAGCTGAAGAGTAGTAATCTGCCTTCATTTAGCACTGACATGAAGGACTGAGTTGCAAGAGGATATATACATCAAATTTTTGATTTATTTTAGTGATTGTATTAGTCAATTATGAATAAAACTATTATGAATACAATTATTTGATTTATAATTTTTCGTGCGATAGTTTTCGGTCTACATAGCATGTGCTTGAATGTTTTATCTTATTCCTATGTATGTTTATGAGATGTTTGATTTCTGTTTTATTACCTAGATATTCGATCTCATAATGTTGTGAACCCTTATGGTTTGGGTGACTTTTTGATTTAGCAGGATTAAGTTTTAGCCCATGTTGGTAGGCTTTATCAAAGAATCAGGAGGGGTTATGGTAGAAACAATATGTGAAAAAGTCACAATATGTTGAATCGGTTTTGGTTTAGCATAAAAGCATATGTGTTTCGCCGGTTTTCAACTTTTGCTTGCAATTGTTAAAACCAATTTTCAACCTTTCTCTGGTAAAGGTTGGTTGTTGTTATTCTTTTGTTTTGCATAAGGATGACAACATGATGATATTTCGATATCAATTCTCCCTGGACGAAGATGCAAACATATTGGAGAATAGGATGCGAAATTTGAGGTAACGAATTTGTTAGTTAATCGTTTTCCTGTTTAAGAAAAGCCTGAGTTTATTTCATATATATTTATTTCTTTTGTTTAACAAAATTTCGGTACAATTGATGTTTATTCCACTATGTGTGTATGGATTTATGTGATTCAATTGATTCCGGCTAATGTTAGAGAATTGCTCCGTCGAAATCGCATGCGTTGCTATCTCAAGCATGTTTGTCAATATTAGTGATCAAAACTATAAGTCTTCATTTCTAGTCTACTACAGCTAAGTCTAAGACTAGGATAGAAAGTGTGGTTAATCTCAAGAAATCCATGACGGATCATTATACAAGACGAAGAACTACTCACGGAACTGGTGGAACTTCATCAACAAAATGGTATGTGGAGACTTGAACTTATCTATCACTCAAAAGTCTATATACTCTATCTCATATCTTGAGACAAAAGTCGTTTTGCTATATAGACTTTGATTATACACATTTGGTATTTCGAGTTGAGTTTATCTCACCTATCTATTTCTAGAAATATGTGTTGGTAAGCTTTCGCTTTAGCCAAGTTCATCTTTACCTAGTGACGAAAGTCATGTTATGTTTCAATCACTTTGAAAATTGCTCTGACGAAAAATGGTTTGTGAATAACAACTATATAACGTCCTCTGAGAATGTTTCAATGCTTGAAATGAGAGTTTAGGTTATATAACCAATGGTGGATATAAGCATTGTTGTGGAAACACATATATGTATAATTCCTTATTCCTTGAACCGAAGTTTCGAATTTTATTGATCAAGAGAACCGGAATAGTGGCGTGAACTAAGTCCGCGAACTCAATCCGCGAACCCAGACCGCGAACTGGCGGAAGTTCTCGACCCGAGAAAATATGCTGGAGTTTGAGAACTCCTTTCGGGAACTTAAGTCTGGGAACTTGAGTTAGGTTATATCTAAAGACGATTGTTTGTGAACTCATGTTTATATAAACTAAGGAATGCTAATTGCAAACCGTGGCTATAAAGTTCATGAACCGATTCAAGTGAATCAAATCGTTTTTTCTTCGATCGTGTCTTGTGTAGTTACATAAGATTTCCTTGCAACTGAACAACTCTCTAACTAGTTCATTTGAGTCACTTGAACTAGTTATGGTGAAGAAGAATATATTTGATATGAAAATGCTCATATGGCTAATCATTTGGTTAACTATTGTTGAACCAACAAATGTACAAGTTTGGGTACGGTTACACAAACCTAAAATGTGCATTTCATTTATGTGTAACAAGCTAGGTTTTCGATTTAACAGTTGAAAGATATCATCTTGAATCTAATCAGTTTTTCATCTAACGGTGAATATTGAATGCTTTGTTACCAAGCTAACATTGATTGCAAACCCTGATTTGAAAAACTATATAAGGGAGAACTCTAGCAACTGGGAAACCTAATCCCCACACCTTACGTATGATACTAGTTGTGTAAGCTAGAGTCGATTCTCCTTTTAACTTTGGTTTCTTCTTCTAAACCAGGTTAGCGACTTAAAGACTTCATTGGGATTGTGAAGCCATACCGATACTACTTTCTCGTAGTTGTGTGATCTGATCTTGCATATTCTATCGTACGAGTACAATCAAAAAGATTGGCTTGAGATTGATATCTTCGATAAGAAAGATATAAAATTAATCACAAACATCTTCGTCTCATCGTTTGTGATCCCACAATATCTACTTTCGCCGTGTCGATTAAGATTATTGTGAGGTGATTGATAATACTAAGATGTTCTTCGAGAATATAAGTACGGGTTATCAATTGGTTCATGTTCACCTTGATTTATCAAAAGACAGAACAAAACTCGTAGTTATATTCGTGTGAGACGGATTTATCTATCATCATAGACTTTTCTATGTGATACGGATTTCTTTATTAAAGTCTTCGACTTTGGGTCGTAGCAACTCTTAGTTGTGGGTGAGATCAGCTAAGGGAATCAAGTGTGTAGCATCCTGTTGGGATCAGATACATAGGAGCATAACTATGCCTTGGATCAGTGTGAGATTGATTGGGGTTCAACTATAGTCCAGACCGAAGTTAGTTTGTAGTAGGCTAGTGTCTATAGCGGCTTAATACAGTTTGTGTTCAATCTAGACTAGGTACCGGGGTTTTTCTGCATTTGCGGTTTCCTCGTTAACAAAATTCTGGTGTCTGTGTTATTTCTATTCCGCATTATATTTTTTATATAATTGAAATATCACATGTTGTGTGTTGTTCAATCAATTAGAATATCCGACCTTTTGGTTTTTGATTTAAATTGATTGACACTTGGATATTGGTCTTTGGTACCATCCAAGTTATCTCTCTAGCATTTGATAAAGACTCGCAGATTTCTATTTGCTTGAGTATGTATCAAATCGAGAGATTGAGATAGAAACTCTTTGATATACTTTTTATCTAGATTGAGTCTGACTGTCTAGTTGATTCTCTAGAAAGTATATTGGAGTTTGTCCACACAGATTGCTAAGCGAAATATTGGGTGTGGTTGTTGTACCCCCGCTTTTTCAATTGGTATCAGAGCAGGCAAACACGTCTAAAGACCTTACAAGTCTGTGTTTGTAGCGATCTGACTCTATAGACGATAAAGTCTCAAGTAACTCTTCACCAGGTTTTAAAACCAATCGTATAAGAAGTTCTAATAAACTAGTTATTCTCCAAAAAATGTTGGATAAACAAATCCGGATCAATTCTGATCTTGTTGCAGAAATTGCAATACTTAAGGATTTGAAATCTTTTAAAAATACTTTGATGGATCTGAGTAACTCCAGTCGCTCCTCTCCGAAGAACAGTCGTAAGTCAGATAATAAACATCGATTTGATGTTGGGAAAACTGATATGACTCAGAACTGCTCAGAAAAGCGTAAAGGTGTTGGCCCATGTTTGTTTTGTGATTCCTCTAATCACCTTAAACATGTTTGTATGTCTTTTCAAAAGAGTCTGAAAGTTCCAAGTAATCTTCATAAGAAAACTAAACAACTTATTGCTTCTCTAAAAAAAAATTACAAAACTATCAAGAAATCCTAAACAGAAAAGTACTGATAGTATGGGTGCTTTTACTTTGAAATCAACATCACCCTTTCAATGGTTTCTTGACAGTGGATGTAGCATACATATGACAGGTGATCTCACATGGTTTTTTTCTTCTGACGACTATGAAGGTGAACTAGTAACATCTGGAGATGAGAGTTGCTGCTACATAAGCAAGAAGGGGACGATCAAACTACCCGGCGTACCTGAAATCCATGACGTAATATACGTAAAAGGTATGACTGCAAATCTTCTTTCTATTAGTCAAATTTGTGACAAAGGCCATCGAGTTGTCTTCAATGCAAATGGATGTGACATTGTGGACAAAACTGGTAAAGTAATTTTTCAAGGAACTCGTGGTAAAAACAACTGTTATCTTCTCGATACCCAGTTCAGCAACTGTTGCAATTTGACTAAGGTGGAATCTACATATCTTTGGCATGAGCGTTTTGGTCACATCAATTATCGTCTTCTAACTAAGATCATTAAAAAAGAACTTGTTAGAGGCGTTCCCAAAATCAATGCAAAGATTGAAGGTGTATATGGTGCCTGTCAAAAGGGTAAACAAACGAAAGTTCACCATAAATCGTCTCGAGATATTCTCACTAAAGCTCCACTTGATTTAATTCATATGGACCTCTTCGGACCAATTCAACAACCCACGGTTGTTGGTAAGAAGTATGCTTTAGTTATGGTAGATGATTACACCAGATTCACTTGGGTTGCATCTCTGTCTCACAAGAATGAAACCCTTGATGAATTCAAGATTATTTTTTAAAGAATCCAGAACGAACAAGGTCGCAAACTACAGAAATTAGAAGCGACCATGGAACTGAATTCAAGGACACTAAGGTGTTTGAATTTTGTGACGAATTGGGGATTATTCAACAATACTCACCACCCATTACTCCTCAAGCTAATGGATTTGCAGAAAGAAAAAATAGGAACATTCAGGAAATGGCCAGGGTAATGCTCCATAACAAAAACTTACCATTAAGGTTTTGGGGAGAAGCTGTTTTTACAACATGATATTTGATCAACCGTGTTTACTTACGGTCTAAAACCCTGAACACTCCTTATGAGTTGTGGTATGGAAGAAAACCCAACTTACGTTATATCAGAGTGTTTGGAAGTAAGTGCTACATTCTAAAAGATTGAGAACTGAGAGGTAAATTCGATACCAAAAGTGATGAAGGTATCTTTCTTGGCTATGCGTCTGATAGCCGTGGTTTTCGAGTATTTAATCTCAGAACCCATGTCATGATGGAATCTTCTAATGTTATCATCGATGATATTAGTAATTTTCATCATGATAATCCTCCTGCTGAATTTCCCCCAACTGAGACAATTGAGAAAGTCAAAGAAATCCCAGATTCAGTTAAAGTTATTCCAACTATCACTGAACCTGATATTTCTAGTGACGAGGAGAAGAGCACTGATCAGGCTACTCCTGACAAACAATAACGTGTCCCTCCACGACACCTCTGGGTTCAAATAAATCATGATCCCAACAATATTATTGGAGGAAGAGATTCTACAGCTAAGACAAGAGGACAACTTCAAAATACTTGCAATTTTGGTTGTTATCTTTCACATGTAGAACCAAGAAATATTGACGAAGCTCTGAGAAATCCCTTTTGGGTGAATGCAATGCATGAAGAGTTAAATCAATTTCAAAGACAAGACATATGGGAACTTGTACCTTGTCCTTCCAATATCAATATTGTTGGTACCAAATGGATATTCAAGAATAAGTCTGACGAATTTGGCACAATTGTCAGAAATAAAGCCAGACTTGTCGCTCAAGGATATTCACAGATTGAAGGTATTGACTTTGACGAAACCTTTGCTCCCGTGGAACGCTTTGAGTCCATTCTACTTTTATTAGCTCATGCTTGTTTTCTTAAGGTTAAGCTGTTTCAAATGGATATAAAATCCGCATTCCTAAACAGAATATTAAAGGAGGAAGTCTATGTCGCTCAACCTAAGGTATTTGAAAACCATGATTTCCCAGATCATGTTCTTAAGATCAAAAAGGCATTATATGGGTTAAAACAAGCACCTAGAGCCTGGTTTGAAAAACTTACCACTTCTCTTATTAGCAAAGGTTTTTCAAGAGGCGGAGCTGATAAAACCTTGTTTACCAAATGGAGTGGGAAAGATGTTGTCATTGCTCAAGTCTATATAGATGATATCATCTATGGTTCAACTTCTGAGAAATTTACAAAGGACTTCCAAGTCTCTCTTCCTAAAGAATTTGAAATGAGCAATGTTGGTGAATTAAAATTCTTCTAAGGATTACAAATTCAACAACATAAGGATGTATTTATCCCAGGAAAAGTATGCAAGGGATCTTGTGTCAAGATTCATTCTGGATAAGTCAGCTCCAAAACTGACACCTATGCCCACTACTGGTAAAATGCATAGAGATGAGAAAGGAGTAAAATTGGATCAAAAATTGTATCGATCTATTATTGGTAGCCTTTTATATCTTACAACTACTAGACCTGATATTTCTTTTAGTGTTGGTTGTTGTGCTAGATTTCAGGCTAATCCAAAGGAATCTCATCTTGCAGATACAAAAAGAATCATACGATATGTCAATCACACTGTCGGGTATGGTCTATCTTACACTTTTGATATTAACACTGACATTTCTGCTTATTCAGATGATGATTGGGCAGGATGTGTAGAAGACAGAAAGTACATCAGGGGGTTTCTACTATGTAGGACTGAATCTTGTGGCTTGGCATAGCAAGAGGCAGAATTCACAATCCCTGTCTACATGTGAAGCAGAATATATTGCTGTTGGTTCATATTACACTCAACTTCTATGGATGAAACAAATGATAGCAGATTATCGAATTGATACTGGAATAATGAAGATATTTTATGATAACTCTAGTGCGATTCGAATCACTGAGAATCTCGTTGAGCACTCAAGAACTAAGCACATTGATATAAGGTACCATTTTATTCGAGATATCTATGAAAATGGTATCATAAGTATGGAATTTGTGCCTTCCGAACAACAATTGGCTGATATTCTCACCAAACCATTAGACACTGCTACGTTTCAACACTTTCGGAAGTCTATTGGTGTTGTTTTGGTTTATTAATTGTTTCTATAACTCTTTCCCCTGTGCTTATCTCGATCTTTTGGGAAATTGAGTTTGAAACTCCAGTAAGTGTTTACTTCAATTCTTTATTTGTTTCCGTAGGATTGATTTTTCTGTCAGAATTCTTTGTGTGTTGTGTCAAAAGAAATCCTTCTTTTCTTTAGAAATTAAGGTCACTCTTGTTGTTCTTTCGGGAATGACATTTAATGGGGGAGAGTTCTTAATTGAACTTGTGCTTAATTGCCAAATCTTTGTGGGGAGTGTGGCTGTGGAATATTATAGGGGTTATCTTGTATCTTTAAACTCCTTGATGAACGCATCTAGCTTCGGCTTTATGATTTCATCTAAAAAAGATGATATATGCTTTCTTTTGGTCATGAAATATCTCTTTCGGAAATTTCATTAGGATCCCGTTCGTGTACCTTTGCCAATATTATTGACAAAAAGGGGGGTAATTAATATGTAGTTCATACTAAAAATACATATGGTTTTCGGATCATTATGTAAGGGGGAGTGGTTTCCATGTGATATGGAGCATTGACTAAGGGGGAGTGATACATATCACCATAGTATTGTTGTCAAAGTTGTGATACAATTAAACTTTGATGATGTATAATGATACTATGACACTGTATAACAATGATCGAGAATTATGTTTTCTCATTGTTATAGCTACGGATTTTCAACAACGATGATGCTGAAGTTACAACCTTTGGGATCATTGGAGTACTTGGAAGTGATGAAGATTTCGAGTAATGTTGAAGATTAGACATGTGGAATAGGAGCTACATAAGTTTCTTTATCTTTTTTGTATTCCATATGTATTGATACTTTTGTCACTAAAATTGACAAAGAGGAGATTGTTAGAGCATTGCTTGGTGGAACTCGCATGCGTTGCTATCTCAAGCATGTTTGTAAATGTTAGTGATCAAAACTATAAGTCTTGATTTCTAGTCTACTATATCTAAGTCTCAGACTAGGATAGAAAGTGTAGTTGAGCTCAAGAACTCCATGGCGGATCATCATACAAGACGAAGAACTACTCAAGGAACTGGTGGAACTTCGTCGACAAAAAGGTATGTGGAGACTTGAACTTATCTATCACTCAAAAGTCTATCTACTCTATCTCCTATCTTGAGACAAAAGTCGTTTTGCTATATAGAATTTGATTATACACATTTGGTATTTCGAGCTGAGTTTATCTCGCCTATATATTTCTTGAAATACATGTTGGTAAGCTTTCGCTTTAGCCAAGTTCATCTTTACCTAGTGACGAAAGTCATGTTATGTCTCAATCACTTTGAAAATTGCTCTGACGAAAAATGGTTTGTGAATAACAACTATATAACGTCCTCTGAGAATGTTTCAATGATTGAAATGAGAGTTTAGATTATATAACCAATGATGGATATAAGCATTGTTTTGGAAACACATATATGTATAATTCCTTATTCCTTGAACCGAAGTTTTCGAACTTTATTGATCAAGAGAACCGGAATAGTGGCGTGAACTAAGTCCGCGAACTGGCGAAAGTTCTCGACCCGAGAAAATATGCTGGAGTTTGAGAACTTCTTCCGGGAACTTAAGTCCCCAAATTTGAGTTAGGTTATATCTAAAAAAGATTGTTTGTGAAGTCATGTTTATATAAACTAAGGAATGCTAATTGCAAACCATGGCTATAAAGTTCATAAACCAATTCAAGTGAATCAAATTGTTTTTGCTTCGATTGCGTCTTGTGTAGTTACGTAAGATTTCCTTTCAATTGAACAACTCTCTAACTAGTTCATTTGAGTCATTTGAACTACTTATGGTGAAGAAGAATATGGTTGATATGAAAATGCTTATATGGCTAACCATTTGGTTAACTATTGTTGAACCAACAAATGTTCAAGTTTGGGTACGGTTACACATACCTAAAACGTGCATTTCATTTGTGTGTAACAAGCTAGGTTTTCGATCTAACGGTTGAAAGATATTAGCTTGAATCTAATCAGGTTTTCATGTAACAGTGAATATTGAATGCTTTATTACCAAGCTAACATTGATTGCAAAACCTGATTTGAAAAACTGTATAAGGGAGAACTCTAGCAACTGGGAAACCTAATCCCCACATCTTACGTGTGATACTAGTTCTGTAAGCTAGAATCGATTCTCCTTTAACCTTTGGTTTCTTCTTCTAAACCAGGTTAACGATTTAAAGACTTAATTGGGATTGTGAAGCCAAACCGATACTACTTTCTCGTAGTTGTGTGATATGATCTTGCGTATTCTGTTGTACGAGTACAATCGCATAGATTGGCTTGAGATTGATATCTCCTATAGGAAAGATATAAAAGTAGTCACAAACATCTTCGTCTCATCGTTTGTGATTCCACAATATCTTCTTTCGTCGCGTCGATTCAGATTATTCTGAGGTGATTGATAATACTAGGATGTTCTTCGAGAATATAAGTCCGGTTATCAATTGGTTCCTGTTCACCTTGATTTATTAAAAGAAGGAACAAAATTCGTAGGTATATTCGTGGGAGACGGATTTATCTATCATCATAGACTTTTCTGTGTGATGCAGATTTGTTTATTAAAATCTTCGTCTTTGGGTCGAAACAACTCTTAGTTGTTGGTGAGATCAGCTAAGGGAATCAAGTGCGTAGCATCCTGCTTGGATCAGAGACGTAGGAGCATAACTGTACCTTGGACCAGTGTGAGATTGATTGGGGTTCAACTACAGTCTATACCGAAGTTAGTTTGTAGTAGGCTAGTGTCTGTTGCGGCTTAATACAGTGTGTGTTCAATCTGGACTAGGTCCCGAGGTTTTTCTGCATTTGTGGTTTCCTCGTTAACAACATTCTGTTGTCTGTATTATTTCTATTCCGCATTATATTTTTTATATAATTGAAATATTACAGGTTGTGCGTTGTTCAATCAATAAGAATATCCGACCTTTTGGTTGTTGATTTAAATTGATTGACACTTGGATATTGGTCTTTGGTACCATACAAGTTATCTCTCTAGTATTTGATAAAGACTCGCATATATCTAGAGATTGAGATATAAACTCTTTGATATACTTTTTATCTAACAAAAGAATGAAAGCATAGACTAAGGGGGTGTAACATATCATATTAATTGGTATAACAAAGACGTGCGGATTGAAAATATACCTATCTTCCTTTATAGGGAGTATTAGCTTTGTTATTATAATTTCAACAACGACATTTTTAAGGATTGAATGTATGCAGATTAATGTGTTGTTGAACTCGGGAATCAAGCGTATGTGTAATGAATTCTTGTAATTTGTTTATCCATATGATGTAAGAGTTTTTTCACTACAATTGACAAAAGGGGAGATTGTTAGAGCATAGCTCGGTTGAACCCACCAAGCGTTGGTATGTCAAGTTTGTTTATCATATTTTAGTGAATCAAAACTCATGTTAAGAGTCGCCTAATTATGTACTAGTGTCAACTTCGTATATGTTAGATTGAAAGTATTAGGATAATAAGACTTTACAAGTATTGCGAATACTTGAATATGTGAAGAAGCAAGGATCTACAACGACAACGTCATCCTTCCACTTGAGGGTAGTGATATTTGACTTAAACTGTTTCATTCCATAACGTATCTTTCAAGTCATTCATATTGAAAACAAAACTGCGAAGCATGATTGAACTCTAGATAGACATAGTATTAAGGAATACAATATGAGGTTTATTTCTTAACCATTAAACTTTGTAGATAAGACATCGAAATAATCGTTTAAATGATATTGTGATTATGTATGGGTATGAGGTGAGGATTTCATCCTAGAGAACAATGTTTTACATGTGTTCTAAGGAAGTAAATTCATGAACTTGGTTTGTGAATCAAAAAGGAAATCGCCAGGTGTTATTGGTATTGTTATTCACTGCATATCTTGTGAACAACCAATATGTATGATTAGTATAACCGTTCATGACTTGTTTGTGTTCTTGGTAAAACTATTCACAAAGGCCTGACTTATGTATTGGTATGACTTTTATTAGTGAAACCGATCTTAAGTAATTACCTGAGATGGTATGATCGAGTTTGTGATTTTATGTCTGACCAAATTTGGGTAAAGGGGAACCAATCCTAATAAGAGGTGCAGTACATCACAAAGGGGAATCGATCCTTGTATGAGGTGCAACAAGTTTATAGCAGAAAGAGGAACCGATCCTATGGACATGTGCAACACGTTTTTAGGTAAAAGGGAACCGATCCTATGGACATGTGAAACACATATAAGTTAGATACCATATATATGTGGGGAACCGATCCTAGTACCTAGTCAACCGAATTTTGGAAAGCTAGTGTGACTAAGCACAGTACTCACATGGAGGTAGAACCGAAACTTGTTTTGGTAGAACCGTTACACCCATGTTTTGTGATTGAATGTTCTTTGATCAATCACATAGTTCTTAAAAGTCATATGAACCAATTCTAAACTTGTTTGGAAGTGTGGAAAATCGGTTTCAAGGTTGTAAGTATGAAAGAGGACTTACAAAGTAAGGATGTCGACATACTTTGAACACGTGCTGTGAATGTTAATCTTTAATTGTTCAAAGTTATTCCGTAATAGCTAAGGGGAGAGAATCCCAGGATCGAAACATAAATAAGTTAAGAATCTTTTAGTTAAGGTTATTAATTTCATTTTTAGGAAAATAAGAATTAGTAACGTGCATTTACTAATTAGGGATTTTCCAAGAGATTTCGGTCATTATGTTTGGACAGAGCGTTTCCAGGAATTATGGAAACCGAATTTGTGCTTTTATGAATATCTTGAGAATATTTTAGGTTTTGGAAATTCCTTGGTGTCCAAACTTCCTAGTTTATAAATACTTGAAATTTTCATTTCTAGCAAACTAATCCTTCGTAACAGCAAACTACCTCTTGTTGTGCTGCTACTGGTGAAGCCGCCTATTCGGAGAGGAGAGTAACCTAATTAGGCGAAATCTCTTACGTCCGCTCGTTTTAAATTCTTCTTTGGGATTGATAAGCTCTATTAGTACCGTTGGTGGGAAACTAGATTATTGTGGTTTATCTTTTATTATTATTGATTTGATTGACTAACGGTGGTTGAACTTTGATTGCACCTAGTTTGTTTATGCTTGAGGATCTTCTCTTCTGATATAATATTCACTCAAACTAGTTCAGAGTTTCGACGGGGATCTTTAGACTGTTTGTAGATCTAAAGACGATCTTGTGATAACCCATTGTTAACAGACTTTGTTCTGTGCGTGATTGATCACAAGAGATTCAAGTTGTTGTGTGTACGTATTTATTGAAGATCTAAGAAGATTTGAATACAAAGAAGATATTGAAGATTTCTGATTTGGGGTTCATAATTTTTGGTTGCACAATACTTGTTTCGGTAAAAAGATGATCCAACTATAATCGGTTTTATCCTTGTGATGGAATTGGATTGATTAGTTGAGTAGATCGGCATCAACACAATTCTTTGGATTAACAATGTTGATTGCAAATCTTAATTATTGCTTCGGTAATTGAACATAAGATAGATCTAAGGACCTGACGAAGCAGTTTATGTTAAGATGAACAAAAGATACTTTGTCCGACTCATATCACTTGGTTGAAGAGAGTTGATACCAAACAGATTTGTTGTTCCTTTACTGTTTGGAATACGAACCAAAGGAATTGTTCCAAGTACGTGACTTGTTCATAAGTTGGAGGCGTGGGAATATAGACGGAACTAGGTGAACTATAGGTTTGGTTTCTTGGTCTCAACTATACGAAGTTAGGTTATTTTGTATAGCGGCTTAATCTTGAGAGTATTCAATTCTGGACAAGGTCCCAGGGTTTTTCTGCATTTGCGGTTTCCTCGTTAACAAAATCTTGTTGTGTCATTTACTTTATAATTCCGCATTATAATTGTTTTATTATAATTAAATAAATTACACAAAACGTTAATTCCTATTTACTTGATAAGTAATCCTATTGTGTTTGATTAAGTCTGAACCTTTTATCAAGTAAATATACTTCGTTGTTGTATTGTCTCGATCTCATATCCATAGACGATCACACGAAGTGTGAACCGATTAGTTGCATTGTCTCGACTCAGTCCATACACAATCACTTTCGGAGAAAGGACTTATAGGTAGGAAAAGTTTTAGATTGAGGTACATTTGGGTACCCTCGTCTTTTCAATTTTAATATAGTTGTCTTAATTTTAATTTTAATTTTATTACACAACATTACATATAATTAAAATAAAAAACATTAAATTGAAAAACAAATAATATTAAATTAAACAACATTACATATAAAGGTTGTACCTGACAAAGCTCGGCAATAATCCTTTGCGTCAAGTTGCGTCCCATGCAGAATCGGCGATGAAAATTCTCATAGGAATATACACATCCATGATTAAAATAATCATGCATCATTCTTGTCGTAAAAAAATATCGATCTCGCCACGTCCATATTTTAGTCATAACTTTATGTGCCTCTAAAGGATTTGGTATCATCCCTGTTAGCAATTGCAACATAAAATTTCACCTCCTTCTATCTTGAATTGCATCTTCATCCATTTGACGCAAAATTTCTATACAAATTTCTTCTTCTTCTTTATACAACATTTCATTCATCTCCATATCTTCCTCAGAAGAACCAAAATCAAGATTCATGGTTGAAAATCGAAAGCGATTGAAATTAATAAAATACTGATCGGCTGAAAGATTGTTGTGAATTTTTGAGATCAAAATCGAGTAGTATTTGTAGGCGTAGAAACTATCCATTCCGTTGACCGTTTAAAAGTAGTCGTTCACGGTCTTAGTAAACCCTCCAGCGGTTTCTTCTCACCCACCAGCAGATCTTGTTCGTCCGCTTGCGGTTTATGGTCGTCCGCGTGCTTGATCAACCCCCTCCCACTGCTTTCCCATAGTGCAAAATCACGTTTGCCCATCCACCTGGCTCAACAAATAATTTGTTTTGTTGATTGCCGGAATTGCGTTTGGAAGTAAATTTAAAAATCTTTAGCCAACTTTTTCCTTAATGGCTAATTTATTCTTGACTAATAGATGTTTAATCTTGTTAACTTAGAAATTAACTAATGTTATTATATCATCAAAACATGAAAAAATAATTAATCTTCTTGAAAAATATGAACCTAGAATCGGTGGATGTTCATGCACTCGTAAACAGATTCTGGGTTGATGTTTTTATTCCCGAAGAACACACAAAGTCGGTGCATATTACTCAATATATAAACTGATAGTAAGAAATGGAGATTGTAAATGCATATATAAACCGATTATGTCATACTTTCATAAATAAAATATTCATTCATAGTTTTGGGGAATCAACACATTACATAGTTTTGGAAATTAGCACATTACATGGGACAATTTAGTATGTGTATTCTTGAATCTCGCACATTCATACATCATCAATGAACCTTCGAGCAAGTTTGACCAACATCCCAAATTCCTTCGCGTGAATGAACTTCCTTTCCCCATGTCATATTCGCCATAGGCCACTAATTAATCGTTCCAGCTGAAATTAGATGAATTACATGTTAGGGTGCAAACATGAAATGATGAGATATGTATAAAAATGTTGTATTACTCGCTTTTATGTTAATATGAGATTGTAAATGATGGTCGTTCACCATTTTTCTAACTTCAACGAACTCTTGAATTGCAGTTTTGATGTATGCGAATCAAATTGCTAAGTCTCTCCATCTACGATTCTTGGGATTCCCGGTGCGCTCATAATATAACTCTTTTATTCTCTTCCAAAATATTTAATAAATTTCATATGGATGGACCGATATACAACAATCAAACTAAAGTATATTTACGAATTCCAGGTAATCGGTAAGCACGATACACACACATTGATCAACTCCTAAACAATGCACTTACATAATCGTTCTATATAAGTGCTCATAAAACCGATTCTAGGATAAAAATTATCAGAGAATGATGGATTTTCTCCATCAAGAATCGGTTTATGTGAACATTTACATAGACCGATTATTGGCTTAGCAGTTCAGAATTCACAAGCTATATAATCGGTTTATGTGAATATTCACGTAATCCGATTATATCAAAAATAACCAACAGAAAATGGTCTACAGAGGAATCGATCAATTCTGGTTAAATGTTCTTCAACCAGAAAACACTTCCAGAACAATCGGTCATTGTGGGCATGAACAACGGTAGTTTCATGAATTAATGGGTCTACAAGTATATTAACGTCGACCGATTATGTTAAACCCGGAAAACTTTGATTTCATAAAATTCAATTTTTGAGTGAATGCATGTTTTTAAAACCTAATTTAGATAGGTTTGACAATAAGATACTTGATTCGAGCCATTCCTTTTGCTTGTATTGCATCCAGAGTTGGTTCGTCTTCCGCAGCCTTTTTTTTTTCCGAATCGCTTTACTGATTCCTGGATCACTCTCACTAGTATAAGTAACTCCAGTAGCATGTTTGAATTTTGATGGTTTCGACATTATATAGAAGGAGAAAAATGATCAATAGTTTTTTGGATCGTTGATAATCGACGATGCCTTCGTTTGAAAATGAAAAAAACTGTATTTGATGGAGCGTAAATAGGTAGTTTTATCCAATACCCCGTATTCTCCTTCTAGTTGGGAACAAAATTTATGTAAGCCTCAAATAAATTTTCAAGGCCCCAAACTAGCCAGGAAAACTATATTGCGGATTATTTTGAAAAATAAAAATACTAAGCTCATTTGGAAGCATTTAAAAAGAAATTACCAAGAATGCTCCACACAGGATATTGTCTGCCTCCTTGGAAAGAAAATGCTGCTAAATCTGTTGATTTCCTGGTTGTTGGTGGTGGGTTTTTCCCGAATGCGAAAATCGTAAAATTTTCTGGTCTTGTACCAGATCCTGTGAAGTAATAATACATACTCTAATGGTGATATGTTATACATCGATCACTATAAACTTTCTATATATATCCACATAAGCTAGAACTTCATTCCGACTGCACTCTCTGAATTCACTATAAGAATATGTATACTAAGCATTCAATATATATATACTTGTACTGTGTGACATATTGATCCTCATAGTGATACTGGTGTTTGCTGCAATTTTTTCCAAATGTCCTCTGATTGTACAAAATATATATTTGAAACATGTACTTGTGCTATAATTATCTTTGACCTAGTTGTCGACAAGTTTCAAGATACTATATGGAATGTCCGCCAGTATAGAACAACTTGAATCTATCCCGGATACAAGAATTCTGCAAAAGAATTCCTTAAGATCAAATATCAATATTAATGCGACTTGTGGAAATACAGCCGCATATGCCGCAAGGGAAATGCTACAGTGCACGTGTAAGAGACAATGTCCAAGAGCAACGCATCATTCCTCCCATCACGACCATTACCATTTGATCGTTGGTGCGACATGGACCAGCACCATTGCTTATCTCCCCATCACTGGCAAACCATTGCTGGGTTATTCTATAAACGTTGCCAGCGCCTCACCTCCCCACTAGGAAGTTCTTCTCGGTGGTGCAATAAGCACTAACACCTCATCTTCCCAGCGTTGGCAATCCATCATTAGGGAACAACGCCCTTCCTATTCCAGCATTGGGCTCTCCTCCTATCGATGGCATATTTCACCAGTAGCACACCTTTCCAACACCCGCACTCCGTCAACATCGCACGAGTGTCCATACCTCCTTTTGTGCCTCCTTTGCTCGATGATGTCGTGTATCTAGGTGCAAAAATTAATTCACTTATCTCTAATCTACTAATAAATACAACAGTAAATAAGATTCGGTCCCTCGAAAAGCAGTGACTGTTAGATGTCATATGTCACTAAAAGGGGTTTCTGTTTTAAGTTTTTAAACGAAGTAAATTAGAAAACAAGTAAAGTTGAGTTAAAATCAATAGAGAGATATAATCGAGGAATCATTCGTCATGGCAAAACAAAAAGTATGTTGCGTGCCTCTAAGACCTTTGAGGCAAATATATGTACAAAATTTTGGAAAATTATACTCTATGTAAGTGTACATACTAAACTGAAATTAAACTTTATATGCAAATACTCCCCCACATTTAAACTTTATGTTTTCCTCAATGTGATTGACTCATCCAGTATAAAATTCAAGATGGAAAATCCTAATCTGTTATACAAACCAAGGAAACCAAATAAACAATAAAAAGATAAAGAAAGTGTTAGAGCACTGCTCGGTCGAACTCGCGACTATTGTTATCTCAATCTTGTTGTTAATGTTAGATGAACAAAATTATCTCTTGATTTCTAGTACACTTAAGTCAAGTCTCGGACTAGGATTAGAGTTTGGTAGTTGAGTATCAGACATCACTGAATAAGCCTCGAAGATTGAAGACTGAATACCAAACAAAGACATTCAGATAAATTCATCAACAAAGATGTATGTGAAGACTGAACCATTCTATTAACTCATAAGTATTATCATTCTATATATATGAGACGATGTCGTATGACTTACAATAGATTTAGTATTGCAAATAAGAAGTTTCGAGTCAAGCTTGTCTTGTTAAACATCTCAAAATATGATTCAAGCAATGTACATTCATAGGTCCTTAGCAATCTTAGTTCGAAACAATTTATAGTTCAAGAACTATGTTTGTGGATCATTTGAAATTTCCCAAAGCAATGGTATTTATATCCGTTGACACCTGGGAATATTTCAAACATCAAAAAGAGAATTTTCAGAACTAATAAAATCTGGATGCATACCCAGTAAGCGTACCATGGATATCTGAAATTCTGGAATATAGGTGGGTACGCATACCCAGTACGTGTATCATGGTGTTCTGAATTCGTGAATTGGGGAGAGGTATGCATACCTAGTATGCGTACCTCAAGAGTGTGAGTTCGCGAATATCCTTAGGTTACACGTACCTTATCCCCATATGAATTCACGAACCGGTTCGTAGGTACGCGTACCCTCGCATACCTACCCGGTAAAATTTAGCTGATGATCATGAATTATTTTCATAAATACGTTTAACATTTCTACAACCCTCGTTAACACCTCTAAGATATATTTAATCGCTAAAAAACCTTGTGTATCTGCATCATGATTCAAGTCTTACGTTCTTAAATGAACACGTAATATCATGCTTTATTAGTTCTTAAGGAATATTTAAATTCCATGAACTGTCATTATATACGATTTCGGTACTCTGGACCATAGTGTATATTCTTATAAAAAGAACTCCAAACAAGAGTTTAATCTAAACAAAGGAAGTTTTTGCTTAAATGTCAAGTTATCTTAGCTTGAATTCTAAGTAAGCCTAGTCTTGAAAGTCTATAAATAGAGATACTCAAACAACCAGGACAATCCTTGACATTTTTGTGTCTTAGTTGTTTTCTAGAGTCGTCTTCTATAAACCTAAGTTTCCTCCGAGAAATATAATTAGGTTTACGACTTAAAGACTTCACTTAGGAACTCATAAAGCCAGGTTCGACTATCTTTACCTTGATAGTCCGTGTATCCTGATCTTTTTCTTCCTGTATCGAGGTTTTAGTAATTTCTTTCAGGAATGAAATAGATGGAAATCACAAATTTCTCTTCGTCTCAGACTGTGTGATTCCTCAAGATAGATATTTAGAAGCAAATAATCCGTTAAAACTTTGGAAGCACATAATCCTAAGTGAGGTATTTTCTGAAAGTTGGCTTGATAACTCTTTCAGAAACTACTTCGGTTAGAGGAAGATGATCAAAAGATATAGAATTATGCAAAGGATTAGAAAAACCTTTCACTATCCCATGTATTATGGATCCTTTTTATTCTTAAAGACCTCCAATAAATTGTTTCCCTCATGTGTATCGTGGTCTCCTATCATACTCTTTAAAAACAATTTTCGTAGTTTTTGCACCTCAAACAAAATCTCGACATGATCAACATTATGATTATAATCCTTGGAAAGCTTGAGTATTCCACGATATTACTCAATGTGGTTTCATTCTCAAAAATATTATATTCCTCATCATCAAGGGATGTCATTATGATGAGTTGGTTCAAATGATGTATTTTCATAATCATCGTTATTTATCATAGGTAATAACATATGTTTCATCGTTGATAGTTTTAGTGTACTAATCTTAATTTCATCCTTTTGAATAAGCAATTGATCATTATTAAATTCAGTAATTGAGTTGAATATACTTTTTAGAGCAATGCTCGGTTGAACCCATAAGTTTTGTTATCTCAAGCTTGTTGTCAATGTTAGATGATCAAAACTATATCTAGTCGATTAAGTCAAGTCTCTAACTAGGTTAGAATTTGTAGTTGAGTATCAAACATCACCCTTGAAGACCAAAGATCGATGAAGACATTTGGATAACTTCGCCAGGTATGTGAAGACTGAACCATTCTATTTTACTCACTATTTTACTATTCTATCTGTTGAGACGATGTTTTATGACTTTTAGTAGATTTACAAATAATAAGTTTCCAATCAAGCATGTCTTATTAAAAACCTCGAAATATGATTTTATCAAAGATGTTCAACGGTCCTTAACAATATTAGTTTAAAGCAATTTATTGTTGGTGAATTAATTTGTGAATCAATTGAAAATTGCTCATGTGAATGATTTTATTACTTGAGAATGTTTCAAACGACAAAAGAGAGATATTCAGAACTTCTATTATTTCTTCTCAGGGTAGGTTAGGGAACCAGTTCGCAAACCATAGATATCTAAGTTTCAGAAACTCAAGGAAGGTTGGCGAACCAGTTCCCATAACGTAAGTTCAGTTGGGAACAGTTCGCAAACCGGGGTGAATTAAATTTTGAAGCTGGTATAATAGGCTAGCGGTTGGCAAACCTGGTTCATGAAGTCAACTGAGTTCGATAGTCTAGTAGGGTTGGAAAATACGGTTCACTAACCGTTACACCCTGACTCGTGAACAAGTCTTATGATTCACGAACCGTTCTACCAACCATCCTAGCAGATTTTAGCAGATGCTCAAAGACTTATTTTTTTAATAATATTTTTAGAGTTGCTAGAACTCTATTAAACACTTCTAAGACTTCATTTGTCACTCAAACAGTTATGTATTTGCATCATGATTAAATTATTAGGTGTTTAAATGAATATCAAATTGCTTTTAGTTCATATGGCATACTTGCTAAACCGAACAATCATTGTACACGGTTCCATAACCGGACCATAGTGTATTATATTGTATTTTCAAGGACTAAATGTGTTTTCTTGATTCTCAAGTTATCTTAGCTTGAATTATAAGCAACCTCTGGTCTTTGAAAACTATAAATAGAGATGCTCGATCAATTGGGAACATCAATCCCTAATAATTTGTGTCCTAGTTGATTCTAGAGTCGTCCTCTATAGACATGGGTTTCCTCTTTTTGATGGTGCTTTTTATCGTAGGGTTAAAATCGTAAAACCTAACTCAAACAGTGACGTCACACTTGAGTAATAATGTCGCCACTAACACATTTATTGAACCGTCCAACATGTCTGCGTAAAATTACCGGGGTACCTTTTTTTACGTAAATGTCGTGCTCCATGGCAGAGCCCTCGGCACTGACTGGAATCACCTCTACACATGCCAGCCACGCATGCTAGCCAAACGTGCTAATGGCATGCTATGCCAGCCACATATCCGCGCCAAAGGCATGTCGACCATGCGATCCACATCTCCGCGCCAAAGGCATGCCGACCATGCCAGCCGCACCACCGTGCCAATGGCCTGCCATGACAGCCACATATCCGCGCCAAGGCATGCCAACCATGCCAGACGCACCACAGTGCCAATGGCATACCAACCATGCCAGCCGCACCACAGTGCCAATGGCATACAATGCCATCCACATCTCCACGCCAAGGAATGCCAACTATGCCAGCCACATCTCCGCGCCAGTCATGCCGGCCTTACCACATGCCGCTGGCTGCCAAACGAAGGGTTGCAACAATCAACAGCTACCCTTCCATCTGAGATGCATATCACAACCGTCCAAGTTCGCCACCTAAAGCATGGCAACTTTCGGACCAAGGCCAAACATCAAGGTTTTGCCAAACCCTAATTTTGGCCGCGCAAAAAAATTTCCAAATCCATGCCGGCCCTACCACATGCCGCTGGATGCCAAACGAAGGGTTCCAACAATCAACGGCTACCCTTCCATCTGAGATGCAGATCTCAGCCATCCAAGTTCGCCACCTAACGCATGGAAACTTCCGGCCCAAGGCCAAACATCACGGTTTTTCCAAAACCCTAATTTTGGACGCGCCTAAAACGTTTTAAAGCCATGCCGGCCCTACCACATGCCGCTGGCTTCCAAACGAAGGGTTGCAACAATCAACGACTACCCTTCCATCTGAGATGCAGATCTCAGCCGTCCGAGTTCGCCACCTAATGAATGGCAACTTCCGACCCAAGGGAAAACATAGCGGTTTTGTCAAAACCCTAATTTTGGCCGCGCCTAAAACATGCCAAAGTCATGCCGGCCCTACCACATGTCGCTGGCTTCCAAACGAAGGGTTGCAAGAATCAACGGATACCTTCCATCTGAGATGCAGATCTCAGCCGTCCAAGTTCGCCACGTAAAGCATGGAAACTACCGGCCCAAGGCCAAACATCACGATTTTTCCAAAACCCTAATTTTGGCCGCGCCTAAAACATGCCAAAGCCATGGCGGCCCTACCACATGTCGCTGGCTGCCAAACGAAGGGTTGCAACAATCAACGACTACCCTTCCATCTGAGATGCATATCTCATCCGTCCAAGTTCGCCACCTAACGCATTCCGGCCCAAGGCCAAACATCACAGTTTTTCCAAAACCCTAATTTTGGCCGCGCCTAAAACATGCCAAAGCCAAGTTGTCCTACCACATGCCGCTGGCTGCCAAACGAAGGGTTGCAAAAATCAACGGCTACCCTTCCATCTGAGATGCATATCTCAGCCATCCAAGTTCACCACCTAATGCATGGCAACTTCCGGCCCAAGGCCAAACATCACGGTTTTACCAAAACCCTAATTTTGGTCGCGCCTAAAACATTCCAAAGCCATGCCGGCCCTACCACATGCCACTGGCTGCCAAACGAAGGGTTGCAACAATCAACGGCTACCCTTCCACCTGAGATGCAGATCTCAGCCGTCCAAGTCCGCCACCTAACGCATGGCAACTTCCGGCCCAAAGCCAAACATCATGGTTTTGCCAAAACCCTAATTTTGGCTGCGCCTAAAACGTGGCAAAGCCGTGCCGGCCATACCACATGCCGCTGGCTTCCAAACGAAGGGTTGAAACAATCAACGACTATCCTTCCACCTGAGATGCAGATATCAGCCGTCTAAGTTCGCCACCTAATGCATGGCAACTTCCGGCCCAAGTCCAAATATCATGGTTTTGCCAAAACCCTAGTTTTGGCCGCGCCTAGACTACACCAAAATCCTAGCTCGGTCGCGCCTAAACCATGTCACTGGCTGCAAAAGAAGGGTTGCAACAATCAACAACCACCCTTCCTTCTGAGATACGAATCTCAGCCATACAAACTTGCCACCAAAAGATTTGTGGCAATCTCTTGGCCACTGCGCCAATTCTTGGCCACGACGCCAAAACCCTAATTTGGTCGTGCCAAGAGCATGCAAGCGCTGCAACCATGCCGCTGGTTGCCAAACGAATGGTTGCAACAATCTACGGCTACCCTTCCTCCTGAGATGCATATCTCATCCGTACAAACCTGCCACCAAACGACTCGTGGCAATGTCTTTGCTACAATGCTAACTCTTGGTCACGGCACCAACTTGGATGCGATGCCAACTCTCTGGTCACGGCATCAACCTGGCTACGATGCCTATTCTTTGGTCACGACACCAACTTGGATACAAACACCAAATCCTTTGGCCACGCTACATGTAGCAACATGCTACACGTTTTCCACGAAAACACTCGAGACATCAAAACATGTCACAAATTGGGGGATGCTCATCAGGGTATTGGTCTGGCGGTTTACAGTGTGCGACGTACACTACGCCCGTTACAGGAAAGTGTCATAAGGGTGAGGCGGTTAGTACATACAATATATAATGGTGAAACTTTTCCTTCATTATGGAAACATCAATTCCAGGCGTTACCCGTTACCATTTTCTTCCATTTACTCAACCGTTTCCACTTCTTACGAGACCAGGCTACGTTTCGTCGCGACTTGTATAAATAGGTCTCACATATTTCCACCAAAGACAAGTTTTGGTCATGAGAATACAACACTCATAAATCACTTGTTAGCTTTCCACTTTCTGATACAAGTCGCCAAACAACTACTCTTCCTGAATCAACTATTCTGGTGTCAACACTCTCTTCGCTTCCCTCTCTAGACCAACCATTCTCCTCCAGTTTTTGACCTAAGCAAGTACGGAACGGCCATTTCTTGGTTTAGGCCGGATTTGTACAGATTGATCTCTCGAATCAAAGTACTCCCTTGCAGTATATTGTTTAGGGTTTAGACTCCTTTCTCACCCACACACTCGAAATTACCAAAATCAACAGAAACTGTTTTCACTCTCAAAAAATTGGCAACCACAGTGGGATATTAATCTCTCGGTTGCAATACCAATTTCAGATTACGCTTTTTAACTCCAACTCAGGAAGATGGTCGATTTTGGGACTGAATCCTTTCCCCCAAGTTCCACTCAGGCGAATGGCAATGTTTCCCCTCCCTACGCAACATCCAACAATGCAATCGACGAAGAAGTTCCGAAGCTGTCTGATTTGGCACGGGTTCAAGAGATTCACACCAGGAATATAGATCTGATGAAAGAGGCGATTAACAACATACTCGACTTCCTTATCAGCTTAACATCGGAGTTGAGTGACCCACCTGTACCGGAAAATCCTGGACTGGGGACTAACGTCCCAGACGATTATTCCGAAGTCAACAGTTTCACTACCAATCAGAAACCAGTAGGCCAGGAAGCGGCCTCATTGGTGGAAAGTTTATGTGAACTCCTACATCTTTCAAAGGATCAACGGATGGAGACGTTCATTACCATCAATCGAATAGAGTTAAACGCATCCCTGGTTCCTTCGCGTTTGGAAACGTCAAGAATAACGGAGATGTCCATCAATAATTTTCACGTTTACCGACGACGACATGATGGCATAAGAAGGACATAACCGGGCCCTACACGTCACAACCCGTATCAAGGATGTGGAATTCAAAAGGGCCCTCATCGACACAAGAGCGTCCTCTAATGTCGTTACCCTCAGTACGCTCATAACAGCCAGGGTGCGGCCAAGTGAAGTCGTGCGACAACCCACTACGATGACCGATTTTGAAGGCAACCAAACCAGCACGTGTGGATACATCAACCTGAATATGTCAGTAGGACCGGTCCAGTCAAAGGTGAGGTTTGAAGTAATCTAAAAGGAGCCAGATTACCATATGATACTGGGAAGGCGATGGTTCCACGAGACCAGAATCATTCCTTCAACCTATCACCAGTGCCTGAAAACCATGCTAAACGAAGAAGTCATCTGTATCTCCGCATCGTTATCTCTCTATGCGCCGATCTGTGGCATGGAGATGTTTGAGCCAAAGAAGGGCCCGTGGGGCGCAATCAACAAAACTCACCACACTCCACTGCCAAAGCGGACGTCAATCGAATAAAGTGATGAGCTTGCATCATTTCATAGAGAAACCCGGTCTCACACCACTTATTCGAAAGAGAAGCGTGACAGCCTCCACCCGCTAAACAAGAGTTTGGCTCGTTTCCGTACTAAGCGAGATAGGTATTTTATCATAAATCATGATGAAAAAGGTAAAACCGTATATCAGCGCTGTTGTCAGCAATTAACAGGGGAGACTACCACACAGTCTCTCCGCCCAGCAGAATGCAAACACAGTAACGAGCCGCAAGAGGAAGTACCGGATGCACCACGACAACTACATGACGAAACCAACTCTAGCATGGACGAACTTGAGGTTGTCAATGTCTGGAGTGAGGAATCTCCGAGACGCATCTCAATCAGCACGACTTTGTGCACAGACGAACGCGCAAAGATGGTAGACCTTCTCAAAGAATATCAAGATGCATTCGCATGGACATACGAGGAAATGCCTGGATTGGACGAGAAGCTGGTCACTCACCATCTACGCATAATTCCCAGATCCAAACCGGTCAAAAAAACCCCGAGACAGTTCATGCACGATGTGGAAGAACAGATCAAGATGGAGATTCAAAAGCTACTGTCTTCTGGTTTCATCAAACCCATTTACCATCCTACCTGGTTGTTCAACGTAGTTCCGGTAAAAAAGAAGAACAACCAAATCAGGTGTTGTGTCGATTTTAGGTATCTGAACAAATTTTGCCCCAAAGATGATTTTCCACTCCCTAACATTGACAGGCTGGTAGACACCACCAGTGGACACGGTATGTTCTCTTTCATTGACGGATACAACGACTACAATCAAATAAAGATGTACGAACACGACGCAAGTAAGACGGCTTTTCGAACTCCTCTCGGAAACTTTTACTATACTATGATGCCCTTCGGTTTGAAAAATTCTGGCGCCACCTATCAATGCGCCATGACTACCATTTTTCACGACATGATGCACAAGCAAGTCGAAGATTATGTAGATGACATAGTGGTTAAATAAAAAACTCGGGCGGCCCATGCGGAGATTCTGCGACGGGTGTTTGGAAGGTGTCGCGAGTACAAACTGATATGAATCCATTGAAGTGTGCTTTTGGTGTCTCTTCGGGAAAGTTCCTAGGTTTCCAGGTAACCACTGAGGGAATTAAAGTCGACCCGGTCAAAACCCAATCCATCCTCACAATGCCACCACCGCGAACTGTGAAAGAACTCCAGAGTTTCATGGGTAAAATAATCTACATTCGCCGCTTTATACCAAGGTTGGCTCAACTTGTTGCTTCGTTTACCCCCTTGCTGAAGAAATGAGCGAGCTTTGTATGGACCAGGCTACAACAGGAGGCGTTTCGGAAGATTCAACAAATATTGACTTCCCCAGCCGTCATGAAGTCTCCCGTACAAGGAAGATCGTTGTGCCTCTACACTGCTTTTAGCGACACTGCCGTCGGAGCTCTCCTCTCCCAAGAAGATGACGAAGGGATTGAACATCCCATATACTACTTCAGTCGAACTTTAAGAGATGCGAACTCAGATATCCCAAAGCAGAAAAGGCGTGCTTGGCCATGATTCACTCCATCCAGAAATTCAGACATTACCTGCTTTCCAACAAAGTGGTACTGATATCTAAGTCTCATCCTGTGAAGTTTCTCTTCTCAAAACCGGCCCTGATAGGAAAGCCAGCCAAATGGCTCCTCCAAATGTCAGAATTTGACATAACATGCGCTTCCCCGAGAAGCTATCAAAGGGCAAGCAGTTGCGGATTTTCTAGCAGCGTTCCCGGGAGAGAATACCACAAAACTACACGAGGACCTTCCTGGAGATTTTCTGGAAATCTCTTTCATCAAGGAAGAAATGTGGCTACTATTTTTCGACGGCTCTGCCATCCCTAACAACGGTACCGGAGGAGCAGGTATGGTTCTAGTATCCCCGGCCGGTGAAGTCTCCTCGTACTCCTTCAAGCTAGACATCCCTTGCACCAACGATTCAGCAGAATATGAAGCCTTTCTCATCGGACTGTCATTGGCTAAACAAGCTGGAGCCACGCTCCTGGAAATAAGAGGGGATTCTAAATTACTCGTCAACCAGGTAAATGGAGTATAAGCATTGAAGGAAGTAACATTGGCCCCATATAGAGCCTAGGCAATAAATCTACTAAATTACTTCGCCGACGCGACCATAACGCATGTTGGCCGCAGCGACAACAAACATGCTGATTGTCTAGCCACACTAGCATCAAAACTTCAATTCGTAGGGTTTGAGGAAACCCTGACAGTGAAGAGACGAATCGTGGCTTCAACATGGCTTTCGCAACCCAAGGAGGCTGAAGTCGTCGACTGGAGAACACCGATTATCCAAGAGCTTAACAGCTCGCTTTCCCAAGGAAAGGTCAGTCTCAAAACTTTACAAAATTTCTTCATGCTCCGAGGAGTGTTGTACCATCGGAACCCAGACGGTTGATTGTCAAGATTCCTCAGAGAGGAAAATGCACAACAACAGCTCAACCGCGTCCATGGTGAAGTTTACGGGCTAACACTAGTGGTAACTCTCTATCGCCGTTTGCAACGCCTTGGCAACTACTGGCCAGAAATGGAGGCTCAATCTCGGCTGCTTCAAAGAACCTGTTCCAATTGTCAAGCGTCGCCGCATCAATTGGAAGTCCTCAATATTGGCCACGCCGGGGACTGGCAGGAGCCATACATCAGTTACCTTCGCGACGGTGTGCTCCCCACCAACAAGAAGGACGCAACCAAGATAAAAAAAAATGTCCAAGAGATTCATATTCCACGAAGGAATCTTATATCATAAAAGCTTTGGAGGAAATTTGCTACGGTGTTTGAACGAGGCAGAAATCACGATCATGCTGAAAGAAATGCACGAAGGCGAACACCAAGGAAAACGGAAGTTAATCCTTCATATACACGAGAAATACTATTGGCCAACTATGGAGGATGATGCAATTGTTTTTGTTCAGAGATGCCAAAAATGTCAAATCCACGGAAACTTTATCCATGTACTGTTGACTCCTCTGCACTCAATAAGCAGTCCGTGGACCTTTTATAGCTGGGGAATCGACATCATTGGAAAGATCAACCCGCCGTCTTCAAAACAACACGAGTACATAATAATGGCAACCGAGTATTTCACCAAATGGTCGAAGCCGTACCTTTACGAGGAACTACTGGAGCCACAATCACGGTATTCATTCAGGATTACATCATTTACCGATTTGGCATGCCTAAACATATCATCACCGACAACGACACTCCTTTCGCCAACAAGCAAGTATGGGAATTACTTGAGGAATATGGAATTAAGAAAGTTTCCTCCACCGTGTATTATCCTCAAGGAAACGGACAGGCTGAAAGCAATAACAAAACTTTGATCCGAATCCTCAGTCAGACAGTGCACGATAATCCTCGGACATGGCACGAACAATTGCCAATGGCACTTTGGGCGTACCAGACATCACCAAGAAGTTCCACTGGCGCCTCTCCCTACTCCCTCGTCTACGGCGCAGACCCCATCCTCCCATCAGAAGTTAAAATCCCATCATCTAGGATTGCCGAAGCAAGATGAGTTCGATGGAATGAAGCTGAAGCATTGAGCGCCAGGGTAGCAGAGTTGGACACTGTGGATTCCAGAAGATCCAGAGTGGAAGAACACGCGCAAGCGTACAAAAGTAGGGTTTCCAGAGCATATAACAAAGCCATGAAGCCTCGGGTTTTTCAAGTGGGATATTTGGTACTGAAGACTGCCAAACACATCCAGCAAGACGCGTCCGCACCAAAATTCTCCCCAAAATGGGAAGGGCCTTATATAGTCACGAAGCGTACATCAGTGGATACTACAAGGTTATTAAGGAAGACGGAGGAAAACTGGAAGCAGTGATCAATGGAAAATGGCTCAAGGCATACTACGCCTGACCATCGCCTCACACCTCGCCATATCATAGCACGGCTAGATAGGCATCTTTCCGCTTCCTTTCACATCTCAGTTATCAAGTTTCTTTTCTTTTGTTCATTGGAGCAAATCAATGAAATTCTCTTACTTCTTAAAAAAAAAAACACGCTCGAGACCCAGAAAGAAACCAAACACCTCGCAACTACATAACTCATAAAAGCCCATCCAACAGATTGTAGTTCCTCGAAAGCATCATTTTCAACCGGTTTTGATACCTTTCAGTCCTGCTCTTCAAGTTCTAGATTGACTCTTCCACCTTCTGTGAATCCATGGCCAGATCCTTCTCCTCTTCCAAAATAGCCTTTGCAGCAGGAACGACATCAGCGAGAATACTGGCTTTGTCAACCTTCACGATGTCAAGACGATGTCGGAACCAACTCACGTTGAACTTCAGGGGTTCACAGGTAGACACCATGTTCTCCCACTTTTGAATAGTTGGTTCCACGTCGATACAGATGGATATACTTTCCATTTCAGCGACCATAGGCAAGAGACAATTCACTTTGGAAACCAAAGCAGACGAGCAATGTTGCACCACACTCCTAGTAGCGATGTGGCTGTATCTTTTCCATATCTTCGTGTAAAGAATCGCGAATTCCTCCCGCACCAGAAACCCACCAACATTTTGGTAGTTAGAAGATAAACACTTCATGCGGATCTCGAACGAAAAACCTGCATTGGGATACGCATGACAAGAAATGCATAAATAGGCCTTTTTCAGATCTACAACGGTTGGCAGGATCGGACTCGAAGGAAGGGGGGCAACCAAGTCATCCTCATCAACGATAGTCACGCATGCTTCAACAGGGTATCTCTTCACAGAAGAAAATCTTTTGTCACTCGTAAGCAAACAATGAAACATCTATTGATCAATGAAAGCACACCGATATAATCTTCTTGACTCGGACGAACCGGGTAGAAGAATTGTTACGAGAGTCGGACCCCACACGCTTGACTGAAGAATCTGGCTGGCTCGAGGATGATCCACTTCTAATTGACATAATAAAGATGAACTCGGAAAGAAGAAACCTTTGTACTGAAAAGAGGGAGATGCTATAATTTCACCGGCATATATACTGCGGAAATCCTAAAGAGAAACGGATGCCGAGCAGAAAAGATGGGCCTACGTTACAGCCAAAAACTCAGCCTCAGTGAAATATGCCGTCAAAACACTAATCAAGAGTAAAGAAAAATGAAGATACGTACTGGGAACACGCTTGCCAGCGTTATTGCTACCACTCCACCGCCAGCACCGAGACTCGGAAGCAAAACCAGCGATATGACATGAGGAGAAAGAATCATGTCCCCTTTTGTAGCCACAACGCTTTTGGAATTTAAATAAGGAAGGGATTTCCTATTTGAAGCCACGCCTGGAAAGAGGCAACCAGGATCGCAATAGCAGGTACGGTTCCAACAGTCTGCGCCACGCTGTGCCAAGCCAATAGTTCGCGCCACTCCAAATCTAAGACGATCCAATGCTAACTGCTCATTCTAAGCCAAGCCAATCCAATGCTAGCGGCTCCATTTAGCACCGAGTCTATGCTGACGTTTCCGTCCTGCATTCTCAAGTATAACCCGGATTGCGCAAAACCATTCCAAGCCGATGCCAGCATTCCAGGACGATTCCAACATTCTACATCGCAACCAGCAACCTCCCCTACCATTCTCACAGTCTATCCAGAAACACCACGGGCAAGATTCACGCAAGGTCGTCAACGCAAGAATCATGGATTCTCAGAACACTCCCAATAAAGGTTAGACGGATCTTCCTGATCATTTTTTCATGACTTGCCATTTCGATTTTGTCTTTTCCTGTCACCATCTTATGCTTACCACCCAACAATGCTCCTGTTCTGAGATAAGCAGGGACTTGAGTAATAATGTCGCCACTAGCACATTTATTGAACCGTCCAACATGTTTGCGTAAAATTACCGGGGTACCTTTTTTTAAGTATATGTCATGATCCACGGCAGAGCCCTCGGTACTGACTGGAATCATCTCTACACATGTCATCCACACATGCTATCCAAACGTGCCAATGGCATGCTATGCCAGCCACATCTCCGCGCCAAAGGCATGCTGACCATGCCAGCCGCACCACCGTGCCAATGGCCTGCCATGCCAGCCACATCTCCGCGCCAAAGGCATGCCAACCATGCCAGCCGCACCACTGTGCCAATGGCCTTCCATGACAACCATGCCAGCCGCACCACATTGCCAATGGCATACCATGTCAGCCACATCTCAGCGCCAAGGCATGCCAACCATTCCAGCCACACCACAGTGCCAATGGCATACAATGCCAGCCACATCTCTGCGCCAAAGCATGCCAACCATGCCAGCCGCACCACAGTGCCAATGGCATACCATATCATCCACATCTCTGTGCCAAGTCATGCCGGCCCTACCACATGTCGCTGGATGCCAAACGAAGGGTTGCAAAAATCAACGGCTACCCTTCAATCTGAGATGCATATCGCAGCCGTCCAAGTTCTCCACCTAACGCATGGCAACTTCCGGACCAAGGCCAAACATCACGGTTTTGCCAAAATCTTAATTTTGGTCGCGCCAAAAAATTCCCAAAGCCATGACCGCCCTACCACATGCCGCTGGATGCCAAAGGAAGGGTTGCAACAATCAACGACTACCCTTCCATCTGAGATGCAGATCTTAGCCGTCCAAGTTCGAATCCTAACGCATGGAAACTTCCGGCCCAAGGCCAAACATCATTGTTTTGCTAAAACCCTAATTTTGGCCGCGTCTAAAACGTGCCAAAGCCATGCCGGCCCTACAAGATGTCGCTGGCTGCCAAACGAAGGGTTGCAACAATCAACGACTACCCTTCTATCTGAGATGCAGATCTCAGCCGTCCAAGTTCGCAACCTAATGCATGGAAACTTCCGGCCCAAGGCCAAACATCACGGTTTTGCCAAAATCGTAATTTTGGCCGCGCCAAAACCGTAATTTTGGCCGCGCCAAAAACGTGCCAAAGCCATGCCGGCCCTACCACATGCCGCTGGCTGCCAAACGAAGGGTTGCAACAATCATTGGCTACCCTTCCATCTGAGATGCAAATCTCAGCCATCCAAGTTCGGCACCTAACGCATGGCAACTTCCGGCCCAAGGCCAAACATCACGGTTTTGCCAAAAATCTAATTTTGGCCGCACCTAAAACATGCCAAAGACATGCCGGCCCTACCACATGTCGCTGGCTGCCAAACGAAGGGTTGCAATAATCAACGACTACCCTTCCATCTGAGATGCAGATCTCAGCCGTCCAAGTTCGCCACCTAATGCATGGCAACTTCCGGCCTAAGGCCAAACATCATGGTTTTTCCAAAACCCTAATTTTGGTCGCGCCTAAAACATGCCAAAGCCATGCCGGCCCTACCACATGTAGCTGGCTGCCAAACAAAGGGTTGCAACAATCAACGGCTACCCTTCCATTTGAGATGCAGATCTCAGCCGTCCAAGTTCGCCACCTAACGCATGGCAATTTCCGTCCCAAGGCCAAACATCACAGTTTTTCCAAAACCCTAATTTTGGTCGCTAAAACATGCCAAAGCCATGTCGGCCCTACCACATGCCGCTGGCTGCAAAACGAAGGGTTGCAACAATCAATGTCTACCCTTCCATCTGAGATGCAGATCTCAGCCGTCCAAGTTCACCACCTAACGTATGGAAACTTCCGGCCCAAGGCCAAACATCACGGTTTTGCCAAAACCCTAATTTTGGCTGCGCCTAAAACATGTCAAATCCATACCGCCCCTACCACATGCCGCTGGATGCCAAACGAAGGGTTTGCAACAATCAACGACTACCCTTCCACCTGAGATGCACATCTCAGTCGTCTAAGTCTGCCACCTAACGCATGGAAACTTCCATCCCAAGGCCAAACATCACGGTTTTGCCAAAACCCTAATTTTTTCCGCGCCTGAAACGTGCCAAAGCCATGCCGGCCCTACCACATGCCGCTGGCTGCCAAACGAAGGGTTGAAACAATCAACGGCTACCCTTCCACCTGAGATGCATATCTCAGCCATCCAAGTTCGCCACCTAACACATGGGAACTTCCGGCCCAAGGCAAAACATCACGGTTTTTCCAAAACCCTTGTTTTGACCGCGCCTAAACTACACCAAAATCCTAGCTCGGTCGCGCCTAAACCATGCCACTGGCTGCAAACGAAGGGTAGCAACAATCAACGACCACCCTTCCTCATGAGATATGAATCTCAACCATACAAACTTTCCACCAAACGATTTGTGGCAATCTCTTGGCCACGATGTCAAAACCCTAATTTGGTCGTGCCAAGAGCATGTAAGCGCTGCAACCATGACGCTGGTTGCCAAACGAAGGGTTGCAACAATCTACGACTACCCTTCCTCCTGAGATGCACATCTCATCCGTACAAACCTGCCACCAAACGACTCGTGTCAATGTCTTGGCTGCAATGCTAACTCTTGGTCACGACACCAACTTGGCTGCGATATTAAATCTATGGTCACGGCACCAACCTGGCTACGATGCCTATTCATTGGTCACGGCACCAACTTGGCTACGAACGCCAAATACTTTTGCCACGCCACACGTAGCAAAATGCTACATGTTTTCCACGAACACACTCGATACATCAAAACATGTCACAAACTGGGGGATGCTCATCAGTGTATTGGTCTAGCGGTTTACAGCGTGCGGCGTACACTACGCCCGTTACAGGAAAGTGTCATAAGGGTGAGGCGGTTAGTAAATACAAGAAATAATGGTGAAACGTTTCCTTCATTATGGAAACATCAATTCCAGGCGTTACCCGTTACCATTTTCTTCCATTTACTCAACTGTTTCCACTTCTTACGAGACCAGGGTACGTTTCGTTGTGACTTGTATAAATAGGTATCACCTATTTCCACCAAAGACAAGTTTTGGTCAGGAGAATACAACACTCAGAAATCACTTGTTAGCTTTCCCATCTGTTAGCTTTCCACTTTCTGATACAAGTCGTCAAATAACTACTCTTCCCGAATCAACTATTCTGGTCTCAACTCTCTCTTCGCTTCCCTCCCTAGACCAACCCTTCTCCTTCACTTTGTGACCGAAGCAAGTATAGAATGGTCATTTCTTGGTTTAGGCTAGATTTGTACAGATTGATCTCTCGAATCAAAGTATTCCCTTGCAGTACATTGTTTAGGGTTTAGACTCGTTTCTCACCCACAAACTCGAAATTACCAAAATCAGCAGAAACTGTTTTCACCCTCAAACACCTCTTAGAAACATAATTAGGTTTATGACTAAAAGACTTTGCTTTGGGGATTCGTGAATCCAGGACCGACTATCTTTATCTTGGTAGTTCGTATGTCCTGATCTTGCTTTTCTGTTAGGAAAGACATATAGTAATCACAAAGTTATCTTTGTCCCAGACTTTGTGATTCCTCAACATAAATATCTGAAATTTGATCTTAAGTGATCTTTTGAAGACTGTTTTTGGGAGATGGTTAAGAATCTAGGCTTCTCTTCAGAGTCATAAGTTCCGGATTTGTAAGGTTTGCTAGATATTTTTATTGGAAACATATTTCGACACCTTGATATTTGATCTAAAGAAAATCAAATATGCTTATCTGTTATAGGAAAATTGGTACCAAAAGTCTCCGCTTCAGCTGAAGCAACTCTTAGGCTGTAAAAGGCGTCAACTAAGGGAATCAATTGCATAGAGCCTTGCGAGGTTCAAGAGACGTAAGGAGCGCAACTGTAATTTAATTGCTTGGAGGTTGGATTTGATCTCAATTACATTCAAGTCCGAAGACTGATAGTAGGCTAGTGTGTATAACGGCTTAATACAGTTTGAAGTTCAAATCTGTGCGAGGTCCCGGGGTATTTCTGCAGTTCAGGATACCTCGTTAACAAAACTTCTGGTGTCTTGTATTTTTCCTTTTCCGCATTATATTTTTTATCTTTATAATTGAATTTACGCAAGTGGTACATATTCGATCTTAGTAGATATGTATGAAAAAGCAGGGATCTAACAACCACACCCAATATTTTGTTCGGCAATCTGAATGGACAAACTCCAATATACTTTCAAGATAATCAACTAGACAGTCAGGCTCAATCTTTATAAAAGTATAGCAAACAGTTATATCTCAATTTCTCAATTCAATTCGCAATCAAACAAATAGGAATTTGCGAGCCCGATTGAATAAGAGAAATAACTTGGACAGTATCACAAACCAATATCCAAGTGTCAATAAATTCGATCAACAACTCAAAGCCCGGATTCAAGAACTGATTGAAATTAACTCACAACCTGTGATATTTCAATTATATAGAAAATATAATGCAGAAATGAATAACACAGACACCAGAATTTTGTTAACGAGGATATAGCAAATGCATAAAAAACCTCAGGACCTAGTCCAGCTTTGAACACCACATTGTATTAAGACACTACAGACACCATCCTACTACCAATGAACTTTGGACTGGAATGTGGTTGATCCCTAACCAATCTCACACTGATCAAGGTACAGTTGCGCTCCTTACGTCTCTGAACCCTAGCAGGATTCTACGCACTTGATTCTCTTAGCTGATCTCACCCACAACTAAGAGTTGCTACGACCCAAAATCGAAGACTTGATAAACAAATCTGTCTCACATAGAAAAGTCTATTGATATGGATAAATCTGTCTCCCACCGAAATAACTATGAGTTTTGTTCGGTCTTATGATAAATCAACGTGCACAGGAACCAATTGATAAGCCGGACTTATATTCCCAAAGAACAGCCAAGTATTATCGTATGGAAGCGAAACAAGATATTGTGGAATCACAAATGATGAGACGAAGATTTTATGACTTCTTTTAATCTTACCTATCGGAGACAAATATCAAGAAAAACTTAGAAAATATAATACTGAATCACGACAGTAGAAGTAAGATCAGAATACGCAACTATAGAGAAAACAGTTGGGTTTGGCTTCACAATCCCAATGAAGTCTTCAAGTCGTTAACCTACAGAGTTTTGGAACAAAACTAAATCGAATCTAGTCGGAACTAGTATCACACATGAGGTGTGGGGATTAGGTTTCCCAGTTGCTAGATTTATCCTTTATATAGTCTTCAAATCAGGGTTTGATAGATTTGGAACAAAGCAATCAATATTCACCGTTAGATGAAACCTAGTCTAAGAGCCAAGCTAAGTTTGCTTAAAACCAAATCAATATCTGTCCACTGTTATATGAACTTAGCTTGTTACACACAAACAAAATGTACCTTTATTAGATATGGGTAACCGTACCTAAACGTGTACACTGGGTTGGTGATGAGTGCCAAATATTGTATATATTTATCCCTTTTTGTTGGCATTTAACTCATCTTTTGTGCATTAATTCTACATTTTATCCCATATTCTGTATTTTCATTGTTTTCAAGAATAAATATTTTTATTAATTAATTTTGCATTTTTAGGTAATAAATAAAGTTCGGATGAGTCGCGGAGCGAAAAGAGCAGAAAAGTAGTGAAAAGCCGGGAGAAATCACGCAAGGAAGCCGCGAAGAATGGTGCGCACAACCTCATTTTCTACACACAAAAACGCCTCCGTTCTCAGCCATCAGATCAGTTCTCAGAAGCATCCGACGGTCGCTCCTCGCTTGCCTCCGCATCACCGTCCGATTCACCCACCAGCTTCGCATCCAGTGATTCAGATTCGCCAACATCGAAATTTGATATCCCGCCTCACACACTAGCAACCTATACCTATACCCTAAACTCGACCCATTCTTCTCCTCTTTCTTTCTTCTTCTCCCCCACTCCTCTGCAGAAACCACCGTACACCACCACCTTCTCCACCTCTGTCACCACCATCTCTACCACCTAACCTCCACCAAATCACCTTACAAACGCAACCCACCTTCACCACCAACTATCATGATGATTTTCAATCCCTTCATCAACATCACACGACCTCAGTGACGTGTGGGATTGGTGAGAGTGATTGCATGTCATCAATCGAGGACAACAAGGCTATGGAGAGGTAGAGAAAGAGAATTGGCATCATGGGTTGCGACTATCACGATGGATTAGGTAATTGAGACAACCTAATTTCTATTTTTGTAATTTGGGGAAGAACAAACCCTAATTTTGGGGGAATTAGGTATTTAGGGAAATTGTGTCTGTGGACTATAAATTGAGGGTTGTGGGTGTGTTGTAAAAACTTTATGCTTGGAATAGCCAGCATCCAGGACTTTCATGTCCTGTTAATGTTTTTAATTTCAGTTTAATTTCATTTATGTTCATGATTGTTATGTTCCTGTTGATATGCATACTTTTAATTTCCTGTTATGTTCCTGTTAATGTTAATCATGTTAAGTGTTTACTCTGTTTAATGTGCCTTTGTTAGTTTAAATGCTCACTGTGTTTCAATTCATTATCATGAAGTGATGGTATGCTAGGCTAGTTACCTTTGAAGCATTGAACTGATTGAGTAATGGAAGAAATCAGTGCTCATAGCAAGCTGATTATCTTGCCATTCCTTTTGTATGCTTAGGATGCAATGTGCTGATTGTGCAATGGAAGAAATCAGTGCTCATAGCAAGCTGATTATCTTGCCATTCCATTTTTGTTTGCCTGTATTCTTTCCTTAGCTTTGCTCTGTTAGCTTCTCCACATCCCTGCCCTTGGCCTTAGGCCTTGGTTTGTTTTGTTATCTTTCTTTGCTGTCTAGTATTTGCTTTGTTTAGTTCTTGCATTGTTCTCTGCTTGTTTTCTTTATTGTCTTCACTATTTTGTTCACTGCCATCTTTTCTTTCTCACTTGCCTTGCACTGCTGCATTGTTTTTCTTCATTTGTTTTTGCTTCACTGCCAGCTCTGCTTTCTTTTTTTTGGCCTTGTGCTGCTGTGCACTGCTTGTGCAGCTGCTGCTGCAACCCATCTGCCCTGCAACCCTGCTGTTGCTGCTTTCTTTCCCCTGTTGCTGCTTCCATCTTTGCCTTGTGCTGCTGCTGTTTGCTTCCCTTGCTGTTGCTGCAGCTGCCTTTTCCTTCCACTGCCTTGCTGTTGCTGCTGTTGCTGCAGCTGTTTTTTCCTTCCTACTGCTGTTGCTGCTGTATTCTCTGCCAAGCTGTGCTGTGCTGCCTTGTTCACCCCTAGCTGCCACTGCTGCTGTTGCAACTGAGCTTGGCTCAGCTAAGACCACAGTTCATTTCAAAGACTGCTGAAGCCCAGAGTCATTACAAAACCCACTAAGCCCATAAGTCCATTGGTACCCAAAGCCCAACAACAATTTAGGAGCCCAAAATAGCTAGAAAACTCCAAAACACACCCAGTCTCTGTGGATCGACCCGTACTTGCACGAGCTACAACTGACGACCGTGCACTTGCGGTATTACTGTAGGCCCGTTTCATTTCGCTTCAATTTTATACGCTTTCCCGGGTCCACCAGTTGGTTCAATAATAGTTAACCGAAGTTATCCATATGAACACTTTCATATCAACTTTATTCATATTAATCCCAACTAGTCCAAATGACTCAAATGAAACTAGTTATAGAGTTGTTCAATTACTATATTCTCATTGAAGTATACAAGAACACAATTGAAACAAAATCGGTTTGATTCACTCGAATCAACTCATGAACATTATAGCCACGATTTGCAAAAGATTGCATTCCTTATTATGTAAATGTACTTGTTCATGGCACAAAGGATTCTAGAAAATAACACACTCAAGTATGCAAATGGGTACGCATACTTAAGTAGCCGGACTTGGACTGTGTCCGAAAGTATGTGAACGAGTACGCATACTATCACACATCCAAAACAACAGTTGAATTAGTACGTGTTAGAGCACTGCTCGGTTGAACTATCAAGCGATCTCAAGCTTGTTATCAAGTTTAGTTGCCAAAACTATAAGTCTTGATTTCTATCCTACTCATAGCTAAGTCTCGGACTATGATAGAAAGTGTAGTTGAGCTCAAGGACTTCATGGAGGTTCATCATACAAGTAGAAGAACTACTTAAGGAACTGGTGGAACTTCATCGACAAAAAGGTATGTGGAGACTTGAACTCATCTATCACTCAAAAGTATACTATATCTCCTATCTTGAGAGAAAAGTCATATTGCTATATAGACTATGATTATACACATGTACTATTTCGAGCTGAGTTTATCTCGCTTATCTAATTTATCGAAATATGTTTTAGTAAGCTTTCGCTTTGGCCAAGTTCATCTTTACTAGTGACGAAAGTCATATTTGTTTCAGTTACTTGAAAATCGCTTTGACGAAAAATAGTTTGTGAATAACAACTATATAACGTCCTCTAAGAATATTTCAATGGTTGAAATGAGAGTTTACAATATATAACCATGATTTTATATAAGCATTGTATGATAACTCATACTTGTATAAGTCCAAAATCCTTGAACCAAAGTATGCGTACTTTGTTGCTCAGGATAACCGGAACTAAAGTCCGCATACCAGTACGCGTACTGCCGGAAGTTCACATCCCATGAATTTCTATTGGAGTTTGTGAACTGAAAACAAACTTAATCCGGATACTTAAATATGTGTACCAGTATGCGTACTTAAGTGGGTTATTTTATAAAAACAGTTTAATTCGTGAACTAATACATTTATATATTAAGGAATGCAATCTTTGCAGACCGTGGCTATAATGTTCATGAATCGATTCGATTGAATCAAAAAAAATTTTGTTTTGATTGTGTCTTGTATACTTCTATGATCTAAGCAATTGAACAACTCTCTAAATAGTTTATTTGAGTCATTTGAACTAGTTTTGGTAAAGAAGAATAAGGTTGATATGAAAGTGCTCATATGGCTAACCTATGGTTATCTACTGTTGAACCAACGGCTTGTACACGTTTAGGTATGGTTACACAAAACTAAATCAACGTGCATTTCATGTGTGTATAACAATCTAAGTTCGATCTAACGGTTGAAAGATATTAGCTTGAATCTAATCAGGTTTTTCATCTAACGGTGAATATTGAATGCTTTGTGAAAAAGCGGGGGTCTAACAACACCACCCAATATTTCGCTTAGCAATCTGTATGGACTAACTCCAATATACTTTGCTAGAGAATCAACTAAATATTCAGACTCAATCTACATTAAGGATTATCGAGGAGTTAATATCTCTCTCTTGTTTTAATTTACTCGAGCTAACAGAAATCAACGAGTCCTTAATCAAACACATGGAATAACTTTGATGGTACCAAAGACTAATATCCAAAGATAAATCAATGAAAATCAACAACCAAAGGTTGGATTATTCTAATTGATGTTCTAAATGCACAACCTGTATTATTTCAATTATAAAGACAAAACAATATAATGCGGAAATTGAAATAACACAGACACCAGAAATTTTGTTAACGAGGAAACCGAAAATGTAGAAAAACCCTGGGACGTATTCCAGATTAAACACACACTGTATTAAGCCGCTACACACACTGGCCTACTCCAAGCTAACTTCGGACTGGACTGTAGTTGAACCCCAATCAGTCTCTCACTGATCCAAGGTACATTTGTACTCCCTACGCCTCTGATCCCAGCAGGATACTGCGCACTTGATTCCCTTAGCTGATCTCGCCCACAACTAAGAGTTTCTACGACCCAAAGTCGAAGACTTAACAATAAAAAAATATGTCTCATACAGACAAGTCTATCAAAGGATCAATCTGTCTCCCACAGATAAACCCTAAAAAGTTTTGTTCCGTATTTTGATAATAATCAAAGTGAACAGGAACCAATTGATAATCCGGTCTTATATTCCCGAAGAACAACCTAGAGTTATCAATCACCTCACAGCAATCTTAATCGTATGGTAGCGAAACAAGATATTGCGGAATCACAAACAATGAGACGAAGATGTTTATGATTACTTTTTATATCTTTCCTATCGGAGATATCAATCTCAAGACAATCAATCTGATTGTACTCGTACGATAGAAGATGCAAGATCAGATCACACAACTACGATAAAAGTAGTATCGGTCTGGCTTCACGATTCCAATGAAGTCTTTAAGTCGTTAACCTGGTTTTAGAAGAAGAAAACCAAAGGTTAAAGGAGAATCGACTCTAGTATGCAAACTAGTATCACGCATGAGGTGTGGGATTAGTTTTGCACAGATACTAGAGTTACCCTTATATAGTCTTTCAAATCATGGTTTGCAATTAAGTTACCTTGGTAACAAAGCAATCAATATACACCGTTAGATGAAAACCGGATTTATATTCAAGCTAATATTTCTCAACCGTTAGATCGAAAACTTAGCTTGTTATACACACTTGACAATGCATGCTTCTAGGTTTGTTAACCGTACCCAAACGTATGCACTTGTTGGTTCAATAATAGTTAACCAAAAGGTTAGCATATGAGCATTCCATATCAACCACGTTCTTCTTCACCATAACTAGTTCAAATGACTTCAAGATGAACTAGTTAGAGAGTTGTTCAATTGCAAGGAAATCTCATGTAATACACAAGACACAATTGAAGCAAAGATGATTTGATTCACTTGAATCGGTTCATGAACTTTTATAGCCACGGTTTGACAACTGCATTCCTTATTCTTTTTAAGTTTAAGTTCAGAAATCATCTTTAGGTATATAACCTTCTCAAGTTCGCAGACTAGGTTCGCGGACTTAATTTACCGGGCAGAGTTTACAAACTCCAGCAGAAATTCTCAGTGTATGAGAACTTTGCCGGTTCGCTGACTGGGCTCGCGGACTGAGTTCGCGGGCTTAGCTTCACGCAAGTAGTTTGTCAACTCCAGCAGAAATTCTCGGGTTTGAGAACTTCAGCAGTTCGCGGACTTAGTTCACGCCATTCTTCTGGTTCTCTTGATCAACAAAGTTCGCAAACTTTGGTTCAAGGAATAGGACTTATACATAAATGTGTTTCCACAACAATGTTTATGTTCACCATTGATTATGTAGTCTAAACTCTCATTTCAATCATTGAAACATTTTTAGAGGACGTTATATAGTTGTTACACCATTTCTCGTCAAAGCAATTTTCAAGATGATTGAAACATATCATGACTTTCGTCACATGGTAAAGATAAACTTGGTTAAATCGAAAAGATTACCAACTCATATTTCGAGATATAGATAGGCGAGGTATACTCGGCTCGAAATACCAAATGTGTATAATCAAAGTCTATATATATCATACGACTTCTTGTCTCAAAGAATAGGAGATAGAGTAGATAGACTTTTGAGTGATAGATAAATCCAAGTCTTCACACACCTTTTTGTCGAGAAGTTCCACCGGTTCCTTGAGTAGTTCTTCTACTTGTATGATGAACCTCCATGAAGTCCTTGAGCTCAACTACACTTTATATCCTAGTCCGAGACTTATCTATAATAGACTAGAAATCAAGACTTATAGTTTTGATCACTAACATTGACAAACATGCTTGAGATAGAAACACATGCGAGTTCGACCGAGCAATGCTCTAACAATCTCCCCATTTGTCAATTTTAGTGACAAACCTATCAATACGTATAGAATACAAAAAAAGATAAACAAACTTTAGTAGCTTCTATTCCACATGTCTAATCTTCAACATTCCTCGAAATCTTCGTCACTTCCAAGTACTCCAATGATCCCAAAGGTTGTAAGTTTAGCATCACCACTGTTGAATATCCGTAGATATAACAATGAGAAAACATAGTTCTCGATCATTGTTATACAGTGTCATAGTATTATTACACAACGTCAAATTTCAATTGTATCGTAACTTCAACAATAATACTATGGTGATATGTATCACTCCCCCTTAGTCAATACTCCATTTCACATGGAAACCACTCCCCCGTACACAATGATCCGAAAACCATATGTATTTGTAGTGTGAACTACATATTATTCTCCCCCTTTTTGTCAATAAAATTGGCAAAGGTACAAGAACGGGATCATAATGAAATTTCCGAGAGAGACATTTCATGACAAAAAGATAAAGATACATACCAACTAATTAGACGCAATCATAAAGACGAAGCTAAATGCATTCATCAAGGAGTTTAAAGATACAAGATAACCCCTTTGAAATTCCACAGCCGCACATCCCTCAAGATATGACCATTAAGCACAAGTTCAAAAAAACTCTCCCCCATTTGATGTCATTCCCGAAGGAACAACAAGAGCGACCTTAATATCGAAAGAAAAGAAGGATTTTTTATTGGACACAAAAAACCATGAGAATGATTTCCTATATCCAAAACTCAATAAAATTAATCACAAAAAACCCATAATTAATTTAATCGGAATACGCAATCAAATTAAACACAAAAAGTGATCAATTCAATTGATTATGCTCAACATAAGAGAACTTATGGAGACACGAAAATACTCAACTTGATTAATTACAAGAGAACCCATAATTAATCTAATTGGAATACACAACCAAACTAATCATAAAAGTAATCGATTTAATTGTCATTTGTTCTGCTCGACATAAGAAAACTTACGGAGCAATAACTAAATAACCAAACAACATGATTAATTTAGTTTAATATGCTCGACATAACATATCTCACGGAACACCAACTAAGCTAAAAAATCAACTTGGTTGTATAGTGCTCAACATAAGATACATTACGGAGCCTCACAGTAATACATAAAATATGGATCAGGGATGATCAATACTGCGGAATACACAAGGATTCATTCTATTTTCCATCACTATTTGCATAACGATATTTAATAGACATAATCCTTGAAAACAAAAGATTTTAACCTATCTTCCATCAACTATTTGACTATATAGGCTTAACTTTTGTATTTATCAAAAGTCCATTCATTCTTTTATCAATACGTGAATACCGATCATGAACGACTTTACTTTTGACAAAGTATGGGACAAACATAGTTCACGGTCGTAAACCCCAATATCCCATAACAAGTTGCAATATAACAAATCATAAAGATTAATACTGCAAAACTCATCCTCCAAAAAGTTTTTAGAATTTAAACTAATAAACCTAAAAAAGAACAAGAAGATGAAAAAATAATAATTTTATGTAGTCAGAATCATTGCTATTCAAAGCACTAGTTATTCTTCCAACTAAGTCAAAAAGAAGACATACTAGGAAACATAAATAACACAAGATAAAGGAAAACAGACTCCAGTGTTATTCCGAACACGAACTAAGATCATATGGACGGTTCAGAATCCTCATGAGACAACGGGTCTTTGAGCTTGTGAACAACATCATTCATTGCAACATTAGAGAGGTGATTCTATTTGCGAAGATCACTGATGTAAGACTTTATGAGACCAAGGTCAGCAGTAACCTTTTCCAACTCAGTTTTCAATGCATTAAGATTTTTCAGCGTAACAATGAGCTCTTGTTTTGCTTCCCCAAAGTACTTCAGAAAGTCATGAACAACTTCAGCAGAAATGATATCATCCTTTTCAGCATCCTCATGAATGTAAGCAAAATAACATGAAGAGTTAGGATGATCTTCATCTACAAAGGTTATTTTCTTCTTGGACTCAATAACAAAACCTTTGTCAAGGAATCCCCTTGCAAAACCACTATATCAAGACGAGGAAGAAGACGACATTATAAACAAACCCAAAAACTAACCTAGAATATCCGAACGTGACTTTTGAAACTCAATAGGTCGGATATTTAAGGGTTTCTTAGGGAAGGAAGACTTTTAGGGTTTACAAACAGTTATCTCATGCCGGAACGGGTATCCGTACGAAAACAAACTTGACCCACGGAAAAACTAAAATAAAAGTTTTATTTAAAAAAAATACAAAAAAATACTTTAAGCAATCATTTCTGCAGACCAGTAGTTTGGATATAGACGATAAGAAGATAGCTTTACTAATCAGAAGTAGTATACTTAAGGTATACCTGAAAATGACACATCTTAATCAACATGATTTTTATGAGTAAGTTCTTTATCCCTTATGATTAATTAGAAAAAGTATGAGCATTAAGCTCATTAAAAGATTTGTGTTTATTATCAATTCTCTTTTTCCTCCTGAATCTAGAGAGGGATTACTTTTTATGTGAGAAATTATCATCAAACTTACTGTCGTCAAAATAAGAGACATAGTTTGAGTTCTTACCAGAAGAATTTTGGTTTGAGGAGGAAGACAACCTGCTGACGAATTCCTTATACCCTTTAATTCTCTCTTTCATATTATCTCTCATTTCATCAATTTTTCTTCTTTCTTCTGAACTTCCTTTCTTACCAGGGGCAGAGTTATTTCCAGAGATCATTACTCGATCTTCTTTTAGATGATGTTTATTAAGACGTTTTTCTTGTTCTTGAGTGTTCGAGGAACTCGTTGAACTGACTTTCCCGGTAATATACACATGGTAGGTACGAAAACCAATTGGTTTAGTTATACGAATGTCAGTGACACCCTTAAAGTGTAAGGTGTGTTAAAGTTGGACAAATGAGTTTTTCTTCATCCTAGAGGTTCCCTTTCGCTTAACATAACTCTTTGTCTCACAGACAAGACATACTCTCTGATTAGATAGTACAGTCTTAATATCCTCGTTAGAAGATATTTTCCCTCCATTTAATGTGCAACATCCTTGAGTGATATAGACTTCAGGCACATCCGTTTTACCAGAAGGGGCTTCTGTTTTTACTTATGAGCATAAAGCCACTTTAGTTGTGTCAGAAGTACTTGGCATATTGGATTGCTTTGAGCATCCTTGAATAGAGAGTTTACTCAAGCGATGTTCAATTTCCAAGGCATCCTTTTTGAGACTAGCCTCAAGAGTCGTGCACGAAGACTGATCTTCAACATTACCTTTGGATTTGCAATCACTTACTACACCAAGAAGAGTATTGACATGGTGCTTCAACCGATTAAATCTATCAGCTTGAATTCTAACAAGATTTAGAATCAATTTACTCTCTTCAGCTGAATCCCGTTCATTGCCAGAGAAGCTCTATTTTGAAGGGTAATCGGGATCACATATGTCGATGTTAGTTTGTCTCGTCAGAACACAAGGTTCGTCTATATTCGAGATTGAAGAAACTTTCTCTTTAATAGAATTTGACGAGATAGAACTTTTATTTCTGGAAACGCGTTTATCAGAGATAGTACTCTTGTCCATAGAGTCAGATCGCTACAAACACAGACTTGTAAGGTCTTAAAGATGTTTGCCAACTTTGATACCAATTGAAAAAGCGGGGGTCTAAAAACACCACCCAATATTTCGCTTAGCAATCTGTATGGACTAAATCCAATATACTTTGCTAGAGAATCAACTAGATAGTTAGACTCAATTTAGATTAAGGTATATCGAGGAGTTAATATCTCTATCTTGTTTTGATTTACTCGAGCTAACATAAATCAGAGAGTCCTTAATCAAACACAAGGAATAACTTGGATGGTACCAAAGACCAATATCCAAGGATCAATCAATGAAAATCAACAACCAAAGGTTGGATTATTCTAATTGATGATATAAACGCACAACCTGTATTATTTAAATTATAATGATAAAACAATATAATACGGAAATTGAAATAACACAGACACCAGAAATTTTGTTAACAAGGAAACCGCAAATGCAGAAAAACCTCGGGACCTAGTCCAGATTGAATACACACTGTATTAATCCGCTACAGACACTAGCCTACTCCAAGCTAACTTCGGACTGGATTGTAGTTTTGCACATTTGAACAGTTGTACCCCAATCAGTCTCCCACTTAGTTATTGCACAGTTGCACAGTTATACAGTTGTAAAGTCTTTGACTTTGGGTTGTAGCAACTCTTAGGTGTAGGTGAGATCAGCTAAGGGAATCAAGTGTGTAGTATACTGCTGGGATCAAAGACGTAAGGAACGCAACTGTACCTTGGATCAGTGTGAGATTGATTTTGGTTCAACTACAGTCCAGACCGAAGTTAGTTTGTAGTATGCTAGTGTCTGTAACGTCTTAATACAATATATGTTCAATCAGGACTAGGTCCCGGGGTTTTTCTGCATTTGCGGTTTCCTCGTTAACAAAACTTCTGGTGTCTGTGTTATTTCTTTTCCGCATTATATTTTGTTATATAATTGAAATATCACAGGTTGTGCATTGAATAGATCAATTGGGAAATCCAACCTTTGGTTATTGATTGAAATTGATTGATCCTTGAACATTGGTCTTTGGTATCTTTCAAGTTAATTTCTCTTGTATTCAATTAGACTCGCAGATTTCTATTTGGTTAAGTAAGTATTGAATCGAGAAATTGAGATATAACTCCTTGATATACTTTTTTATTAAGATTGAGTCTGGCTGTCTGTTGATTCTCTTAAAAGTATATTGGATTTAGTCCATACAGATTGCTAAGAGAAATATTGGGTGTGGTTGTTAGACCCCCGCTTTTTCAGTACGCGTAGGAGTATGCATACAATAACTCCCAGACTTCAACTGAGTTCGCCAGTACGCGTACGGGTACGCATACCAAGGCTCCTGCACTTTACCTGACCTCGCCAGTACGCATACTAAACCGGTCTTGGATCAACATATATGCAAGTATGCATACTATGTTTATAATCCAATTATGCTTAAGTGTTCTAAACTCTATTTCAATCATTGAAACATTCTTAGAGGATGACAATAGTTGTTTTCACAAACTATTAGCATCAAAGCAATTTTCAAGTTATTGAAATAATCAATACGAAACATTCCAGGTCTACATCAAATGATTGTCTCATACAAATCATGTAAGATGTTACCAAGCGATTTTCACATGATCATTTTTTGACTTTCGTCAAGAATATAAGATGAACTTGGTTAAAGCGAAATCTTACCAACACATATTTCGAGAAATATGTAAGCGAGTTAAACTCAGCTCGAAATATCAAATGTGTATAATCGAATACTATATAGCTATACGACTTTTGTCTCAATATAGGAGATAGAGTAGAAATAGACTTTCCGAGTGATATATGAGTTTCAGTCTCCACATACCTTTTATTGATTAAGTTCCACATGCTCTCCTTAGTAGTTCTTCTTCTTCAATTGATGAACGCCGTGAAGTCTAAAGCTCAACTACAGAATCTATCCTAGTCCGAGACATAGCTATAAGTAGACTAGAAATCATGACTTATAGTTTTGATCAATAAACTTGACAAACAAGCTTGAGATAGCAACGCTTGCGAGTTTGACCGAGTAGTGCTCTAACAATCTCCCTGTTGTCAATTTTAGTGACAAAACTATCAATACATATGGATTACAGAATAAATAAACTTTTTAGATTCTCATCCAAATGATTGATCTCCTTGGTTCTTCAACATTACTCGAAAACTTCGTCACTTCCAAGTACTCCAGTGATTCTGAACGTGTTCAACTCAGCATCATAGTTGTTGAAGATCCATAGCCATAACAATGAGAAAACAGTTGCTCTCAATCATTGTTATACAATGTCATAGTATTATTACACAACATCAAAGTTCAATTGTATCACAACTTTGATAAAAATACTATGGTGATATTACTCCCCCTTAGTAAATACTTCATCTCACAATGAAAACTACTCCCCCTTACATAATAATCCGTAAACCATATGTATTTGTAGTGTGAACTACACATTAATTCTCCCCATTTCTGTCAATATAAATTGGCAAATGTACGAAAACTAGTGGGGTCCTAGTGAAATTTTCATAGAGATACTTCATGACCAAAAGAGAACATATCAAATTTGTTTCGATGATTTCACATAGCCGAAACTTAGTGTATTCATCAAGGAGTTTATAAAGATACAAGAAAACTCCTATAATATTCCAAAACCACACTCCCCACAAAGATTTGGTAATTAAGTACAAGTTCAATTAATAACTCTCCCCTATAAAATGTTATTCCCGAAAGAAAAACAAGAGCGACGTTACTTTTACAAGAAAAGAAGGATTTCTTTTGGATATAATCAAATTACATGAAACATGAATTTGTATCCAAAAATTTCAATTGAAGTAACCACAAGGAAAATGATCAATTCAATTGGCCATGCTCGACATAAGAAAACTTACGGAGCAACACAGTACATTCACAAAGATGTGGATCGGGGAAAGAACAATACTGCGGAATAATCAAAGATTCATTCTATCTTTCATCACTATTTGTATAGAGACATGTAATAGACTTAATCTTTGTAAACAAAAGTTCATCCTATATGCCATCAATATTTGCATAATGACATAATAGGCTTAAATTTTGTTGTCAAAAGTTCATTCTATCTTTTATCAATATTTTCATAATGACATATAATAGACTTATCTTTTGAACATATATGGGACAGTCACAGTTCGCGGACGCAAACACACATATCCCATAACAAGTTGCAATATGTAAAACAATAAAGATTAATACTGCAAAAATAATCTTCCAAATAAACTTTAGAATACAAAAATCTAAAAATATTGCAAGATGAAAACCGTTGGCAATGGCTATGTGTACTCAAAATAATTGTTATTCCAAACCCTAGTTATCCTTCTTAAAACACAAGAATGAATTCTCATAAGAATTTTCCTAGACAAAAATTAAAAAATAAACAACTCTAAGAGAAACTTAGACGCGGCCAGCAACCAGAGAACGAACAAGGGCGAGTTCATCAGATGCTCTCTTTAGTTTGTTTTTCAGTGAAGCAAGGTTCCTTGATGCAATTTCAAGTTGTTCACAAACGACCTCAAAATCTTGAAGAAGATTTCCAACCAATTGTAGAGACATTTGGACTGGAAGATCTTTTTCATGATCAACTGCTTGAAAGAAAATTATAGAGATACGTTATTCGTGATTTTTAAAAACTTCGGCATCATCAAATTTGTCTTCCTTTTTGCATCCTTCCATTGTGCACACCAAAATTCCAAGAGAAGTCTTGACTTTACTGAACGAGTATATATCAAAAGGAATCCTTGATATATATTTATAAGAGATTTTCACAAGGGAACCCTAGGGTTACTTTTAAGCGTGAAACGGTCGGGTGCACATGGTTCATGGTTATGACCCAAAAATCAAAAACCAGATAACCAATGTAGCTAATCGTTTAGAAGCATGTTTTGACAGAAAAACAAGTTCTGAACAAATGACATGAAACTTTGGTTCATAAATAGTAAAACACAAAGTTGGAAATCAACTGTCATTAAGGAAGAACAAACTGAAGTTTTAAATAAAGCATCAGACGGAAAAAACGCAACAACGGTCCGGAACAAGGCTCAAAGAGAAAGTTCAAAGCCAACAATATACAACACAGACCATTTCAAGAAAGGAACAACTTCTCGAGAGTTATGTGTATCTCCTTATGGTCTCAAAGAGGATACACATAAGGAAATGGTCAAGTTGTAATTTGATGAGCATCATGCTCATCAAGGGTATTGATATTTTCCCTTTCTCTTTCTTGATAGAAAATTGAAGCCTTATGAGAAACTTCAAAAGAATTAACAAGGGAAGGACATAAGTTACTTGAAACTGCTGCCTTTCTCGCCTTCTTGATCTTGCGCTTGAGACTGTTGATACTGGTCATGAGTTCCGAAACACGATTATTGATGTGAATATAATCAGGAACACCCATTTTGGGAGAAAGATCATCGTTGAGGGAAATAGAGCAGTTTGAAGTTTTTTTCTTTCTTCGAAAACTTCTTCTATTCACAGACCTTTCAGAATTATCAGTCATCCATATTAACATTGTTCTTTTTACGATTATAAGCAAAAGTTGTGTTATATTCACAATCAGGAATTGCCCCATCATAACACTTTTCTTGATTGTGAGATGGATTTCTAACTGTACACTGAGAAGCAGGTTTGATTACTTCTTTAGATAATCAGACAAGAATATTATGAAGTTTTTCATTCCGTAAACGAAGATGATATCTCCTTTCGATGTGACCCTTTTTTCCACAATAATAACAATGGAATAGAATGTTCTTAACTGTTCTCAAATGAGCAGTTCTTGAAGATTGACAACCAGTGACATATGATGCCATAGGATGTTTAATACTTTCACCACCAGTGATATTTTCAGTTTGAGGAAGGCTTTTTTCATGAACAAAATTGATCTTACCGGTACTTGGAGCGTCTACACCTTTATAGCCCAGACCACGTGTATCACGATGTTCTTTACATGCTCCCAGCATGGAAGATAATTTTGTGGAGCTAGAATTGAATCTTTTCAAATTTTCTTCCTGAGATTTAACCTTCTCGAGAGCAGCAGAAAGGTCAGTCTTCAATTCCTTTTCTCGGGAGAGAAAAACTTTCTCTCTGCCATTGAAAAAATTTTGTTGAGAGTCATACCTTGCTTCGGTTTCTACAAGTCTTTCTTCCAACATAAAGAGATTCCGACGAAGAGTTTCACATTTAGAATCCTTTGAACGTACATCTTCCTCACGATCTTTAAGGAAGGATTGCAGTAAACTATAACCACTATCATATCCCTTAAAGAGTTATGTCATCTTTCTGTTCTCTAGACAGAGAGGAGCCAGAAATTCAGCCAAACAAGATGTTGACTTTTTTCTTTTTCTTTAGGAGATGATCGAAAAGCTTGATGTACTGTGATACTTCCTCATCAACATCTTTTCCCTCTTCTGAATCACTTTCATCAGAAAGTTCATCCAACTGTCCATCTAGGCGTGCTTCCCAATTATACACAAATTTAGATGACAGAGAAGACGTAAGAGATTTCTCAGGAAAAACAAGACTTTAGACCAAGTCAGAATGTTTCTGTACTGGTGATGCATTGTCAGAGACATTATCGTCCATAGTCAGATCGCTACAAACACAAACTTATGAGGTTTTAAACGTGTTTGCATGATCTGATACCAATTGAAAAATAGGGGGTCTAACAAGCACACCCAATATTTCGTTCGGCAATATTAATGGACAAACTCTATTATACTTTCAAGAGAATCAACTAGACAGTCAGACTCAATCTTTATAAAAGTATATCAAAGATTTATATATCAATTTCTCAATTCAATTTGCAATCAAACAAATAAGAATTTGCAAAAGCCCGATTGAATAAGAGAAATAACTTGAACGATATCACAAACCAATATCCAAGTGTCAATCAATTCGATCAACAACCCAAAAGCCAGATTCAAGAACTGATTGAACTTAATGCACGACCTGTGATATTTCAATTATATAGAAAATATAATGCGGAAAAAAAATAACACAGACACCAGAATTTTGTTAACGAGGAAACCGCAAATGCAGAAAAAACCTCGGGACCTAGTCCAGCTTTGAACGCCACACTGTATTAAGCCGCTTCAGACACTAGCCTACTACCAGTGAACTTTGGACTGGAATGTAGTTGATCCCTAAAAAATTCACACTGATCAAGGTACAGTTGCGTTCCTTACGTCTCTGAACCCCAGCAGGATTCTATGCAATTGATTCCCTTAGCTGATCTCACCCACAACTAACAATTGCTACGACCCAAAGTCGAAGACTTGATAAATGAATTTGTCTCACACAGAAAAGTCTATTGATATAGATAAATCTGTCTCCCACATAAATACATATGAATTTTGTTCCGTCTTTTGATAAATCAAGGTGCAAAGGAACCAACTGATAAACCAGACTTATATTCCCGAAGAACAGCCAAGTATTATCAATTACCTCACAATAATTTTAATCGTATGGAAGCGAAACGAGATATTGTGGAATCACAAACGATGAGACGAAGATGTTTGTGACTTCTTTTAATCTTACCTATCGGAGATAAATATCAAGAAAATCTTAGAAAAGATAATACTCAATCACGATAGTAGAAGTAAGATCAGAACACGCAACTACAGAGAAAATATTTGGCTCTGGATTCATATTCCCAATGAAGTCTTCAAGTCATTAACCTACAAGGTTTTGGAATAAACCTAAGGTTAAAGGAGAATCGACTCTAGTCGCAACTAGCATCACACAAGAGGTATGGGGATTAGGTTTCCCAGTTGCTAGAGTTCTCCCTTATATAGTCTTGAAATCAGGGTTTGATAACTTTGGAACAAAGCAATCAATATTCACCGTTAGATGAAACCCGATCTGAGAGCCAAGCTAAGTTTGCTTGAAACCAAAGCAATATCTCTCCACCGTTAGATGGACTTATCTTGTTACGCACAAATGAAATGTACCTTCATTTAGCTATGGGTAATCATACCTAAACGTGTACACTAGGTTGTCCCAACAATAGTTAACCGAAGTTAGCCATATATATGAACACTTTCATATCAACCTTATTTATCTTAATCACAACTATTTCAAATGACTCAAATAAAACTAGTTATAGAGTTTTTCAATTGCTATATTCTCATAAAAGTATACAAGAACACAACTGAAACAAAATCGGTTTGATTCACTCGAATCGATTCATGATCATTATAGCCACGATTTCCAAAAGATTGCATTCCTTATTATATAAATGTACTTGTTCATGGCACAACCGATTCTAGAACCTAACCCACTCAAGTATGCAAACGGGTACGCATACTTAAGTAGCCGGACTTGGACTGTGTGTCCGACAGTATGTGAACGGGTACGCATACTATCACACATCCAAAAAAATAGTTTAATTAGTACGCGTACGGGTACGCATACAATAGTTCCTGGACTTCAACTGAGTTCGCCAATAGGCGTACGGGTACGCATACCAAAGCTCCCGAACTTTACCTGACCTCGTCCGTACGCATATGGGTATGCATACTAAACCGGTCTTGGATCAATATATATACAAGTACGCATACTATGTCTATAATCCAATTATGGTTAAGTGTTCTAAACTCTATTTAAATCATTGAAACATTCTTATAAGATGACAATAGTTGTTTTCACAAACTGTTAGCATCAAAGCAATTTTCAAGTTATTGAAATAATCAATACGAAACATTTTAGGTTTACATCAAATGATTGTCTCACACAAATCATGTAAGATATTACCTGGCGATTTTCACATGATCATCTTTTGACTTTCGTCAAGAATATAAGATGAACTTGGTTAAAGAGAAAGATTACCAACACATATTTCGAGAAATATGTAAGCGAGTTAAACTCAGCTCGAAATGTCAAATGTGTATAATCGAATACTATATATCTATACGACTTTTGTCTCAGTATATGAGATAGAGTAGAAATAGACTTTCCGAGTGATAGATGAGTTTCAGTCTCCACATACCTTTTGTTAATGAAGTTCCACAAGCTTTCCTTAGTAGTTCTTCGTATTCAATTGATGAACGTAGAGAAGTCTAAAGCTCAACTATACAATCTATCCTAGTCCGAGACATATCTATAAGTAGATTAGAAATCAAGACTTATAGTTTTGATCACTAAACTTGTCAAACAAGCTTGAGATAGCAACACTTGCGAGTTTGACCGAGCAGTGCTCTAACAACGTCCACCTAATTGGGATCGATTACGAGACTCGTTTCTTGTAGAATTTTGTATCTTGAAAGATAAATAACAAGTCTAATTACTTGGCAGAATTCCAATTGGATTATTTGAATACGACTAGATTGATTTTGGATATTGATTTTTGAGATCGTCCAAGTACTTTTCTTAACAATCAGGTTCACAGACTTAGTGTTCTGTACACATACTGATTGAAAAGAGGTAGAGACGTAAACTCTATATACATATTGTCAAGGATCATTCAATTGGTCTACTTGCAGTTGTATTAAGTTTTTTCCATACAGGTTGCCGAAAGAAAAAGCTGGTGGTGTACTTGGTACCTGTGCATCCTCAATACTATTATTATCAAAGATCCTCAAAGGTTGGGTGTCAGAATCCTCGTGGATCAAATGTTTATTATCAACCTCTGGCATGTCGGGATTGTTTAAAGCACCTCCCAAAATGAGAATATGTTTGAGAAGGTGCTTAAAACACCTCTCATATTTGAGGTGGTATTCAATGCACGAGCAACAATTAGAATTTTTCCCATATTTGACAAGTTGTTTGAGTAGGCGTTTAAAACACCACCAATGTATGAGATATAAATTTACCAATCGTGAGAAACACAAAAATTCTTATTTTAAAATAATGTGTATCATTTTAGGATAATTTATACCCACTTGTGATTATGGATGTTTTTATAGTGTAGATTAACTTTCCATGATTCTCGTACATAAGTTATAATTCTTAATTTTATGTTGGTATGGTTACTTGACAATCTAAATTAGGAATATATCCGTTTTTAACGAATTCAGCTGGAGTTCTATCCCGAAATGGAAAAGTATTAAGGGAATTGTCCAGGCCACCAAAAAACCCAGTTAAATTGTCAATATTGGTCATTGACTTGTCAAATTCTCATCTAAATTTACATGTACGCTCTTAACAAATCACCTTCATGTTATTAATCAATATCCATGGCAAAAACTTAAATTTTTTGTGCATCTTCAATTTATAATAACAACCAGGAAATTCCCCAAAACCCTAATCCCCAAATATGTTTTTCCATGTATTCTAAAGCACAAAAGATATCAATATAACAGTGACAGACATTCTCCTAGCATGATCAATATCAAGAGGTGATTTTAGACAGATAAAAAAAGGTTTTTACTGTTTTCTAGAATATGAAGAAGAGAGACGGACAAAGAAATACGTAAACTAGGTAAGGAGTTTCCACATGTGAATTATTGACAATTTATCTGGGTTTTTGGATGACTGGGGCAACTCTCTTCATATTTCCCATTTCAGATAGTTCCCCAACTGAATTATTGAAAATGAGACGTATTTCCAGTTTTTCTTATAATCAAATACTACATTAGTGTTCATTATGAGAATCCTTCGTTTTTTTATTGCTGCCAGTAAATGGAAAACCTACAATTTTGTGTGGAACTGGGTTTGATTTCGCGTCGAGCCGTCTTGAACATTATCTGATATGGTCTTGGAAACTTAGAAACCGGTATCCTTGGTTTCGATTCAAACATCTTGAACATTATCTGGTATGGTCTAGGAAACTTAGAAACCTGTATCCTCCTTGGGTTCGATTCTAGTTTAGCCAAAACTGTACCATGACCTAATTGAATTATAGGCTAATTCCGGTTTAGCCCAAAACCGTACCTAATCGGATTAGGCTAATTCCCGTCTCTCTTTAAAAGAAAAATCAGAGAGGGTGAAATATGTAATTTTCTCTTTCACCTCACTCCGAGTTACCCACTACTACATCCGATTCCGACCCTCTCTTTCCTCAATTTTTTCTATCTATCTTTGTTTCTCCTTGAGATTCTTTTTTTTTTCTCCCCTCTCCGTTTCCATAAAAGTATCTTTGGCTTGTTTCGATCAGATCTTAAATCACTAACAGAAAAGAAAAACCCTAAATCTCTGATAATGTCTGGCGCTGAAGGAGCTAGTGTTGTTGGTGAGACTCTTAAACCTATACTGCTTTCCATGATCTCCATCTTTTGATATAGTTTTATTATAATCTCTAGGATTCTTTGGAATCGTTTTAATAATATGAAATTCTTAATTGGTTTATGTAGATTTATACTGGATTCTTTACGATTTTGTGTTTGTTTTCTTATGATTTTATAATGTGTGTGAGTTTTTGATGATGAAAAGTGCTTAAATTATTCAAGATTGTGGGTTGAATTATGTCTCCTTTGTGATCGAGGATTTTAGGGTTTGGTTAGTTCTTATGATTTGTTGGTACTGTTTGTTGTGGTTGATTTAAAGTCTGTTTGGGTAATGTTAATGAGTTTAGGGTTTGATATTCCCTGATCAAAACTCTACCCAGTGTCTCTTTCTTTAGGCATAATAAGGTACATGAATTGAGTAGATGGAAATGGTAAGAAGTTGATTTGTTAGTGCCCTATGGACAGAATTTCAGACCGGCATAATGGTTGTTTGCTTAATACGATGACCAAATTGGAGAGTTTTTTTTTTTTTTTTTTAAAAACCTGTTGTACATCTGAATTATGACGTGCTAAAGTTTCTTTGTTGGCATAGTTAGTTGTGGTCTTATGCTATGCTGTGTACATTCTGTTCTTGATCATTTGCATTAGATTAGTACCAGGCTTATAAGCTGGACGCGCATATTAATAAAATGATAGTTTCTGAAAGACAACACATGATTGTTGATGTATGGTTTGTTTCAATACTCATGTAACTTGATTCTACATATTAATAAAATGGCAACAACCTATTCTTGTTAATGATTGTGATTTGTGACTGAGTTAAAGGTGGATTGATCACATATTCTAGGCATGTTTCTGTGAGTTATAGGTGGATTAAGCAAGGAATGTTATTGCCTCTTGTATGTACTTAAGAAAAAACACTTTCTGTATGTATCACTGGCACTATGGATACCATTCAAAGCAATAAGCACCACCAAAAACGGGGCCGATTTGACCTGCAAACAGTACGCTCGCTTGTATGGGTTACCATCTTTGGTTACAACGATGTACATTCTGTTTGGTGCTAGTTGATTATTTAGTTATTCTTTTTTTTGGGTGCATTTGAGCTGAAGATTCCTTTTAACATGCCATTGCCTTTCATATAGTTTTCTTTGTGTGAGAACCTCTTTAGGGCAATAAATCTGACAACCCACTGCATTTTACCTAATCAATACAGACTGCTAACATAGTATCTTTGCTGTGTTTTTGTTGTTGTTTAGTCCCTAGAAACTTCAGGTTGCTGGAGGAACTTGAACGTGGAGAGAAGGGTATTGGAGATGGCACGGTTAGTTACGGAATGGATGACGGAGATGACATTTACATGCGTTCTTGGACGGGTACCATAATTGGTCCTCATAATGTAAGCTTTCTTAATATATTTTCTTTGTTAACTTGCTTCAGTATTCTGCCTGCATCATTTCACATACTATTCTATTTAATCTTCCCAGATTTTTCTAATTAAGTAGATGTCATGCTATCACCAAATGTTTGTTTTTCATCTTCTTTCATGTCTTTATTGCTTTTCGTGTTTGAAGTGAACTTTCAAGGTTGCAGATTATGCTAGTGCATTAATTATTAAATATTTTGTCCGGTTATGACATATTATTGGATGTTTTGTGATTCTTTAACTATCCAGTGTGATTGACAATTGGATATTCTGTACCCATATTGTCCCTGTTCAGTAGTTGACACGAGTTCAAAATTTTCTTTTTCAGTCTGTGCATGAGGGACGCATTTATCAGTTGAAGCTATTCTGCGACAAAGATTATCCAGAAAAACCTCCAACTGTACGTTTCCATTCACGTATCAACATGACTTGTGTGAATCATGAGACTGGAGTGGTAGGTTCTCTCTCTGCAGTAAATTTTCTTTTGCATTCATTTATTTAGTTGAAGTGGACAATACATCCATCTCAAACCAAACGACTCTTCCCCTATTTAGACATCTAATGATCTGTTCAGTTAGGCCAACTATTCCTTTCTGCTGTTGGTCCTGAAACTTTGATTTAATTTTCTGCAGGTAGAACCAAAGAAGTTTGCTATGCTGTCAAATTGGCAGCGACATTACACAATGGAGACCATACTGACACAACTGAAGAAGGAGATGTCAGCCCCAGGCAATCGGAAATTGGTCCAGCCTCCTGAAGGTACTTGCTTTTAGTTGAAGAAAAAGAAGACTATAGATGGAGAAGATGAACTAATCATTTGCATATGATGTTAATACAGTTTGTAATACTTCTTATTAAAGTTTCAAGGCGCTTAAGACACCTTTACGGGTTTCAAACGTTTCCCTGTTTCTCTAATTGCATGCCTTATCTGTTTCCTAAACATGTTTGACAACTGTGTTTGAAGTATGCTGTTTGGGCAATGGGATTGTTTCTGTCAATATACTTTTAGCTAGTTTATCAATTTTGATTATTTTCCAATGCAGAGTGTTGGATGAAAAAAATGTAGGTTACTGGTTGCTATGTCTTAGTTAATCAAGTATGACTACATGTGTTAAATAGTTTCAGGGTTTAGAACTATGGTTTAGAACTATGGTTTCTTGCTGAAAGATCTTCTATGAGAAGCTAACCTGGCTTACAACGGCCTAAGAGTTGTCAATGGTAGATAGGGGTTTGGAATTCTTTTTGGTTATTCATGATGGTCAGTCCTTTTGGTTATTCATGATGGTCAGTCAGTGGAGGTTGTTGGTCACTTTTAAAACAAAAAGTTTCCCATAATTTTTGAAGCATGATCTCCGAGAACCGACGATAAAGAAATTGCAAAGATCAAATAGCCATGGTGAGGTTACAGGACTTGCAGTACTGTAACTACTGTTCTTATGAAGTTAAATAATATAGTAAAGAAACAATATACCTATAACGGAAACAAAATCTAAACAAGGAAATGACAAGCAAATATTCTGAAGGATCTAAAAGCTCTCCCCTGGGCTGTTCACATGTAAAGTCCTTCAGGCACTCCCTCTTTCTTCTTGTACATAACCTTCTCCTTTGCCTTCTTAAAGTCTGGGTGTGTCACCTTCATACGTCGTTCTCTCAAGGCAAGCAAACCTGCCTCAGTACAGATAGCCTTGATATCAGCTCCAGAGAACTCATCCTTAGTCATCACAAACTCTTCCAAGTCAACATCATCTGCCAGTGTCATCCTTGAAGTATGAATCTGGAAAATGTGTCTCCTTGTTTTGGTGTCAGGAAGAGGGAATTCAATTTTCCTATCTATTCGTCCAGGCCTTAGCAAGGCAGGATCAAGACTTTCAATTCTGTTTGTTGCAAGAATAACCTTAACATCTCCTCTTGAATCAAAACCATCCAACTGGTTCAGCAGCTCTAACATGGTCCTCTGAATCTCACGCTCACCTCCCGAATGTGCATCATACCTTTTAGTACCAACTGCATCAATTTCATCAATGAAGACAATGGAAGGTGAAAGGTCATCAGCAACCCTGAAAAGTTCCCTGACTAACTTTGGACCTTCTCCCAAGTACTTCTGGATCAATTCACTTCCAGTAACACGCAAGAAAGTAGCTGATGTTGAGTTGGCCACTGCCTTAGCAAGCAAGGTCTTTCCTGTTCCAGGCTCTCCATAAAGGATGACTCCCTTGGGAGGTTTAATACCAATATCTTCATACAACTCAGGATGAGTAAGTGGAAGCTCAACTGCCTCTTTAATTTCCTGAATCTGTGCATCTAATCCACCAATGGCTGCATACGATTCCATTGGAGCCTTCTCCACCTTCATAACAGACACCATGGGGTCAACATCATCTTGAAGAAGCCCAACAACATGGTGAGTCTGGTTATTCATAAGAACAGCACAACCAGGTTCAAGTTGATCTTTATCAACAAAAGACATAACCCCAACATAAGAATCAGACGTAGTAGCAGAAGAAACAATAACATGATTCTCATCAACAAATTCTTCGAGGTTACCAACTTTCATAGGTGTACCTCTTATCGCATCAACTTTAGATCTCTCTTCTTCATGCTTATCTTCTTGTGGTTTCAATCTCTCTTGATTGTTCACAAATTCTTCTTCCATTAACAAATAGTCTTTAATCCTTTCAAGTTTTAATAATCGAAGTTTACATTTAGCTGATGGTGTTACTGCTGGTAATCTTGTTGCTGTTTCTGATCCTTTTTGTTTTCGCTGTTTTCGACCAACTCTTGTTGGTGGTTCAAAGTGCTTCTTCCCTTTCTTGTTATCAGCACCATCGTTTCTTCCATCTCCTGGTGCCTGCTGATCTGCTCCCTGTTTGTTCATTCCGCCTGGTGTTCCTTGACCCATCTTTCTCGAGGTAAAGTTTCTTGAAGACGAAGAAAAATATAAGTGGTTTCTAGAGAGACAATGGAAATCAATAAAACCTAGCTGAATAAAATTTTCTCACACACACAAAAAAAAGTCTATGGCTCAATGGCCTTAAATACTAATAATACCGACTTCAGATTCCTGGAACAATTATGTTGACTTTCCTAACATATGCAAAATTCTTATTACACCTCCAATTGCCATAAGGAGTCTCGGTTAGACTTGGTTTCTAACACTCGAACCATATGGGCCTTCCAGCTGTGGGAGCAAGCACCCTTGACAACCTTACATCCTGGCTACTACTTTTAGTAAAGTTTGACTGGGAGGCGTGGGCGGAGGTAAACCTCCAGTGGGGTTAACTTGGGGATGGTTAAACTTGAACCTTCCGTCATGTCTATTACTAATCCTGCTGCGTCATTGTCAAAATCGAATGCATGAAGCAGACGAGCAAGCGCCATATGAATTGTTTGGAGGGCGAAGTCGATCCCTGGACACATCCTTCTTCCTGAACCAAATGGTAGATACTCAAAGTTTTGACCTCTGAAGTCCAAGTTTACGGCCTCACCACCAGAACCACCATTGAGTTGTGGAAGAAACCTCTCCGGCTTGAACTCTGAGGGGTTTGACCACACTCGAGGGTCACGGTGCAGTTTCCATAGGTTGACAAACAGACGTGTTCCTGCTCTCACTTCATATCCACCAACACTGCAGTCTTCAATAGCCTCGTGGGGTACGTCGAGTGGGCCAGCAGGGTACATCCGGAGCGTCTCCTTAACAATTGCCTGGAGGTAGACAAGATCATTGATGTCGTGTTCCTCTATGTTTCCGTCCTTGCCTACTTTGGTGTCAAGCTCATCCTGAGCCTTTCTTAAGACAGTAGGATTAGTTATTAGCAGCGCGAGAACCCATGTCAGTGTGACTGATGTGGTATCAGCGCCAGCTGCTATAACTTGCTACAAGTACGACAGAACTTAGTTAACTTGAATATTAAGTGTGCAAGAACCAAGAATGTTTCGAACTAACTGGGATAAAGCCATCCAGCACATAGCAACTCAGTAATTCGGATGTTGCAGATGTTTTATGAATAAAAGATTCTCTGAAATTTCTAATATTTACCACACATTGGGTCACAAGATCTCTTTAAATGCAGTATTTTGATTCTAATGTAATGGAGACTCAAGTACGAGTCTCACATTTATCGCTTTTACAATGCAAAAAGCTAATAGGACTATCTTCCTGAACACTTGAGAAATCAGGTTATGAAGTCGTGTCACCATGAACCTCAGTCTACCAGTCGGCACACCAAGCTAAGTTTTTGTGACTGGTCCAACCAACAATGCTAGTTGGAAAAGTGGGGATGATTTCAGTTTTACCCCGGACCTATGTTGTGAAAGGCGACCTAGGGGATCGCCTTGGCGCACGAGTCGTGCAGAGGGGCCTAATTAATATACCCGGTGCAAAAATGTGAGCATTTAACTTTTATGGGTGCCTAGGCGAGGCGAAGCGAACGGGTTGGCACCTCATCTCGCCTAGCGCCTCAAACAACATTGCCCGGGATAATTGCTTTCTATGTTGCATCTTTAATATTATGGAAGTTTAACTACATACCAGACAGGTGGCTTTGATTACAGTGTCACGGCTGAAACCAAAGAAGAGATCATCATTTCCCTCATCAAGAACTGTCATCAACACGTCCATGAAATCTTTTGCATCGTCATGATTACTACCTCCTGCTGCTGAGCTTGATAGTAACGTCTGTCTTCTTTGGTGCCGATGCTCTTCAAGCCACTTTGAAACAATGAAATCCATGTCCTTGGCTACTCTTTTCATGCGTTTGTTTTGTCCATCCACATCCAGCCACCCAAGGAATGGAAATGCATCAGATGCAACCGCAGCTCCTGCTAGTGCGAAGAATTCTATGATGGTCTTATGGAGCTTCTGACCTTCTTCTTCCTCTTTGTTAAGACCATCCATGGAGTCACATTCATGATTGCTGTCGCTAATGAAAAATATTGATTTTCCAGCAACCAACTTCAACGCCACATTCAAGGTTAGCTGCCCAAATATTTGGCTCATGTCGACTTTAACTAAACCAGCTGCCGCGTTATTTTCTTTTATTTGGTTTTGACTTTCAATCCAGCGTCGATGCAAGTGTTTCATACAGTTTCCAATCTCCGAATAAGGAAGGTGCTTGAGAAGCTCGAGACGCCTATGCGAGAGTAGATGGAGCGTAGCGATCTTACGGATCTCTCGCCAGTAAGGACCGTACGTGGAAAAACAAAACGAGGCGAAAGTAAGGTACTTGTTGGCAGCACTCGATGGGCGGCCAGCGAGGAACCTGTCGTTGGTGGTGAAGCACTCTTTAGACATCTCCCAACTGCTTACAACAAGGGTCGGATACATACCAAACCGGACTATGAAGATGGGTCCATAGATGTCAGACATGTCTGCAAGGATTTTGAATAGAGGTCTTGATCCTAGTAGCTGAGAAAGATGACCTAATATAGGCCATGCACCTGCAACTTCAGGTGGTGACACTTTCGTATTCCTTGGCAACCTTAAAACTGAAATCCATATGTAATAGAAGAAAGATAACAAAGCTAATAAGCCTGCAATTCTGGCAAAAGAGCAGTGGTTGATGAACATTTTAAGATCCATCCTATGTAGATGTCTCTCCGTCAGTTAGTCGATTGTGATTATGAAAAGAATCTTGATAGTTGAAGAAAATAACAAAGGTTGATAGTTTGATAATGGTGTGAAGGCTAGAAGTGATGAACTTATTTGGCAACTGGAACACATGACTCAATATTTATTTTTACTACTTTCAGTTATTTGGATGGCGGAGGATTGTGCTTATCGGGTAAGGGATGCTTAAAGAGGAATCTTGAGTGACCCACACATGGACTTTAATCAATAAACAGAATCTGGAGACTTGTTGTTTTCTTTCGTGGATAAGTTTTGATCTCTTTCATTTGTGCTTGTACGTGCCTGCATTATGAGTAAGTACCTCGTCTAAGGCTTCTTCTGTGATTAAGGCCGATGGGTTTGTGTTTACCATGTTTATATATGTTGGTTTATCATCCTGAGCAATAATGGGAAAAGCACCGTTTTTAAGTTTTTTTTTTTGTTCAGAACCTCTAAGATATCTTCTTGTTCTGGTCGATCAGGTAATGAAATAACAATAGACTGTACAGGTGCTTATGCCTATTTTAATATGGATTAAATTCGGAACAAACGGTATAACAATATCAACCAGATTACTGCATTTGTCTATTTGCGTGGTCCTGGGGTCCTTTAGGATGGGTACCTAGTGAGATATTCTAACTTGAGATAACATCAGCATTCGGCAGCTCAAAATATCAATGTTGTGGTGAATATGTTCTTCACCTTCCTAATTGCTCAGATTTTCTTGAACATGTTATGCCATATGAAGTTTGGACAGTTGTTGTTTTTCGGTGGTTTTGTGGGGCATCATGACTCTTTTTCGTCTACTTCTTTGTACCCAAGACCAAAGGAATTCCAAGTTTCCAACCGAAGAAATGTCCCAAGTATAAAAAAATCATTGGTGCTGGGGAAGATATCTATTCCTCAAGATGTTGAGTTGGAGGGCAAGCGCAAAACTTATATGCCGTGATCAAGAACAAGGGCACATGCAAGATGTATTTCTTTTGTTTGGTCTGCCATAGTTTTAGTAAATATACATTTTCTTTTTCCTTATCCGTTTCAGTATGCTAGTAGTTAACCAAATTTCCTTTTTTTTTTTTTTTTTTTTTTTTGTTTTGAGTATTATCTGCATCTTTAAAGGCCTTTTCTTGAATGGCACTTGTTGGTTCATTTATCTTAGAAGGTTATTATTGGGGCGTCACGTTCCATTAGAGGGGCGTCATCTAACAGAACAAAAACGGGTCATCCATAAGTAATATCAAAACCCCTTATCTCAAATAATGTTGTAATGACCAAACAACCCTTATGTAATTAATTTTATTTTAATTTAATTATTATCTAATTAAATTAAGAAGATGAATTTTTTGTTATATATTTGTGAATTCTGGGACAGTTTTTGTGGGAAAAAAAACTAGAGAGAAGAGGAAAAAGCTAAAAATTGAAGATTTCTTTCGAAACCTAGATTTTTTGATTCATTCAACAAAAATGGATGAAACAAGTTATCAATTCGAGGTGGGTGAATCTTTGTATGATAGAGAAAACAAGTTTTACATTCCTCGTATTGGAGATCAAGAGATGGATGATTTGTTAGATGGTAGAGAGGGTTTAACACAAAGTGATGATGAATCTCAACCAATTGAAGAAATAAATCAACAAAGTGAAGGACCAATGGTTGAAAATCAACAGGTACAGCTCTAAACTATCTCCCATGGGTTCAATTTCGCTCAAAACTAGCTTAAGTACGCAAAATTTTTGAGATTTTTAGACTTTCATGGAAAATTACGGTTGGGTTTAGCTTCGTTGTCAACCGTAATTTAGGTTTATGTCTAGGTTTTGGAAGAACTTCAAACTGTAACTGGTTTCCAATAGGACAAAATTGAATTACGGTTGGTAATATGTCATGCCAAACACTTCAAAAACCCATACGTGGGAGAATACGTCTGGAAAGTTTACTTCGCGAACCTAGACGTAGAAGATTACGTCTGGAAATATTACATCACGAACCTAGACGTAATCCAATTTGAAGCTTCTTTTAAAACATCCAGGGAGAATTACGTCTAGGTTAGCCTATAAGATAAACCTGGATGTAAATTCATTTTCTACGGTTGGAATTAAAAGGAACCTGGACGTGATTTCAATTTCTACGGTTGAAATGAAGAGAAACATGGACGTAAACCAACATGCAAGCTAATTCTACGGTTTGAATTCATCCAAACCTGGACGTAAGTTCTTCAAAAACTGAAATTACGGTTGGCGAACCTAGACGTAATCGCAACGATGAAGTAAATTGAAGCTTAATTGAAATTACTGAGAAGGAAGAGGAACAGTTTTTGTGTGAATTAGAATAGAAAAAATTAGGTTTTTAAATTTTTATTTTAGTTCAAGGGTAATCTAGACATTTTGTTTATGTGTTAGGATACCCCATAACCTCTTTTTTGGACACTAAGAATCCAAGTGGAGCCCCTCTAATGGAGTGTGACGCCCCAATAGTAGCTTTCTTATCTTACTGATTCTCTATATAAAAATAGAGTTTTTTCGAGCGTTGTGGTTAACCGGAGCTTCTGCTTGATTCTGGCTCCACCATTATAATTTATTTTGGTAATTTTATAAAAATTCGGGTAAAAAAATCCGAGAAAATATCTTTTAAGCTATAAGATATTTTCTGGACAATCATATTCAAGAAAAATATTTCCTAAATTAAGTAAATTTTAAGAAAATTTTATAAATTACCAAATAAATTCAAAAAAAAATCATAATTAATTCCTAACATTAAACATACAAATAAATACAATAATTAAATAAAATCATGTTTATCCAATTTATTATGATTAAACTATAAACACTAAATTATGCACCATGATTGTCATCACAGAATTAAATCAATCACAAAATTAAGAAAAAAGTCCAATGTCCGATTACACTTCTTAAAATTAAATTAATTCCTAATTACAATTCCAATATGCCAATAATTAAACAAATTTTAATAAAAATTAGGATGAAAATAGAAAATTATCCACCAAATTTAGATGATTAATGATTAAAACTTAAAACAAAAATACCTTTTGATGATCAAAGTGTACTTCTTCTGCAGAAAAATCGGCAAATCCTGTCAAATAGTTGAAAAGAAACTTATTAATGGTTTTTTTAAGCAAAACCATAAACATCAATCCAGAGCAAAATAAAACAAGGAAATATATAAAAATCATGGAAAGAATAGCAAAATGAGCTTCAATAATTTTTGTTAGTATTATTCATTCTAAAAAAAATAAAAAAATAAAATTAGTTGTTATCCCTAGACATGCACGATATTCTTAGTATGTATTATTTATTTTTGACAATAATATAGAAAAAGAATAAAAAAATATTTATTTTCATTATTATTTTTTGTGTGAACTTTGGAATAAAATATTTTTATTATATAAGAGTTTTTGATATTTTTAGACATGTATCAAATTATTTTTATAGAAAAATCTTTATTTTATGGAAATTGTGGTTATGTTATATCTATATAAAGCATTTTCCATTTAATAAATGAATAAATATAAAGAGAATTTCTATTCTGACTAATATTATTACCGAAAAAGTGTTATATTCATTTTTTATTTCCAAAACAAGTCTTCTTTTTATGAGTATCTCTATATAAATCCTTCAAGAAGAGGCAAAACATGTTTCCACGTTGTTTTTCTCTTTCATGATTTTTTTGGTTTTCTTTTTCTCTAATAAATTATTTATTTTGCAGGTGCTTGGATTATGCACCTATTATAGTTGTTGTACCACGACATACGTAAAGAAATATTAAGGGATAAACTCAGGTAAAACTTCGGTACTCTTTAATTCATAAATCACGGAACTCATCAGTAATTCATAAAGGTCATGAAACTAATCGACGGTAACATCGTTGTATTTGGTTTTGATATTTTTATTATTTTTTTGTTTAATTTCTTACAGGTCCTCGGTATATTTTTTTTTGTGGTTTTACAGCTTCAGTTATGTTTTTTTATGGCAGTTAAAGAAAAGGGTAACTGATGTCAGCATAGTTTTGATTTTCATATTTTATTTTGATTCTCTCTGTTTAGTTATATAATTCGATTTTCATATTTTATTTTGATTCTCTCTGTTTAGTTATATAATTCGTCTGTGTAATTATATACACAAATTTAATATCAATTTTTTTCTATTTGCTGGAGGAGGATCCACGTGTTTGTATTTTTGACTTCAACAAGTTGTTCCTGTAAGTATTCCCTTATATTTTTAATATAGCGGGTGATGACTCCTTTTTTTATCGGCATATAGCTGGTGATGATACATGGATCTGAAACAATGGAGGCAACCTATGGTGATGATACGTGGATCTGAAACAACGGATGTAACCTATGGTGATGATACATGGATCTGAAACAACAGAGGCAGCCTATTTTGTATGGTTATTGAGAAAATCTCGCAAATTCTTGCCCTACTTTTTCTCACAGATTTAGTTTATTCTTTTTAATTTTGCAGGTACGATTTTTACTTTATCAAAATATTTACTGAAAAGATATGTATTTTACTACAAAAACCTAACTTTATTTTCCATTATGTTTTTTCTCCCCCACTATCCGTATGTGCATGTTATCTACTAACCAATCTAATTTTTGTCACCAGAAGTTTCAGTTTTACTACCCAATCTCTTCCCTTGATATCCAGGTGACTCTACAACAAAAATGTGAAGCTAAAATTGGGGTTTAGCATAAAACATGAAGAAAAGAAAAATATATAAAATATATCTAAGTTCATATTTGTGTAATTATTTGTGGGTACTTTTAAATGCTTAATTTTTGTGTAGGCTAATGTAAAATATTTCAGTTAAGTGAAGGAGCTGGTGGATCGTGATGTTCATACTCATATATCCAATGGTTTTGAGGAGGCTGGTTAATTTGTGGATTAATCAATGTTCCACTCAAACAGGTAACGATCATCTGGATTGGTTATTTATTATGAGTTTCTTTCATTTATATTAAGTTGCATCAGATTTAGTCTTTCTATGGAGGTAATATTATTTTACTTCATTTTGAATAGCCATGTCTATCCTGATTAGGTGGCTCCCCATGCTATAACTTATTGAAAACAATTTCCGCTAATTCTCACTTTTGTTCATTTTTTTAATCTTTTATTTCAGCTTTAATCATGGTAATCATATCAACAATGTAATATCACAATTTTGATTTACAATGTTTTTTATATTAAGTTTTTTAGTAATGCAGATGATTATTATTATCATTGTTTTTGGTTTTTATATTTTTATTATATTTTTTTTCACCATTGATTTTTAGGTGTTTGCAGCTTCAGTAAGAGAATAATATCCTTTATTTTGATTTGTGGTAAGAGAATAAGATCAACAATATCATCTCAAATTTTGTTATTTGATTTTTATTTTCTCTATTTAGTTTTTGTTTGTATAATACAAAGGACTCAATCTCACAAGTAGTTGTTGAAGTAATAATCATCAAGTACATGTAGTCGATATCCTTGACGGAGAAGAAAGCCGGTGGTAGTCCCGTAGTCCCCTTTTCTAAACCCCTAACTTTCAGTTTTTTGGAGGTTTTTTAAGATAAGTTTTGGCCCTCATATTTATACTTAGTCATAGAACTCATGGATTAAAATAGATGGTTCCAAAAAATTAATAATCATCCATTTCAATTATATGTTCTCTTATATTTGTTGGTTTGGTTGTTTGATTTGCAGTTCGGGGTTTAACGGGCGGTCGAATAAGCAATCAGGCCAAAGGAGCAGTTCGGTTAATACCATTTAATAATAATCCAGTCTTTCTTATATATATTTTCATTTGTATCCGCATAGCATTAGTCGGCGGGTTGACTGTTATTTGGTTATGCCTGTAGATTGAGCTTGAGATTGCCCATGGGGTGAAAGGCAATCATCTTCATTTGATATTCGCTCTGAATGTTTAGATTCATAAAGCACAAAGATTGTTAGAAATTTTTTGTTTGAATTGATATCTATTCCATCTACATTTCCTTTTTTATAACCAATATGTGGTTTTGAGCCTCATTTGATGTCTTGACAGTTCTGTTTCTCTCAATTTTTCTTTTTTCTTTTTTTCCTTTTCTTTTTTATAGTCCTGGTTCTTAGGTTACCTGCTTCTGCTTAATAGCAAGATCCAAAGGTTCATATTAATATCCAGGATCTCCGATTGCCAAATTCACAATCCCGCTTCTGGCACATCTATAAACACTGTCCAATATTCTTTTTGGGGTATTTTTATCTATTCAATTATATATGTTTTCTAAATAACGTTTTAGTTTCACATTGCAAATTAAATGATTGTAGAATCCATTTAACTTAGGTTTTAAGCTTATATTATAAATTAGTTTGTGTTGTATTTCAAGTTCTAAGCTCTTGACATAAATTAAGATCTTTATGTACTATATTGATTGTGGTAACTGTAACTCATATAGACAAAACGAATTGAGCAAAGGACACTAACTCATATAATTAAATGTTCATCAAAGAAGAACCAATGTTCACCAAAAAAAAACAATTAAAGATTAGCTGGTATCCGATTATTTTATACGAACCAATTTCATTATACTCTAGATCTTTTTTAATATAAAATTATGATATGACTTTTTAAATTTCAAGATGTCTTGGTTATAATGGAAATGGGTTTTTGTGTCTTACTCTTATAGTTATGTTGTATTTTCCTTGAGCCACATATGGTGTAACCATATGGGATTCTTGGATTGAGTTTTCTTTGACATTTAAAACTTACTTTACGTTCTTTGATGATGATAGTAAATTTATATTCTTCTAACAGTTAATCTCTAGAATATAAGGAGGGTTATAATTGTATTGTATTGTATTTTATTGTTTCTTTTAGTTTTGCTTGACAGTTCCAAACAAAACCAAATTCAATTTGCAACCATCCAAGTGTATTTTTTGGGTCATTTATAGCAGTTTGGTGTAATAATAAGATTCTTCAGATCTGTGGTTCATCATCCATATACTTTAATCTGTTTACTACATTTATGCGGAGCCAGTGAACCAGACAGAGGATGTTGTGGTCATAATGCACCGGTTCAAATTGGTCTGCCCTCCAGTGTTGCATTTGAACTTTTAAAAGTACAACTATCCCCTTGAGTTCAATCCCTGGAGAAATGGGATAGGGTAATATATTACACATTTTTCTTGTTTTTATTGCATGGCTACCAATTCACATCATATAATTTTTTTACAGGGAGTGAAATTGAATGGATGTGTTTGTGTGTGCATGTAACAAAAAGAGAGACGAGACCGAATTTGATGTGTGAATTTTCGGGTGGACAACAATCTAAGGGACTTATGGTTTAGCATTTCCAAATAACTTGAACATTAATATTTCAAAGAACAGTAACAGAAAGAAGAACACAAAAAAATATAAATACTGATTCAGGAACATAAAATGCTCATTAAACCGACACTGAATACTAAAAGCCTAAATGTTCCTACTAACAGTCTCTTAGATCATTGGCGCCAAGCGTGAGGGAATGCTAGACATTTGGTAATTTACTTTAATGTTCCTACCGACAATATCTTGGAAAATTACTCCAGCTATAAAAATATGAAGAGTGTAGTGTATGAAAAAGATGTATAAAGTTATAAACAAGCAATTCTGGACGGTCTTCTCAACTCAACCTCACCTTGAGGATGTTGTAAAATACTCGATACTAAGGTTATCTCTCTGCTTTTGTTATCCAATGATTCCATCTTAATTTATGATCTTGACAAAAAAAATTAAATCCCGAAAATATAACACAGTTAGCATGTTAAAATGACAAAAAAAAAATTAAAGGTGCACATAGGATTCCCAGTTACATTCAAATGGATTTTATTTAACCTAATAGACTATATGTTACCGTAGAGATAAACACTATTAACATTCGCAGGAAAGTGCTCACTTGGTAGAAGATAAGCCAATTTAATAAGCTTGAATATTCGTACCATACTACCATGTCATCCACATCGACCGTGGTTGGGTATCTGTCGATCTGGAAAATACATTGCAATTAAAGACATATTTATTTTTATCTTATCATTATTTTTGATGAAAATAGTAATATTTATTTACTGGCTAGGGATATATCGAGTATAAAATTGAACCATAAATGAGAAACAATGCAATCTTTATTTTAGTATTAATAGTCCCGTGTTAATTTGTGGCTATGTTAGTACTGTTAATTTTTGGGTATGTAAATATAATGTCATTATCATTGAGCATCTTCAACAAATAATGACACGATACAGAGATGATACGCCTCTTACTGTAGCTACACCATAAAAAGATATCACACAGAGTGAGACGATGTATCTATGCGCATGAATACTTAGATGTGAAGCATGCTGAATCAGAGGGCTTGCTGCAAGCTATGGGATGAGAAGAGAGGATAGCTTTACAACAAGTTTTATTTGATTTTGATGCGCATAATGTTGTAGTAGCAGCTAATGGAGATCTTTATAGAGTCATATAGGAGATTCGGAGTCTATCTACATATTACATATTTACAAATATGAAGTTTATTAATATGAAGCTTAATAAACCAACTGAATTTAGTTAGTATTTATATGTCTTTGCTGCCTCCATAGGCCTATGTGCTAAGACATATATCCTAACCCAATTTAGTTATACCAATTCAATGTGGTGTCGGCATCAGCGTAATAATGCATCCATGGGAATAAAAAACCAAATCTCTGTCGAAGGTTTGTGTTTTGGTTCCTCCACTCACAGTTGTCGTAAGCCCTCTAAATTGACTTCATGCATCAGTATTACCCCAATTCCAGGTTTGCATGAAGCTTTATGAAAAATTTCTTAACCTTTTGAGAATTTGAATTTTGTCTTTGGCAACATATCATTTACCCACTGTACATTCTTCCTTCAATCTCAATCTGACGTAAAAGTATTTTAGTTTATTTTGTATGATTAGTCTAAACTGGGAACTGCGATATCGACAGTAGCCTTGAAGGAAGACCTAAAAGAAGTAATCTCCCAACATGAATCTTATATTTCATAGGCGATGCACGGGTGAAAAACTAGTATAAAAAAAAGGTATTTTTGAGTGGTTTTGGTGTCACACCATGGAAATATCTAAATTATATCTCAAATAATTATGCTAGCATTGAAAGGTTAGGAAGGCTATATCTATAAAATAGACAAATAATGGATCAAGGGTCGAACCCCAGTGAACGAAACTTTTCTATTTCACATTTCTTTGATATTTTTTTCTTCTTCTGAAAGTATCGTTTCTTCGTCTCCTCTTCAGTTTCTTTCTCCTCCTCCCCACCACCACTATCCACCTCCTTTAGTTTATCTTCTTCGTCTTCTTTGACTATCACCACCACCAGTCGTAACCGGCAACACCATAACTGTTAGAAAAAACGGTTTTGTTATACCAAATTTGCATGGACTATGTTTTGATCTCTAGACCTATTTCCCACTACTTGTTTTTTCATTTGAATAGATAAAACAATAGTCCCACATAGACTAAAATCTAAAGAGTTTTAGACTTAAATACCATAGAATTGACTATAAGGGCATGACCCTTGGGTCATTAGACTTTTGTGTGAGGGGGGAAGGCCTAGACTAGGGCAAGGTTGCCTTTCCCGTACGCGCGGTGCTTCGCACAGAAGCACGCACGCCGCCGCCGTCCGTCCGGTCGGGCGGGTCGGGCTCGGATTCGGGTGTGGGTGTGGGTTCATTAGATCCTATCTTTTTGCTAAAACTTTTGGTACGTGTTTTACACACATGTAGAAGAATCTTCTTCTTTGTCTGCACATGTTTGTCTTGGCTTTCTTGTCTGTACGTGTTTGTCTTGCCTTCCTTGTCTACACATGTTTGTCCTGGATTTCTCGTCTGTACGTATTTGTTTTGGGTTTCTTGTCCGTACGTGTTTGGCTTGGCTTCTTGACAAAACACTGCTCTAAGCCTGACAAAAGCAACACTGTTTTTTAACCCAACATTACCAGTATTTCTGTCATACGCATGGTTTGGTTGCATGCATTTTTCCTCTCGTTTGTAACGTCTTAAACACTATATAAGGGAGGAGTCTTGAGTCATTTAACAAAACAGAGAAATATCTCTTCTTCTCTCCCTCTGCTTTCAGAAAAAGTTTTTTTCTAGTTTCTCTGTTTTAGCTTTTGCTAACGCTGCCAAGTTCTAAGGGTACTCTCTTTGTATGCTACATTGAGGGTACTATCAGTAGTTGTATCCTGGAGGTGACTCGCCACTGCTATAGCATCTCAGCGGAGTAGCAGGCGATATTGCCTTTAGGACAGCGTATCGTATACGTGCCTCTACATTTTCTGTGCATCTCAGCAACATTATTTGAGCTAAGTATCTTCTTCTCAGTTACATTATTAGTATTTCCCAACAATCTAAAGGCAATATCCTCTTTACTATATTTTGTAACAACATGGGAAAGAGTACTGTAGACAAACCCCCAAAGTTTAGTGGCAAAGACTTTAAACGATGGCAGTCCAAAATGTTATTCTTCTTAAAAGACCAAAGGCTAGATGAAGTTGCCTTAGAAAGACCCTCAAGAAGGCTTCATGACCGTGGTATGAAGATAGACTGGATAGGTGGACTAGGAAAAAACATGTGCAAAAACCATATTCTTAACTGTCTGGATGACTCCTTGTACGACTTTTATAATGCAAAAGAGAATTTTACTGCTTTTGATTTATGGGAAGCCCTAGAAGAAAAATATCTTGCTGAGGCTGGAAGCAAGAAGTTCTTGGTGGCTAGGTTCCTGGAATATAAGATGACTGATGAAAAGCCTGTTGTAGAACAATTCGTCGAACTCCAGCTACTCATCAACGAAATTCTTGCTGAAGGATGCATATTGATGAATCTCTACAAGTATCTGCAGTGATTGAAAAGCTACCACCCTCATGGAACGAGTACAAGAGGAGGCTGCGACACAAGAATCGCGAAATCACCATGGTGGAGCTGGGGAAAAAGATCCAGGTGGAGGAACTTCTGTGCTGCAAGGACAAAGCCTGATGCTGAGCAAAGACATGTCAACAAAGCTCATGTCCTGGACGATAATGCTGCGTCAAAGAAAAGGCACGGAGAATCCAGCAAAAATGGTAAACGTAACAAACAACGTAACTCCAAAGGTAACCATCTTAAGCCAAAGGGTGGTGTCTCCAAAAACACCATCAAAGGCGACTGCTATAACTGTGGGAAAACTGGTCATATGGCCAAAGACTGTAGGGCACCTAAAAAGACCAAAAATGATCCTAAACAGAAAAATAAGGCAAACGTAGTAGATGATTCTGGATATTTTACTGGCATGGTGTCTGAAGTCAACCTTGTCTCTAATGTGACCAATGTGAGAGACTGGTGGCTTGATTCTGGAGCCACTAGGCATGTCTGTAAGTTCAGAAATGCTTTCTCCTCCTATAACAAAGTAGGAGACGATGAGAAATTGTTTATGGGAAACTCTTCTACCTCTAAAGTGGTAGGAAAAGGCAAGGTTGAATTGAAGCTCACTTCAGGAAAAACTCTCGCATTGAATGACGTGTATCACGTCCCGGACATATGCAAGAATCTTATCTCAGAAACCATCTTACTTGGGAAAGGTTTTAAATTTGTAGCTGAGTCTAACAAGTTGTAATCTCTAAAGGTGGTGATTCGTAGGAAAAGGATATGTCACTGATAACATGATTAAGCTTAGTGTACTTTCTTTGAACTTGAATGATAATGCATCTTCTTCTGCTTATGTTTGTGACTCCTCACATGTTTGGCATGATAGACTAGGACATGTTAATTTCAAATCTATTGAAAGACTTGCTAAATTAGGCTGCATTCCTAAAATAAACTTTGACAGAGGTCATAAATGTGAAATTTGTGTTGAATCTAAATATGCAGAAAACCCTTCAACAAAAGGTTGAACGTAGTACAACTCCCCTAGAATAATCCACTCGATTTGGGAGATTTGAAATCAACACCAACTAGAGGAGGTAAAAAATGGTACATCACTTTTATAGATGATCACTCAAGATACTGTCAGGTTTATCTTCTTAGAAGTAAAGATGAAGCCTTAGACGCTTTCAAATTATATAAACTTGAAGTAGAAAACCAAAGAGGTGTTACTATTAAAACTCTTAGGTCGGACCGAGGCGGTGAGTATGTGATACCTATAGGAGAATTCTGCAAACTTAATGGCATCATTCATGAAACTACTGCACCTTCTTCACCTGAGTCGAATGGAGTAGCTGAAAGGAAAAACCGAACACTCATAGATATGGTGAACGCTATGTTAGCTAGTTCAGGGCTACCTTCGAACCTGTGGGGGGAAGCAATTCTCTCTGCTTGCTATATCTTGAACCGAGTTCCATTTAAGAAATCCGACAAAACTCCATATGAGTTATGGAAAGGAAGACAACCGTCCTATGCATACTTTAAAGTGTGGGGGTGTTTGGCCAAGGTGGCCACTCCTCGTTCCAAGAAAACCAAAATAGGACCTAAAACTGTAGATTGTGTTTTCCTAGGATATCCTGAGCACACTAGTGCTTATAGGTTCATGGTAATTGGTGAGAACACCATAATGGAATCCAGAGATGCAGTGTTTTTCGAACACATTTTCCCTTTAGGGTCTGGACCTCATAAAAGGGTCCGCGATGATCTCTCAGATGTTCCTTCGACTAGTCAACCCCCGTCTCTAGATGCTGAAACCGAACCTAGAAGAAGTAAGAGGGTCAGAACCGAGAAAGGTTTCGGTCCAGATTTTTGACTCTTACGGTAGAGTCTGAACCCCAAACTATAAGGAAGCTATGACTCTCTCCGAAGCTCCCTTCTGGGAAGAAGCTTCAAATAATGAGTGGGATTCCATTCAACAAAATGAAACTTGGGAGCTTGTAGACTTACCTCCTGGTAGTAAAACCATAGGTTGCAAGTGGGTCTTCAAAAGGAAACTTAGAACAGATGGAACTATAGAAAAACACAAAGCTAGGTTGGTAGCTAAGGGGTACAGACAACAGGAAGGATTAGATTTCTTTGATACCTATTCACCGGTCACTAGAATCACTTCTATTCGGATGATGATTGCTATTTCTTTTATTTATGATTTGCATATACATCAGATGGATGTTAAAACTGCTTTTTTATATGGTGAATTGAATGAAAAAATTTATATGGACCAACTTGAAGGTTTTGTTGTGAAAGGTTATGAAGATAAAGTTTGCAAACTGAAAAAATCTTTGTATGGTTTAAAACAAGCACCTAAACAGTGGCATGAAAAATTTAATCATGTAATGATATCTAATGGCTTCAAGGTTAATGAATCTGATAAATGTGTTTACATTAAATCTGTGAATGATTCTCATGTTATTGTGTGCATATATGTTGATGATATGCTCATATTAGGTAGTAACCTTGATAGTATTAATACCACTAAAAGCATGCTTAACGAAAACTTTGACATGAAAGACTTAGGCCCTGCTAATGTAATTTTAGGGATGAAAATCAGAAAGATGTCTGGTGGATATAGTCTTAGTCAATCTCATTATATTGAAACTGTTCTTAAGAGATTTAATCATGAAAATGCTAAACCTGCAACTACTCCTTATGATCCCAATTGTAAATTGAAAAAGAACAAGGGTGAGGGTATTTATCAACTTGGGTATTCTCGTGTTATTGGCAGTCTTATGTATTTAATGAACTGTACAAGACCTGATATTGCCTACACTGTGAGTAGATTAAGCAGGTACACTTGCAACCCTGGGCAGGATCATTGGAATGCTCTCTACAGAGTTCTAAGGTACCTGAGAGGAACTTCAAACTATTGCCTAAGTTTTGGGAACTATCCTGCTGTGCTAGAAGGGTACTGTGATGCTAACTGGATATCAGACTCAGATGAGTGCAAATCCACTAGTGGGTACATCTTCACACTTGGTGGTGCGTCTGTGTCATGGAAGTCTTCCAAACAGACATGTATTGCTCGATCCACTATGGAGTCTGAGTTTATATCCTTGGAGAAAGCTGGGGAGGAAGCTGAATGGATACGAGGTTTCCTGGGAGGAATTCCACTCTGTCCCAAGCACGTGTCTTCGATCGCAATCCACTGTGACAGTCAAGCTGCTATTGGATGCGCAAAGAATAGTGTATACAACGGAAAATCTATACATCTTCAAAGAAGACACAAGACGGTGAAACAACTACTCTCTACTGGTATCATCTCTATAGACTTTGTGAGGTCCAAAGAGAATATTGCAGATCCTTTGACGAAAGGGTTATCTAGAGAGGTAGTTAGATCCACATCGAAGGGGATGTGACTCAAGCTCATAGAATAAATCGCCATGAAGGACACTCAACCTTGTGAATGGAGCTCCAAGAATAAGGTTCAATGAGATAACTAATTTTTGGTGATGTCAAGAGAGCACTATCTTTGTCCCTCCCTATGGTGTAACCGTATGATAGTGCTGCCTGCATGTTTTAGGATGATCTGTCAAGATCTTAATGAGTTTCATGACTTTGCTTAAAGCGGAGTGTGTCAGGACACTCTTAATGGACTCACCTATGTGGATGTTGGAAGTGGGGCCGCTTCCTATGAGAATTTGAGCTTTTTCTCTAGAGACATTCATTAAGTCCGGGATTTAGCCCACGACCAAAATGGGCACAACGGCAAGAGCTTGACAGCTTTCTTTTTCTTTGAGACATCAAAGTGTGGTTGTTATTTCTGAATTGCACTCACTGTTGGCGGTTCAAGACATTGTGTTCACCGAAACAACAAGCAGTTCCGGTAACCTCTCACTAAGTTAAGGTTCAATCTCTGGGACACCTTAGCCTAATATTGATGTATTATGTTTTCTCGTATTTCGTCGATATGTTTTATCATTCATGTGGGGGATTGTTAGAAAAAACGGTTTTGTTATACCAAATTTGCATGGACTATGTTTTGATCTCTAGACCTATTGCCCACTACTTGTTTTTTCATTTGAATAGATAAAACAATAGTCCCACATAGACTAAAATCTAAAGAGTTTTAGACTTAAATACCATAGAATTGACTATAAGGGCATGGCCCTTGGGTCATTAGACTTTTGTGTGAGGGGGGAAGGCCTAGACTAGGGCAAGGTTGCATTTCTCGTACGCGCGGTGCTTCGCACAGAAGCACGCACGCCGCCGCCGTCCGTCCAGTCGGTCGGGCTCGGGTGTGGGTGTGGGTGTGGGTGTGGGTTTATTAGATCCTATCTTTTTGCTAAAACTTTTGGTACGTGTTTTACACACATGTAGAAGAATCTTATTCTTTGTCTGCACATGTTTGTCTTGGCTTTCTTGTCTGTACGTGTTTGTCTTGCCTTCCTTGTCTACACATGTTTGTCCTGGCTTTCTTGTCTGTACGTATTTGTTTTGGGTTTCTTGTCCGTACGTGTTTGGCTTGGCTTCTTGACAACACACTTCTCTAAGCCTGACAAAAGCAACACTGTTTTTTAACCCAACATTACCAGTATTTATGTCATACGCATGGTTTGGTTGCATGCATTTTTCCTCTCGTTTGTAACGTCTTAAACACTATATAAGGGAGGAGTCTTAAGATCATTTAACATAAAACAGAGAAATATCTCTTCTTCTGCTTTCTGAAAAGAAGTTTTAATTTCTAGTTTCTCTGTTTTTAGCTTTTGCTAACACTGCCAAGTTCTAAGGGTACTTTCTTTGTATGCTACATTGAGGAGTACTATCAGTAGTTGTATCCTGGAGGTGACTCGCCAACTGCAATAGCATCTCAGCGGAGTAGCAGGCGATATTGCCTTTAGGACAGCGTATCGTATACGTGCCTCTACATTTTTTGTGCATCTCCAGCAACATCGATTTGAGCTAAGTATCTTCTTCTCAGTTACATTATTAGTAATTTACTCAACAATAACCACCATTAAAGAAACAGAAATCCAACACTTAGAGTCAAATCGTTCTTCTCTCCAAAAAAATTTTGTGTTCTTCGAGTACAATTCCACTATTATGTCACTGCCCCATACAGTACCTTATTCACTTTGCAGTACCTTATTCACTATTTTTGCATTCAATTTATATACAGATATGCCTACCTTTGAATGGTCTGATTGTCCCCTAACTTTGGCCGTCCTTAAATGCAGTTAGGCCTACAGAATTATAGTTTCATATTTGAATTCGAGAAAAACTATCTAGCAGACATGAGAATTAAGGAATCATTTGAATTCGTGGCAACTGATTTGTTGTCAGGTTTCTATAGTAAGATGGTTAGAAAAAGATACCAGTCATAGCTTATAAAAAAAAAAGATACCAGTCACAGAGTTCCTTATAGTAAGATTTTTTGTAATTTAGGCGTCGGATTAGTTTTGTCAAGTAGACTTTATAGTGGCATGCTTGAAGCAAGTGCAAATTAGGCAAGCTTAAAATATCACCAATCACTGTGTAATTTTAGCCATTGGATTTGGAATAACTTAGTGTTTCTACTTTAAGAGGCAGAAAGCTATAGTTATTCCCTTATTTCCCACCATTCATCAATTAATGTTGAGAAAAGTGTGTTGAATGTTTACACTCTGTATAACCTAACTCTTAACAAAGATGCTAAATTTAACTTATCTGGATATGTGTACATGGAGATGCAAATGAAGGCAATCTAAACTTATAGGTTCGTTGGTTAAAAATTGGACAAGTGTTTGTGTTTGCAGGTTTCACCCAATTTTTAGATTTCACCCGATTTCGATTTTTTGTTTTATATACCATTTTTTTCTTCTCATGAATTGTGGTCTAACATGTGAATCTTCTGTGTACCTGTTCACGACGATTTTACTTCACTTGATTTCATTGCTGCTATCACATTTATTTATTTCTTTTTTCCTTTCATTTTTGGGGTGGATTTTTTCCGTTTTTTCATACGCATTGATGAATGATGGGAAATAAGGGAATCATATAATCCGGAGCCACTGACGGTGGTGATTGAAATCTAATACTATATTCATTACAAAATTTGATGTACGGAAGTGTGGTGCCAGGAACTAGCACGTATGTACGTGCAACGAATTCCCTGATTTCATCCAATTTTATTTTCGTATTTTGTGTATCAATCTTCTGTGTACCTGTTCATGATGATTTTAGTTCATTTTTTGCTTCGGTTTGCTTCGTAGATGGATTCACAGGGTGACATTCCGGGATTCGATCCACATCAAGTCCAAGATTTTTTGACAGGCAATCCCAGCAACAACGAAAGGCTCGCTTAGTGCGGCGTCGTGCTGCATATGAAAGGCAATCCCAGCAACAAAGAGATGGTAACTTACAACGACGCCGTGAAAAACGAGATTCAATGACCAAAGTCAAAAATATGCGATTCTTGAAAAACGACCTAATGCATATCGCATTAGGAAAAGCAGAATTGGATGCAGAAACACAGCAGAAACAAGCGATCTAGGTATTTGCAAATAATATCAATTTCCTGAATGTGTGTTCAATGCTATATATCTATAACTAAATTGCTCATCCGGTAAAGGATTTAACAACATAAGCTTATTTTAATGTGCAGCAAGTGTACAAGTTTCTAACTAGCTCAGTGAGCATAAAGCAGATCAAGTTTTATTTCCCGTCGAAGCCCTAGAATTGAGCTGCAAATGCGAGAGCTGCAACAGAGAAAGGTTATGTCGACTGAGTGTAGACTTTGAACGTTGATTAATACACAAAAAATACAAAATTATGGAACGGACGGAATGGCACGTGCGTGTTATACTAGTATGTCATTAATTAAATTTACCTCCAGTTAATTATTACTACTTCATAACAAATTCAATATGTTAGGAAGCAGAGTACAAATTTAACTTAAATCCGTTAGACACTTGATCAAGTTATCTTTTTATTTGGAATAGAATATAAGAAGACACTTACATCCTGGCTGCTCCATCTAGTAAAGTTTGGCTGGGAGGCGTGGGCGGAGGTAAATCTCTAGTGGGGTTAACTTGGGCATAGTTAAACCTGAACCTTCCGTCATGTCTGTTACAAGTCCTGCTGAGTCATTGTCAAAATCGAACGCATGAAGCAGGCGATCAAGTGCCATATGAACCGTTTGGAGGGCGAAGTCAATCCCTGGGCACATCCTTCTCCCTGAACCAAATGGTAGATACTCAAAATTTTGGCCTCTGAAGTCCAAGTTTGCTGCCTCACCACCAGAACCACTATCAGGTTGAGCAAGAAACCTCTCCGGCTTGAACTCTAACGGTTTTGACCACACTCGAGGATCACGGTGCATTTTCCATAGATTGACCATCAAACGTGTGCCTGCTCTCACTTTATATCCACCAATATTGCAGTCCACGATAGCCTCGTGGGGTACGTCGAGTGGGGCAGCAGCGTACATCCGGAAAGTCTCCTTAACAATTGCTTGGAGGTAGACAAGATCATTGATGTCGTGCTCCTCTAAGTTTCTGTCCTTTCCTACTTTAGTTTCGAGCTCATCCTGAGCCTTTCTTAAGACAGTTGGATTGGTGATTAATAGTGCGAGAGCCCATGTCAATGTAAGTGACGTGGTATCTGAGGCAGCTATTATCATTTGCTGCAAAACCGGCAAAACTTAGTTAACTTACATATTACTTAGTAATCTGAAATACACAGATCTTTCGAATTGCAGTACTTTGATTCTAATATAAAGGAGACTCTGGTAGAGTATCACATTTATCGCCTTCATTTTGCTTTTATAATACAAAAGCTAATAAATTATGACCCGAACAGTTGAGAAATCTGGTTATTATTTGCACTGATGCCCAGATTCGGGATATATAGTTTAACGCCATCGTGCATCACCATGGACCTCTTCTACATCATGCATGTTAAGTTTTGGTGCTGTAATTATGCAACTATCGTACAGCTTCAATGATAGTTGGAAACTGGAGGGTGATTTCAGTTTTACCCGGCATAATTGCTTATTATGTTGTATATCTTTAATATTATGAAGAAGTTAACTACTTACCAGACATGTTTTTTTGATTACAGTGTCACGGCTGTAACCAAAGAAAAGTTCATTATTTTCCCCATCAAGAACTGACATCAACACGTCCATGAAATCTTTCGCATCGTCATGATTACTTCCTCCGGCTGCTGAGCTTGATAGTATCGTCTGTCTTCTTTGGTGTCGATGCTCTTCAAGCCACTTTGCAACAATGAAATCCATATCCTTGGCTACCCTTTTCATACGTTTCTTCTGTCCATCCACATCCAGCCACCCAAGGAATGGAAGAGCATCTGATGCCACCGAAGTTCCTGTTAGTATGAAGAATTCTATAATGGTCTTATGGAGCTTTTGACCTTCTTCTTCCTCTTTGTTAGGACCATCTTTGGATTCATATTCATGATTATTGTCGTTCTTGAAAAAAATTGATTTTCCAGCAACTAAATTCAACACAACATTCAAGGTTAGCTCTCCAAATAGTTGGCTCATATCGACTTTAACTGAACCAGCTGCTGTGTCATTTTGCTTCATTTTGTTTGGACTTCTCATCCAGCGTCGATGCAAGTGTTTCATGCAGTTGCCGATCTCCAAGTAAGGAACATGCTTGAAAAGCTGGACACGCCTATGTGAGAGTAGATGGAGGGTAGAGATCTTACGGAGCTCTCGCCAGTAAGGACCATACGTAGAAAAACCGAACAAGCCAAAAGTGAGGTACTTGTTGGCAGCACCCGATGGGCGGCCAGCGAGGAACTTGTCGTTGGTGGTGAAGCACTCTTTAGCCATCTCCCAACTGCTTACCACCAAGGTTGGATGCATACCAAACCGGACCATGAAGATAGGACCATAATTGTCAGACATGTCTGTAAGGATTTTGAATAGAGGTCTTGATCCTAGTAGCTGAGGAAGATGGCCTAATATAGGCCAGGCACCTGCAACTTCAGGTGGTGATAGTTTCGTATTCCTTGACGACCTTATAACTGTGATCCATGAATAATAGAAGAGAGATAACATAGCTAATAAGCCTGCAATTCTAGCTAATGACAAGTACTGATCCATGAACGTTGTTAGATCCATCATAGTGAGATGTCTCTCTGCAGTTAGTCGATTGTGATTATGAAAAGAATCTTGATAGTTGAAGAAAATAACAAAACTATATTTTGATAATGGTGTGAAGGCTATGGAGTAAGGAAATTATTTGGAAACTGGAACACATGACTCCAAAATACTCAAGGAATAGTTGTGGCGGAGGACTTCCCTTGTAGGGTAATAAATGCTCGGATGGGAACTATTGGATGGCCCATATATGTCAGAAAACAAAATTTGGAGATTTCAGTGGATAAGTTTTGGTCCATTTTAGCTGAAGGGGTCAGTTTTTTAGGTTGGTAAATTATTTGGAAGCCCATTATTATTATTGGACCTCACATTCCAAAATTTCTTGTTTGGTCCTAGGCCCATATAGTTATTTATAGTAGGGTCCAACCGGAATTTTTTTTTATCCGGAGGTCCAAAATTAATTAAAACATGGAAATGTCCATAATGCCCATTACTACCAAACGTGTGTGTCTACATTGCTTACAAATTTGAGTACATATCTGGTACACTGCTTAAAAATTCGAGTACATATTTGCTACACTGCTTACAAATTTGAGTACATATCTGTTTGAGTACATATCTGTCGTACTGCTTACAAATCCGATTATATATCTGAATGCTTACAAATTCGAGTACATATTTGCTGCACTGCTTCCAGGTAGAGTACAAATCTGTAAGAATCAATGATAAATAAATTAGAAAACGTATTACATCACGTACATTGTAGGATCATACAATGTAGCAACCCAACCTTCTATGTTCCTCCAAATCCATTTGCAGCACACCTTCTTTCAAACACACGTCACAACCAATTTGTAACTTCATCAAGACCACCACCAATTTCACAAGCTTGCAAATCTGAACCAACAACAACTCCTGTTCCTATCATTCAAAATCTGTCATTTCTTGCAATAAGTTCTGAACTGCAGCTCCAGATCATCTCAATATCCAATTCCAGTACTGAATCAAACGTAACAAAGAGCATCTATTTCAGTATTTCATATACGTACTGAATCAAACATAACAAGGAGCACTTGCTATCAGTATGTGATATATGTACTGAAGATCCATGAACTACAAATCAACAGTATGACAACAACAGGTGACAGATCTATGAAAAATAAGAGAATCGAAAGACATATTACAGTATTTCACATAAGTACTGAAGGGTAAGACTAAAAAAGGAGCAAAAACACAGCAAATAGCACTTCCTATCAGTATTATACATACATACTCATGGATCGAACCAAAAAAATTGGAAAAACTTCAAATAAAACAAAATTAGAAGAGTTTTATATCAGTACGCCATATATGTACTGTCAATTCATACACGAAAAATAACTGTAACAAACATAAAAACCATAAAAGCGTCAATCAAATCGATTTGATTATCAGAATACAATCAAAAAAACAAATCAAAAGAAGAAAACCGAACAAAATAATCAAACAAGATGATTAGAAAGCATACCTGGAAACAGAAAACAAATATTCTCCTCGTAAATCATAAGAATTTTATATTAGTACACCAAATATGTACTGTCAATTCATACACAAAAACAAACTGTAACAAAACTGAAAACATAAAAACGTCATGAAAATCGATTTCATCTTCATAATACAATCAATAGAAGAAAAACGAAAAAAATAATCAAAGAAGATGATAAGAAAACATACATGGAAACACAACAAATCTTCTTGTCGTAAGTCATAACGATGCATCTTCTTCTTCTTCTTCATTCAAAATAAGCTAGGTTTCTGTCAATACAGGATATACGTACTGTTGTTTCATACAAAAAAAAAATCTAAAAACAACAAAATGGAACTAGTTAGATCAAATCTAATAACGAAATGAACCAAAAACGTGATTATTCATCTAGATCTAGTAAATAATCAAGAAATCAAACATGGAGATCAAAATCTTAATCAAACACTACAACGATTAGACCATGGATCGAACAAAAAAAACTGGAAAAACTTCGAATAAAACAAAATCATAAGAGTACGCCATATATGTACTGTCAATTCATACCAAAAAAACACTGTAAAAAACTGAAACCAAACCTATAGATGCATAGTAAACACAGATTAACAGTACGTCATATACGTACTGATGGTTAATACACAAAACCAAACTGAAACCAAACCAAAAGCCACCAAAATGAAACTAAAATACCAGATCTACAAACGAAACGAACGTAAAATATGAATTTATAACTAGATCTGGACTATTTTCATCAAAAACCACCAGTACATCATATACGTATTCGGTTTCATGTGTATCAATTCTACAAAGTTCCTGAATTCAACAACAATTTCGAAGAGAATCAGCTTTATAAAAAGGTGGTAAGTTCATTAGCTTCGACTGAAGATTCATATTTCGCGAATTTGATTTCAGGTAACAAATCAAATGAAATCTTCGTTCAATTAAATTCAAATCAAATCGTTTACGATACTTTTCTGAGCACGAGAATCTCATGGAAGAATGAAGAAAAAGGCGGAGACAGAAACAATTGTTGTAGAACTCTGGTATTGAAAATCAAGAAAAGAGATAAAAGAAGAATTCTTAGACCTTATCTTCAGTATATTCATACGATTACAGATGAAATTGCATTGAGAAGAAAATAAATCAAATTATTCACAAATACATCAGAACATCATGATCATCGTCATAATAATGGTACTTCTGGAAGGTGGAAATCAATTCCTTTTACTCATCCAACAAATCTTGACACAGTCGCCATGGATTCAGATCTAAAAGACAAGGTAAAATCAGATCTCGACTCGTTACAAAAAATCCACCTACCGATTACACTTGCTGAGCTCGAACTCATGAATCGAACTCACACCTAAAATAATCTTCACTTGCAGAGCTCTTCTCTGAAAAAATAAAATGAGAGAATGAAAAAGAAACGAACGTCTCTATCCGTTTTTATATAGTGCGGGGTGTTTTGGGAATTATGATAATACGTCACATGTGTCCCGCACGTATACAGGACCTAGGCTTAAAAAATTAGGTCCAATTTCATGTTTTCTTTTAATTATGGACCTATGCTTACTGGGCTTTAGTGGGTGGACCTGCCATTAACTAAGACTACCATAATAGTACCTATTGGTAATTCCTAGATAGAAAAACGGGTCACTCATAAGTAATTTTAATTTTTTTTTATCTAAAATAATTTTATAATGACTAAACAATCCCCATTTAATTATTATTGATTATTTAATTAGATTAGTTAATTCAAATATTAATTATTAAATTAGATTAGATCAGTGATTCCCTTTTATGCTTAGAGACGAGAAAAATAGAGTTAGAGTTCTCAGTTTTTCTTTTTTTTTGGCTTTTTACATTATTTTACGGTTGGACATAACAAAAAACTTCTAACCGTAAACTGAAGAAAATTGGAGAAACCAAACTAAAAAACCAATTACGGTTGGCTGAAAAAGCAATCCAACTGTAGTTGCAGAAAATCCCACAACTAACACCTCATTAACAATTTCTAGATCTAAACTTATTTAACATGAAAATGAAGATAGAAATGATGGAAATGTAAAATAAGACACAAGATTTACGTGGTTCGATTAATGTGATCTACATCCATGGAGTTAGGGTTCACTATGATTGTTGAAATTACATTTTGGATTACATTGAGACTCCATTAATGAGTATCTGGAGCTCTAACTTGGTGAAGGAAGAAGAAGGAGATAATAATAATACAATTTCTGTTTTCTCTCTCTACCCAATATGTTTCCCTTTTCTCATGCCTTTCTCTTTATATAAGTGTTTACATAATAGATGACAGCTAAGATGTAGTGAGATACAGTTAATATGTCTCGCGCCCATGCTACGTTCTCACACGCTAGGGAAATAAATGAATCTCGCACACTAACAAATGTGTTTGTGCGACATTCTGCCCCTACATTATGTGTGCGACATTCTGCCCCTACACCAACCTTAGATTTTATTACGGTGGGATTCAATTGTTACTTACCAACCGTAAAATATACTCCCTCCGTTCCACTTTACTTGATGTTTTAGGGTTTATTTTTGTTCCAAAATAGACGCGAGTTTTAGTATTTTCCCCAAGTTCTCTCTGATTTACCCTGGCTTTGGAATCAACACATAAATAATTACTCCAATTTTTAAATATTTTTCATAGAGGATATACACTCTTATCTATAAAAATTTGGTACATCCCAAATAAATTATAATTGGATTGGTAACTTTCCCTAAAATCTAGAAACTAAAAAATAAGTTATTTAATTTTTTTAAAAAGTATTAATATGGGTAGAATTGGAAAAATTTAATTTTCTCTGATGTTTCTTAATCTACGTGAAAAACTCTACAACGTCGGGTAAAATGGGACGAAGGGAGTATTAATTATTGATTTTTAGTTTGGTTTGGTAATTAAAACGTATCTGACTTGGTAACTAAAATCCAGTGAGTTTTTAGTTTGGTAATCAAGAACGTTCAGGGAAAATCCTATTTTCTTGGGCCCGTATCAATATGCAAATCTCTGCGTGAGTATTCTTCCTAAAGTATCTCAAGTCTCGACATATCTGTTTGTTCGTGATTTTTCTATGAAATTAAATCCTTTCCCTATTTATCTCCACAAGACTAAGAAAATCTCTACATTAGCTTATTTTTCTTAAAAAAGTCTTAACAGATCATCTATTTACTTTCCCGTGAACTACTAATACGCAAGACTATCCTTTACGGTTAGTTAAACTAAACTAAGACCCAACCGTAGTAAAATTACGGTTGGTTAATTTAAACTAAAACCCAACCGTGAATTCAGTTAAAACCTTCAGAAAAATAAAAAATAATGCAAGATTTTTTACGGTTAGGTTTTATGAGAGTTGTGATAGGGTGTAGAATACATCTTATTTATTATCTATTATTTATGTTGTCTCTGCTATTTTTCTTGTAAATTATGTATTTTACGCATGTTTTGATTTTTATAGCTACTTTGGAGTCATGCGGAAGAAAAGAAGAAGAATCACCCCATTTGAGCAAAAAGGACAAAATTGCAATCTCATGGAGAACATTATCTGGAGCCCAGTCAAGGATAAGGGGTAACTCTGTTTGGAGGAGGACTAAATACAGTCAAGTTAAGGTTAAGGGGTTGCCAATTTGGGTAGCCCTTATAGATGTGTGGGCCGTTAGTACCTACTATGCCCTAACCCTACATCTCGAGAGCCTCTCATTTATTTCAATCATTTTTACCTGGAAGATAGAGAAGTAAAAGCAGCGGCTGCTGATGTTACAATCAAGAGAGGCAGATTGAATCCGAAATTGAGAGAGGACATCAAGAACAGAGATAGTTGAGAAATCATGATGTTGTTCGAGAAAGAAATTGAAGCCGAGATAGAGATGGGTTTTGTCTCGATATCACTGTGTTGATGTTGAAGAAATTGGGGATTGTTCTCAGTTTGAAATTGGATGGGATTAGAAAAGGGGATTTGGAGAAGAAGAAGAATCAGAGATGGGGTTTGGATCGAATCGATCAATTGAGGAATTTTCGGAATGAATTTGTATTCGAAATGATGGAGATGGTTAGCAGCTGTTGAAGATGAATCTGTTGTTCTTGAATTGAAGTTAGATAGGTGGGATTCGAAGAATCGAGAAATGGGTATTTGCTGATGGGTTTGGTCATGAAGTTGTAGAATGAGATCTCAGAGAATCAGAAGAGATGTGTTTGTGGATATGAATCGAGTTGGTTGCAGTTGCAATGAGGAGTTGGTGATATAATAGAATTAGAGATTGGGATGTGGTGGATGTGTAGTCTGCTGATATGGAGATGGAGTTGGAATCGATGATGGGAATGATTTACAGGTCTCTTGAGTTGTTAATGTGAGCAGCTGCTGTTGGTGGTCGAAAACAAGGAAAAGATGCAGCTGGTGTTGCTGTAAAGGTTGGGTTTGATGAGAGACTCAGGGAGAAAGAACAAGAAATGTTGCAGAATCAAAGCTACAATTGCAGGTGTTGGTACTGTTATTGTTAAGGAAGGAATTGTGAAGGGTGTTGGTATGAAATTTCAGCTGATGGCAATAGTGGAGGAGCTGATGATGATTTGAAGCCCTGTTGGTGAATGAATTGAATTTGATTAGATGTATGGTAGGTCTCTACAGATTTTGCAAGGGAAGAAAAGCCTGAAATCGGCTTGGAATCGGTCGAAATACAAACGAAACTCTGCCCGGATTTCTACTCCGATGAGTTAACTCAGTGCCGGCGATGAGCCGATCCATCTCAGTGACTAAGACGACTCAGACGACTCAGACAATTCAGACCTGAATAAGACCAGCTGACTCTCTTCCTCATTGACCATTGACTAACAGAAGACTGGTAGTTTGACAGTTAAGTATAACAGAAAAATGACGGAATATTCCCTCCACAGTGAAGAATCTTAGGTTGCCAGCGGCGACTTTCCAGGTCGGATTCCGGTAGTTCCAGGATTTTCCCGGCGACCAAAATAATAGATTTTTGTGTGAGTTTCTCTCATGGGTTTGAAGAATTGGGCTTGGATTTGGAAAGAAAAGATGGAAGATTTGAGAAAGACTTGGATTTGGAAGTTGAGCTACAAAGGGAAAGGGATTCTATTCCTAAGAGGAGTTAAAGAAAATTGAAGCCTATAAATAAGAGAAGTTCTCTACACAAACTTCTACACTACTCTACACACACAACACTTGTGTTTTTGCTTGCTTTCAAAGTTCTTCTTTTAATTATTTGTGTGAACTTTAAAAATTTTCCCGTTAATTATTTGTGTGAATTTCAAAAACATGAGTAGCTAATTTTCTTATTGATTGAGGATGAATTCCTAGTTCTTAACATGATTTGAGTTTTTGTTTTAAAATATAACTTGAAGTTTTTCACATGATTATCGTTTGTTTTTACTAATAGGAATGTTTATACATTCATGGTTGATTGATAGATTGTTTAGAGTGCACGCTAAATTGATTTATTAATTCGATCTAAATCTAGTGAAAGTTAGGGGATAAGTAATCGTTTCTTGACTCTTTACACAATTAGCAAACACGAGACCTTACGGATGGATTCTGTGGAGCAATTGTGTGTGAAAACAACGCTAGAAATTGGATCAAGCGAACCGAGTTTAACTACTAGTACTAAACCTAAATTCATAAATCTTAATGTGTTCGGGGAATTACATCTTGTAAGCGAACTTCAAGGTGGTTATGTTGAATAGAATCTGATAACTAAGTGGACCTGTTACTCAGTGAAATAAGGAGTTTTGGGGTTAGCTAAGCGAACCTGCTATCCTACGGTTGGTGATAATATGTGATTAATAACATGTGGATGAAAAACATAACTTGAATCATTGTTTTGCAACGAAGACGGATTCCTTGATCTTGTCTCTCTTATTGATTTCAACTTTATCTTTTTAATTGCTTTGTTTATTTTCTTTTGCTTTATTAAACAAACCCTCCTTTTTTGTGACAATTAAACAACTAAAACTCTTGCTCCTCGTGGGAACGAACTTGACTACACTATATTACTTTTTAATTAAGTGAAAAAATATTAATTACTTTGTTGTGGTTACGACACGCATCAAGTTGAACCCAACCGCAAGCCCTTATAAAGCTAACCGTAACAAGATATATATATATATATATATATTACTTACGGTTAGGAGTTCATATCTTCCTAACCCTAAATTTTTTATTGATTTCAACCAATTTAATACTCCATGACCCTAATATCTAATTAGTTGATTATGATTATAGAAATTTCGATTGGTGATTATAAGTTATTCGAATCCCCGATTAAACTGATTTAATTTGAAAAAATAAGAGGTGAGGATTTGCGATTGATGAAGATGGGGAAGTTTAGAAGAAGAAGATTACCATAGTTCTGAATCAGAATAAGTTTTTGATTTTAGTTTTTAAGATTTTATTTTAGATGGATGGTAATCTGGGCATTTGTTATTGCATCAAAACACCCCATAACCAATTTTTAAGTCACTAGAAATCCATGTGAAACCCCTCTATTGGAATGTGAAGCCCCAATAATAGGCTTCATTATTTGTTAGTACTTTCTAAAATTCTAATTTACCGAATATGGAACCGAAGGAAAGGTCTCCTGCGCTGTATGAGCTTTCAGTCCCAGTTGAGATTCCAGGTGTGAACAACATCTACTATCTCAGTGGCGTATAATAAAAAAAAATTCTTTAAATTTTCTTTTTTTAATAAAGAATTTTTCAATATTGTAAAATAAAGAGTTTATAAATAACTTTTCGGCAACCTAGAAACAAGCTAGGCCCTACACCTTTTTGATCTACAAAAAAGAAAGTCATCAATTTAAAGATTTACATGATGAGTACTTACAAAAAATTTCAGTCTCTTCAAAAAATCAATGGTACCATCAACTAACTCATTAACCGTCTTAAAATCTAGAATACCATAACCATGTGTAATACACTTCTCAAAATACTTGTTCCGTTTTCTTGAAACCGCATTACATACGGCCAGCGCCAGTATGAAAGTACTAACCCCGCCTCCTATAAAGGTGAAACACCAATTACATCTACACAACCATCACGACTAGTATCCCAATTCTAGACGAGAATATTTGCAGGCCTTAAAGCACCAACTTCAGTAGATAAGAAATCCAAATCCATTTTTTTTTGTGTATGCCAGCACGAGAACATATGTCAAACAACATATCATGAACCAAATCATGTCAAAACTTTAAAACTATTCGGTGCGCACAATGAAGAACATGGTCATCAAATATATCCATATCCTGACTGCAAAAAGAACAAACACTCATTGGTGCAAAGAGTGGAATACCAAGACAATAAAAAAGAACATCATAAAATTTCAGAAGACCAATGCACTGTCCAAGATCACCTATCATCCCGAGCATGAGAGAACTTATTGCATTCCCATAAGATTAAATCCCTAACTGACATGTTATATTGATTTTGCATCTCTTGTTTAACAATACCAGAGTACTTAGTTTTCAATAAACGCATAGGATGGGGGGAAGTTACCTCAATGTTGAAAGAGGCATAATCAAGATGACATACCTCGAAGAAAGACTCTAAAGAAAGCTGGTAACTGGAACTATCTCTATATACACTAGAATGTCGCAAGAGAGTATCCTGCAACTGCTTGAATATATTGGATGCAAGAGGCAAGATAACAATACAGAATAGTTTCTGATATAGAATATCTTCCCAGGCCACCATCTCGGATAGGCAAAGTAGTCAACATGTGTTGTAATACACCATATCCAGGCCCATCATTCACAATCAAATGTCGCATATAACTGAAAAGGTGAGTGTCAAAAATAAATTGAGCTTCATGTAAGTACATTGGTGCAGTAGTCCTCATAGTAATGTATAATTTGGAAATACCTGCACAATTACGTAGTAGCAAGAACTCGGGTCTCCTAAATTGTGTATGGCATGCATAAAGTGTACTATTTTCCTCACACGATCAAGAACAATATCACTGCAAAACTGATAGGTCCCCCAAGAAGTCTAACCCCTTCAGTTGGTCCAGCAACTTTTGCAGAAAAAACATCTTCAAGTCGACTTCTTCCATCAACGGTAAACTTTTTTTTAATTTTATGTATATTAAGATGAAGACCAAGTACAGAACCTTCGGACTTGACGATTTGAAGAGCTTTAGAGACTTGCAAAGTATCGCCAATGATGGTACCATCATCTAGGTACCAGGCCTGAAGATCCAAAGAACAATGTCCAACAATATTTTTCACAAGAGGGTGTAAAATCAATGCAAAAAGAAATGGTCCTAGTAGGTCACCGTGTTGGACTCCTTGAGCCTATGAAAAATTAGATGTGCCATAATATAGCCTAGCAGAAGAGGCGTAACAAAACTCAACCCACACTAGATATAGTGGGACATCTACATCTCACTTCAGTAATCATCGCTACTCTATCAACAAGGTTAAAAGCATTTTTAGAATCAACTAGTAATATAGACATTATATTATTTGTTCATTTTTCTTCTAAAATACGATAAACTGGATGTAATATAGCTTCACCACCATAAGGGATACCAACACCAAACTGATAGTCACCTAAATAAGCACTCATATCCTTACTAATAGATGAAGTAGCCACTTTGGAAATAAGTCTTCTCCAAATTGTACCCACAGTAATTGGTCTATTATCTCCTCTAGGTTTATGTAATGGAGTTACTGGAGTACTTGCAATAAACTCACCGAGTGAGGGAGGACATTTACCTTCGAGTAGTTAATTAACAATGGAATAAATGGAATCAAGAAGATCATCGGCAACAACAGTTGATCAATTCAAAGCATCTAAGAAATGTTGAACATGAATTTCATCTTTTCCACAAGCAGTGCCTTTTGGGAAGCTCTTAATCCTACCAAAATCATATCTTTATTAGCAACAAAAGCGTCAACCTCAATAGGTGCAGTTGGTATCTCTGGTGGTGATGCAGTGGGATGTTTAAGCTTCAAACTGCCATAGTATCTTCATTACAAGTATGAGCACCACCATAAGTAAGAATTTTAGTTGCAGCAGTAAATCTTCCCTGACTTAATTTTCTTCTACATAGGTGAGAATTAATGTCTTCTTGCTTATACTTCTTACCGGGTAATGTATGATTGGCTAAGAACTCATGGTATTCAAGTAATTTCTAAACTAACTTAATACAGCCGTTTGAAACTCGTCATTCTGTAAGAGTGCGATTTATTGAAACAAACTACATTTTCTTTCTTACCCCATACTTCGCTTCAAAACTACAGTTAGGAATGTAATTTTCTAAGAATACACATGAGAAAGAGAAGCAACAAACAAAAGAGGATGTATCCATAAGGTTATAAATAACACCATCCATAATATATATGTTTAAAATCCCTAGAAAGAAAAAACCTACACTTGGCATGTATATGTCTAACAATATGAGTTTGATACCTAAAATATTTATCCAATCACTTCATATCAAGACAGGGCATTCTGTGTTCATTTTCCACACAAATATCACCATGAATAGAAAAACTTACCTCTGAAGGTGGACTTGTTATACCATTAATGAGAAAATACGTATTGTCTCCATTGAAAGGAGCAAGAATTATAGAAAATTCATGTGACTTGCAACATTTCCTCTAAGCCTGCAAATGCATACACTACGAACATAACCATATCTTAAGTTACTTAAGAACTTCTTCCAATAAGGCATATACATCACCATTGTTTTGAATCCTATCCATGAATCTTGCCTTATCTTCATTATTAGAAAAGTGTTTATCAGTGAGGTGTCGGACAAAGTAACTTCGTGCAAAACCCCTACCGCCAAAACGATTCTTACAACCCTCAAATCCTCTAAAAGGACAATGAAACAAGTTTTCAGCTTGTGAATCTGAATCCATCAAACACTGACTCTGTCCAGACCTTGTGCTAGGCATACTACAAGAACCAGTATACATTAAAATCCCTTATTCAATCTTCGAAAAATTCGCCCTCAAATCCTTAATTCAAACTACATAGAAGAGTTACAAAAACCCCCAATTACTACATATAAAGATCCTTAATTGGAGTTTAAAGGATGAGAATTTAGGATTTCAACACAACTGAAAACTCAAAGTACTATACATCAAATCCCTAATTAAAAGCCCTATACAACATCTTAACAGAAAACCCCTCTAGCAAATTTCTTCTCTACTTTGTCTTATTTTCCCCTAAGAATATATGTGAAGTATTAAAAAACCTATACATACACAAACACATACACACAAAAACAAAAACAAAAAAAATCCATGTCTCCGACCTCTGAAACCCAAAATTCTCATATCCCTAAACCTTTCTTCAAGCAAAAAATCCCCCTTATTAAAAAACTATGAAAAAATCGACCACAAAAACCCTAATTAAAATTTACGGACAATACAAACAGAGAGTCTGAATAACATGTTCCTCCCGATACTTTAGACAACTTTTCGAGACAATTTTTCCAAAAATGTTTATTTCCAAAAATACCTAAAAACACACAAAAAACCATAATAAGTACAAAAATCGAGTACCAACAATACAGAAAATTGAGGACAACGTAGATATAAAAATATGTCTATCAAATACCCCCAAACTTATTATTTGCTAGTCCTCGAGAAAATCTAATCTAGAAAAATAAAATCCTAATGGACAAGTTATAGTCTCGGGAGGGTTTTCCATAGGTGTACCCACAAAACCTTTACTCCAGACACTAGCTATCTACGCAAAACCTTGGAAGGCAATAAAGAATATCCTTGGTTGGCATACTCTCATTGACTATAGGAGGAAGTACCCTGATGCGAAATTCCAATTACTGTACACGAGTTTGCACTCAAGCATACTAAAATTAATATATAAGTGACAGAGCTCTGCTCAGATAGTTTCTGTACTTCATAACCGGAGTCAACCAATCACATGGAAAGATTAAGAAGATGATGTAGAGAAAAACGTAGATGGTTTCGATGTTGACTAAGGTGAACGGTGTTTCTCATATCTGTCTGAAGGCCACTACTAGGATGAACCTATCCTAATATACTGAGATACCGGTCTGACTAACATCAACACAGCTGGCATATACAAGGGGACCAGCGGTCAACTTTATTGAATTTATTCCGGTTGGTCTGATAGTCTGGTCTCAATTTTCTTTCTTTCATTTTTTTTTCATTTTTTTTTGGTAACTCAGTCACTATATTTCAACCTAGAAATGGTAACAACTTGATTCGAGTGGTCCACCAAATCACTTAGAAACGTATTTAAAAGAAAATAAAATAAAAACAGAAGGTGAAAAGGATTCAACGAGTTATGGCGAAACTACCATGTTTTTTTTCTAACACCTGGGCTCTGTGCTTTTATGAATAGACTATATTTAGATGTTTCCATCCAACTCAGATTGGTTCCTCAACTCCTACAACCAAGATGGTTCCATCCACTTATATTGGTTAGTGTCATCCTTAATAAACATAAATTTCTAGGCTGTGGAGTTTATTTATTGCAACTAAAAAGTTTCTCCCATACCCCCAAATTTAAATCTAACATTGTCCTCAATGTTCAAAAGATAAAATTAAAAGCATGAACAAGGAGAAACTGTTACCAGTTGAAACAAAGAGTTAAGGAAAGATATTACCGTGTTGCATGAGCATGGGTTACCTCCCAAGAAGTGCTAAGTTTCAGCCAGACTTGGAAAGAACTAGTCACCTCGCATAATCATATATCAGTAACCAGAATAAATGTGGGTCATCTAGATCAAAAAGTATTACCCAAAAGAAGAGAAAATTGAAACAGACCATGAAGATACCGAACACAACCTTATTTAAATTTTTGTTTAAGACAACTATATCTAGTTGTGGCTCAGGTTCAGGATCTATAAAAGGGTCTGAATAAAATATTTTCATGGGATGGACTTCCTCAAAAGAAGGATTCTTAAGATCAGTTTGTAGAGTCTGGAAATACTCAAGTAGGAACTTAGAAGCACATAAGAATAACCTTCATAATTGGGGATCCTCTAAGTCAATCATATTTGACTCACATATCTGACCACGGTGGTGGTCATTCTTAAGAAAATGTGTCGACCCTAATCTCCTAAAGTAATTAGGTTTAGTCTCAAAACTCAATAATCGACACATCTGAAACTCATATGTTCCCACAATTGGAAGAAAAGTTTTTGGTGGGAGAACAAAGTCAATCTTGGTATCATAGCCTAGGTTAACCACATCAACCAAAGGATGGGTTTTTCACAACTGAGCTTCTTAATGGACATCATGAGGTTCGGAAAAACGTGTATCAAGATAATCTTGTAAAATGGTTGAGGCACATATGTCAAGTCCCAAGTGAGGGACCTTTATAAGAGTTAAAGCACATGGAGAATGATAATCACCCCCAAACTTAGAGTTTTCAATGTCTCTAGAATGACTAGTCACAACTTCCCTAATTTCAATGTCATCAGATTCCAGAAAATGGTCAATTGATTTTTCTAAGTCAGGTTCATCCTCACTTATCTCTACAAGTTCATATTCTTTGTCTAAGACTATTGTTTCTAAATCGCTAGACTCAAAATAAACTCGTTCCTCTAAACCATCATTGGCTTCGTAAAAAGGAAATACTACATCGTCTAAAACAGGGGTATTTCTAGTCAAATCCTCGTCTTTTTGAATAGCTGAATAATTTTTAAAATTATTTGGATTTGTTCTATAATTATCATTATAAATCTCATTTGGAGTAACAAATTCATGATCACTATGCCTACATATTTCAGATTCTTTATCAATATTATCCTCATCACAATCACCATTATAATAACATGAAAATGATCGAACCTCATCTAAAAAAGTAGTGTTACCAATTATAACCTTGTCATCCTGATTATAAAAATTGTCCTCATTTTCACGAGTGATATTGGAAAGAATGTATTGGCAATCAAGAGTAATTCGAGCAATTCTTTCTTCCGTCTCTAATTCAAACCTATGTGTTGACTCAGAAAACTCACGTGTTGACTCAGTGAACTTACATGTTGACTCAGCTAACTTCCTGAGGGTATCTTCTAATGAAGTTTCACTCATTATTACAGTTCTTTCGCCCATAACTAAGTCATTTGCGTCCGCTAACTTATGTGTCGACTCAAGTAACTTACACGTTGACTCAAGTATCTTACGTGCCTCATCTAGAGGATAGGAATTATAAGAATTTTGCTCGTATGACCAGTGGGAATGTGGATAGTAGTTGGGTTCACCATGGTATGGACATAACCTTCAAAATATTGGCGTTCCCAACCACTATTAACATTATGGTCATAAAAAGAGTGATGTCCATATTGTTCAGTTGGATAATCAATGTATTGGCTATAGTTATTTTACCAGTTTGACAACCAGAGTCTCATCACAAAATAAAACCACTGACAGAGGATTCGTGGGTGGATAGAATCTTACCTCCCGTACCAGACGGGCGATGAATAGTTGAAGTCGACTTAGGCCACCGACTCGTATGTCAGTGTACGAACCTGAGGGGCCGAGACGGTATCGTAACCGTCGTCCTTCCCTGCAGCTGTTTTATTTAAACGAACCCTTCCGCATGCTTTTAAAAATAATAATGTCCAATGTCCAAAAATAAAGTCCAAAAGTGTCCAAAAATAAAAAGATTAAATACAACAATAAAATCCTAATTACAGTTTCTAAAAATAAAGTAAAATCAAATAACTATATAAAAAATCTTCTTCTTCACTCCTTTTGGATTCCTCTTTTCTTTCCTTCTTTGGCTTCGCTTTTTTTCAGAATTTTCTCTCATTTTCTTTTAGCTCAGCAACAAATCTGCAATCAAACAAGAAATACCAAAACGCGTAAAAAAAAAACAAAAACAATAAAAAAAAAACCCTAAAAACAAATATATAAACAAGTCCGCGTCGGCGGCGCCAAAAATTGATCGAATTTTAATATAGTGGTAAATAAGGTTGTCGTTCACTCGGACTTGATGAGATTGATTTTAAGAATTAATAAATTAAAATAAATAAAAAATATATACAAAATATTGTCACAGGATGAAGAGAGTTATTGGGACTAGGATTTCGTCGAATTCATAACATACAGTTCAATTTATTTATTCTCAACAATTAAAGCTCAATAGATAAAATTAACATGAACTCTGATTTTTCCAAGGTAGATTCTTAAAAAATTAATTGTAAATCCTAAGCATGATGTATCAAAACATTTAAGCTAAGCATACCTCATCAAATTAAATGACAACCAATTAATTCAAATCATATTTCAATTAAAATTAATGCAAAAGTCTTAAAAATAATTAAATAATTTTACCCACATATGAAATTCGTCTTCCTCCATCGTCCCAGTGTTGGGGTTTAGCTCATTAGGTTGGAAACACACTCAAAATTCATTTATATTGCTCAAAGGGTGTTCACAATAATGAAATGGGAGAAAAACAATTAAAACCGGGTTTGTAACAATTATACTTGTTACAAACCAAAATGTTACAGAGAACGATAAATATGAAGTGTCGCTGGCACTGTAGCAATACGACTGTCTTCGGTGGTCAATGTTCTTCGTGTTCTGCTTCACCAGCAGAACTGGTTCATCTCTGCAACTCTGATTTCTCGCCCTATTTTGTCCCCTAACTCTCCATACCCCTTCTATGCTACACAAGCATCATATTTATACTCAACATGGCTACGAATAACTCATCATTACTTCAGATAATATCTCCATAACTCGGTAGTAAAAGAAAATAATCTCGGGATATTTTCTTTCCTATCTTGCATGCGTCTATGCCTACAGCTCTCAATAATCATTCAATCACACATTAACAATTTGTGTACACGTCTCAGATTGCGTTGAACACGTTGTAAACACACGCCAATCCTACACAGAATATCCCGAGAATAAACATTGCTCTATTTTACTCAAATACGTTTCTCCAACCCAATTTCTTCGAATTTGATGTAGTTTCCGGTCCTGTTTAGCTGAAACAGGCCCAATCCAACTGATTGTAGTGTTTTAATCTCACTAGAAGTCGTCCAAAACCAAAACAAGCAATATCGGGTTAATAAAACACGCAACTCCCTGAATTATTCCATCTGACGCTCCATCCAATTCTAACCAAAACCATTGATCATACCATTCCTTCCAAACTTAATCAATTCGTCCCATGCAATTTCAGTCATTGAGTCTGCTTAAATCTCCTCCGAAACACGAACCCTAATTATGTTCTTCACCTTGACAAAACTTCCCGCCAAAACTGGAATTTGAGTGGAGAAGATGACCTCCCAATAACAGAGATGTGGGTGTGAGTATCAGCTGGCGCCATGGGGTGCAATTTGTAAAGAAGGTGCCCCTTAGTAATTGAGGTGCCCCTTATCCAAAAGTGAGAGTCCGAGTAATACGCTCCTCCCGGTGCTTTAGACAACTTTTTGAGCCGAGTTTTCCAAAAATGTTTATTTCCAAAAATACCTAAAAACACACAAAAAACCATACTAAGTACAAAAATTGAGTACCAAAAATACAGAAAATTGAGGACAATGTAGACACAAAAATGTTTCTATCAAACCCCCCAAACTTATTATTTGCTAGTCCTCGAGTAAATCTAATCTAGAAAAATAAAATCCTAGTGGCTGAGTTATAGTCTCGGGAGGGTTTTCCAGAGGTGTACCCACAAAACTTTTACTCCAGACCCTAGCTATCTACGCAGAACCTTGGAAGGCACTAAGGTGTTGACTAAGGTGAACGGTGTTTCTCATATCTAAAGGCCACTACTAGGATGAACTTATCATAATGCACTAAGATACCGGTCTGACTAACATCAACACAGCTGGCATATACAAGGGGACTAGCGGTCGACTTTATTGAATTTATTTCGGTTGGTCTGATAGTCTGGTCTCAAAAAAAAAATTGGTAACAAAGTCACTCTATTTAAACCTAGCAATGTAACAAATTGATTCGAGTGCCCCACCAAATCACTTAGAAATATATTTAAAAGAACAGAAACTAATAACAGAAGGTGAAAAGGATTCAACGAGATACGGCGAAACTACCATGTTTTTTTTCTAACACCTGAGCTCTGTGCTTTTATGAATAGACTCTATTTAGATGTTTCCATCCAACTCAGATTTTTTCCTCAACTCCTACAACCAATATGCTTCCATCCACTTAGATTGGTTAGTGACATCCTTAATAAACATAAATTTCTAGGTTGTGGAGTTTATTTATTGCAACTAAAAAGTTTCTCCCATACCCCCAAACTTAAATCTAACATTGTCCTCAATGTTCTAAAGATAAAATTAAAAGCATAAACAAGGAGAAATTGTTACCACTTGAAGCAAAGAGTTAAGAAAAGATATTACCGAGTTGCATGAGCATGGGTTACCTCCCAAGAAGTGCGGAGTTTAAAGTATTCGGCCAGACTTGTAAAGAACTAGTCACCTCACAGAATCATATAGAAGTAACCGGAATAACTGGGGGTCATCTGGATCAAAAAGTATTACCCAAAAGAAGAGAGAATTGCAACAGACCATGAAGATACCGAACATACCCTTATTTAACTTTTTGTTTAAGACAACTATATCTAGTTGTGGATCAGGTTCAGGCTCTATAAAAGGGTCTAAATAAAATGTTTTCATGGGATGGACTTTCTCAAAAGAAGGATTATTAAGATCAGGTTGTAGAGTCTGGAAATACTCAAGTAGGAACTTAGAAGCACATAACAATAACCTGAATAATTGGGGATCCTCTAAGTCAATCAGATTTGACTCACATAGATGACCACGGTGGTGGTCATTCTTAAGCAAATGTGTCGACTCTAATCTCTTAAAGTAATTAGGTTTAGTTTGAAAACTCAATAACCGACACATCTGAAACTCATATGTTCCCATAATTGGAAGAAAAGTTTTTGGTGGGAGAAAAAAATTCAATCTTGGTATCATAGCCTAGGTTAACCACATCAACCAGAGGATGGGTTTTTAACAACTGAACTTCTTAATGGACATCATGAGGTTCGGAAAAACGTGTATCAAGATAATTTTGTAAAATGGTTGAGGCACATATGTCAAGTCCCAAGTGAGGGACCTTTATAAGAGTTAAAGCACATGGAGAATGATAATCACCCCCAAACTCAGAGTTTCCAATCTCTAGAAAGACTAGTCACAACTTCCCTAATTTCAAGGTCATCAGATTCCTGAAAATGGTCAATTGATTTTTCTAAGTCAGGTTCATCCTCACTTATCTTTACAAGTTCATTTTTTTTCTCTAACACTATTGTTTCTAATCGCTGGACTCAAAATAAACCCGTTCCTATAAACCATCATTGGCTTCGTAAAAAGGAAACACTACATCGTCTAAAACGGGGGTATTTCTAGTCAAATCCTCGTCTTTTTGAATAGCTGAATAATTTTTAAAGTTATTTGGATTTTTTATAGAATTATCATTATAAAGCTCAATTGGAGTAACAAATTCCTGATCACTATGCCTACATATTTTAGATTCTTCATCAATATTATCCTCATCACAATCATCATTATAATAACATGAAAAAATATAACCTCATCTAAACAAGTAGTGTTACCAATTCAAACCTCGTCATATCGATTATAAAAATTGTCCTCATTTTCACGAGTGATATTGGAAAGAATGTATTGGCAATCAAGAGTAATTCGAGCAATTCTTTCTTCCGTATCTAATTCAAGCCTATGTGATGACTCAGAAAACTCATGTGTTAACTTAGTTAACTTACATGTTGACTCAGCTAACTTCCCGAGGGTATCTTCTAATGAAGTTTCACTCATTATTACAGTTCTTTCGTCCATAATTAAGTCATTTGTGTCCGCTAACTTATGTGTCGTCTCAAGTAACTTACGCGTTGACTCAAGTATCTTACGTGCCTAATCTAGAGGAGAGGAATTATAAGAATTTTGCTCGTATGACCAGTGGGAATGTGGATAATAGTTGGGCTCACCATGGTATGTACCATAACCTTCAAAATCTTGGCATTCCCAACCACTATTCAAATTATGGTCATAAAAAGAGTGATGTCCATATTGTTCAGTTGGATAATCATTGTATTGGCTATTGTTATTGTACCAGTTTGATAACCAGAGTCTCAACACAAAATAAAACCCACTAATAGGGGATTCTTGGGTGGATAGAATCTTACCTCCCGTACCAGACGGGCCATGAATCGTTGAAGTCGACTCAGGCCACCGACTCCTATGTCAGTGTACGAACCTGAGGGGCCGAGACGGTATCGTAACCGTCGTCCTTCCCTGCAGCAGTTTTATTTAAACGAACCCTTCCTTAGGGTTTTAAAAATAATAATGTCAATTGTCCAAAAATAAAGTCCAAAAAGTGTCCAAAAATAAAAAGAAAAAATATAACAATAAAATCCTAATTACAGTTTCTAAAAATAAAGTAAAATAAAATAACTACATACAAAATCTTCTTCTTCACTCTTTTTGGATTCCTCTTTTTTTCCTTCTTTGGCTTCGTTTTTGTTTTCATAACTTTCTTTCTTTTTCTATTAGCTCAGCTCCAAATCTGAAAGCAAACAAGAAATACCAAAACGTGTAAAAAAACAAAAACAATAAAAAATAAATAAAAAAACCTAAAAGCAAATCCGCGTCGGCGGCGCCAAAAATTGATCGAATTTTAATTAGTGGTAAATAAGGTTGTCGTTCACTCGGACTTGATGAGATTGATTTTAAGAATTAATACACTAAAATAAAAGAAAAATATATACAAAATATTATCATAGGATGAAGAGAGTTACTGGGACTAGGATTTCGTCGAATTCATAACGTACTGTTCAATTATTTTTATTCTCAACAATTAAAGCTCAATAGATAAAATTAACACGGACTCTGATTTTGCCAAGATAGATTCTCAAAAGATTAGTTGTAAATCCTAAGCATGATGTGTCAAAACATTTAAGCTAAGCATACCTCATCAAATTAAATAACAACCGATTAGTTCAAATCACATTGCAATTAAAATTAATGCAAAACTTAAAAAGAATTAAATAATTTTACCCGTGTATGAAATTCGTCTTCCTCCGTCGTCCTAGTGTTGGGGTTTAGCTCATTAGGTTGGAAACACACTCAAAATTCATTTTTATTGCTCAAAAGGTGTTCATAGTAATGAAGTGGGAGAAAAACAATTAAAAACGGGTTTGTAACAATTATATTTGTTACAAACCAAACTGTTACGGAGAATGATAAATATGAAGTGTCGCTGGCACTGTAGCAATACGACTGTCTTATGTGGTCAATGTTCTTCGTGTTCTGCTTCACCAGCGGAACTGGTTCATCTCTGCAACTCTGATTTCTCTCCATGTTTCGTCCCCTAACTCTCTATACCCCTTCTATGCTACACCAGCATCATATTTATACTCAACATGGCCACGAATAACTCATCATTACTTCAGATAATCTCTCCATAACTCGGCAGTAAAAGAAAATAATCTCGGGATTTTTTTTTCATATCTTGCCTGCGTCTATGCCTGCATCTCTCAATAATCATTCAATCACGCGTTAACAATTTGTGTACACGTATCAGATTGCGTTGAACACACTGTAAACACACGCCAATCCTACACAGAATATCCCGAGAATAAACATTGATCTGTTTTACTCAAATACGTTTCTCCATCCCAATTTCTTTGAATTTGATGTAGTTATCGGTCCTGTTTAGCTGAAACAGGCCCAATCCAACTGATTGTAGTGTTTTAATCTCACTAGAAGTCGTCCAAAACCAAAACAAGCAATATCAGGTTAATAAAACACGCAACTCCCTGAATTATTCCATCTGACGCTCCAGCCAATTGAATCCCAAACCATTGATCATACCATGCCTGCCAAACTTAATCAAGTCGTCTCATGTAATTTCAGCCATTGAGTTTTCTTAAATGTACTCCGAAACACGAACCCTAATTCTGTTCTTCACCTTGACAAAACTTCCCGCCAAAACTGGAAATGAGTGAAGAAGATGACCTCCCCCTAACAGAGATGGGGGTGTGAATAACAGCTGGCGCCATGCGGTGCAAATAGTAAATAAGGTGCCCTTAGTAATTGAGGTGCCCCTTATCCAAAAGTGAGAGTCCGAATAACACTTTCCACTCGGTGCTTTAGACAACTTTTCGAGTCGGTTTTTCCAAAAATGTTTATTTCCAAAAATACCTAAAAACACACAAAAAACCATAATAAGTACAAAAATCGAGCACCAACAATACAGAAAATTGAGGACAACGTAGACACAAAATTGTGTATCAAATACCCCCCAAACTTATTATTTGCTAGTCCTCGAGCAAATCTAATCTAGAAAAATAAAATACTAGTGACCGAGTTATAGTCTCAGGAGGGTTTTCCAGAGGTGTACACACAAAACCTTTACTCCAGACCCTAGATATCTACGTAGAACCTTGGATGGCACTAAAGAATCTCCTTGGTTGGCATACTCTCATTGACTACAGGAGGAAGTACCCTGATGCGAAATTCCAATTACTGTACACGAGTTAGCACTCAAGCATACTAAAATTCATATATAAGTGACAGAGCTCTGCTCAGATAGTTTCTGGACATCATAACTGGAGTCAACCAATCACATGTAAAGATTAAGAAGATGATGTACAGAAAAACGTAGATGGTTTCGATGTTGACTAAGGTGAACGGTGGTTCCCATATCTGTCTGAAGGCCACTACTAGGATGAACCTATCCTAATGGACTAAGATACCGGTCTGACTAACATCAACACAGCTGGCATATACAAGGGGACCAGCGGTCGACTTTATTTTGTTTATTCCGGTTGGTCTGATAGTCTGGTCTCAAAATATTTTTTTTTTGATAATTCAGTCACTCTTTTTCAACCTAGCAGTGGTAAAAACTTGATTCGAGTGCCCCACCAGATCACTTAGAAACATATTTAAAAGAAAAAAAATAAATAAACAGAAGGTGAAAAGGATTCAACGAGATATGGCGAAACCACCATGTTTTTTTCTAACACCTGAGCTCTGTGCTTTTATGAATAGACTCTATTTAGATGTTTCCATCCAACTCAGATTGGTTCCTCATCTCCTACAACCAAGATGCTTCCACCCACTTAGATTGGTTAGTGTCATCCTTAATAAACATAAATTTCTAAGCTGTGGAGTTTATTTATTGCAACTAAAAAGTTTCTCCCATACCCCCAAATTTAAATCTAACATTGTCCTCAATGTTCTAAAGATAAAATTAAAAGCATGAACAAGGAGAAACTGTTACCACTTGAAGCACAGAGTTAAGGAAAGATATTACCGCGTTGCATTAGCATGGACTACCTCCCAAGAAGTGCTAAGTTTCAGCCAGACTTGGAAAGAACTAGTCACCTCGCAGAATCATTTAGCAGTAACCGGAATAACTGTGGGTCATCTGGATCAAAAAGTATTACCCAAAAGAAGATAACATTGCAACAGACCATGAAGATACCGAACATACCCTTATTTAAATTTTTGTTTAAGACAACTATATCTAGTTGTGGCTCAGGTTCAGGCCCTATAAAAGGGTCTAAATAAAATGTTTTCATGGGATGGACTTCCTCAAAAGAAGGATTCTTAAGATCAGGTTGTAGATTCTGAAAATACTCAAGTAGGAACTTAGAAGTAGATAACAATAACCTGAATAATTGGGGATCCTCTAAGTCAATCAGATTTGACTCACATAGATTACCACGGTGGTGGTCATTCTTAAGAAAATGTGTCGACCCTAATCTCCTAAAGTAATTAGGTTTAGTATCAAAACTCAATCACCGACACATATGAAACTCATATGTTCCCAAAATTGGAAGAAAAGTTTTTGGTGGGAAAACAAAGTCAATCTTGGTATCATAGCGTGGGTTAACCACATCAACCAGAGGATAGGTTTCTAAGAACTGAGCTTCTTTATGGACATCATGAGGTTCCGAAAAATGTGTATGAAGATAATGTTGTAAAATGGTTGAGGCACATATGTCAAGTCCCAAGTGAGGGACCTTTATAAGAGTTAAAGCACATGGTGAATGATAATCACCCCCAAATTTAGAGTTTTCAGTGTCTCTAGAAAGACTAGTCACAACTTCCCTAATTTCAAGGTCATCAGATTCCTGAAAATGGTCAATTGATTCTTCTAAGTCAGGTTCATCCTCACTTATCTCTACAATTTCATTTTCTTTATCTAAGACTATTGTTTCTAAATCGCTAGACTCAAAATATACCCTTCCCCTAAACCATCATTGGCTTCGTAAAAAGGAAATACTACATCGTATAAAACGGGAGTATTTCTAGTCAAATCCTCGTCCTTTTGAATAGCTGAATAATTTTTAAAATTATTTGGATTTGTTCTAGAATTATCATTATAAAGCTCATTCGGAATAACAAATTCTTGATCACTATTCCTACATATTTTAGATTCTTCATCAATATTATCCACATCACAATCATCATTATAATAACATGAAAATGATCGAACCTCATCTAAACGAGTAGTGTTACCAATTATAACCTCGTCATCCTGATTATAAAAATTGTCCTCATTTTCACGAGTGATATTGGAAAGAATGTATTGGCAATCAAGAGTAATTCGATCAATTCTTTCTTCCATCTCTAATTCAAACCTATGTGTTGACTCAGAAAACTCACGTGTTGACTCAGTTAACTTACATGTTGACTCAGCTAACTTCCCGAGGGTATCTTCTAATGAAGTTTCACTCATTATTACAGTTCCTTCGTCCATAATTAAGTCATTTGTGTCCGCTAACTTATGTGTCGTCTCAAGTAACTTACGCGTTGACTCAAGTATCTTACGTGCCTAATCTAGAGGAGAGGAATTATAAGAATTTTGCTCGTATGACCAGTGGGAATGTGGATAGTAGTTGGGCTCACCATGGTATGTACCATAACCTTCAAAATCTTGGCATTCCCAACCACTATTCAAATTATGGTCATAAAAAGAGTGATGTCCATATTGTTCAGTTGGATAATCATTGTATTGGCTATTGTATTGTACCAGTTTGATAACCAGAGTCTCAACACAAAATAAAACCCACTAATAGGGGATTCTTGGGTGGATAGAATCTTACCTCCCGTACCAGACGGGCCATGAATCGTTGAAGTCGACTCAGGCCACCGACTACTATGTCAGTGTACGAACCTGAGGGGACGAGACGGTATCGTACCCGTAGTCCTTCTCTGTAGCAGTTTTATTTAAACGAACCCTTCCGTAGGGATTTAAAAATAATAATGTCCAATGTCCAAAAATAAAGTCCAAAAAGTGTCCAAAAATAAAAAGAAAAAATACAACAATAAAATCCTAAATACAGTTTCTAAAAATAAAGTAAAATCAAATAACTATATACAAAATCTTCTTCTTCACTCCTTTTGGATTCCTCTTTTCTTTCCTTCTTTGGTTTCGCGTCGGCGGCGCCACTAATGGATCGAATTTTAATATAGTGGTAAATATGGTTTTCGTTCACTCGGACTTGATGAGATTGATTTTAAGAATTAATAAACTAAAATAAAAGAAAATTATATACAAAATATTGTCACAGGATGAAGAGAGTTACTGGGACTAGGATTCCGTCGAATTCATAACATACAGTTCAATTTATTTATTCTCAACAATTAAAGCTCAATAGATAAAATTAACATGGATTCTGATTTTGCCAAGGTAGATTCTCAAAAGTTTAGTTGTAAATCCTAAGCGTGATGTATCAAAACATTTAAGTTAAGCATACCTCATCAAATTAAATGACAACCAATTAATTCAAATCATATTTCAATTAAAATTAATGCAAAAGTCTTAAAAAGAATTAAATAATTTTACCCATGTATGAAATTCGTCTTCCTCCGTCGACCTAGAGTTGGGGTTTAGCTCATTAGGTTGGAAACACACTCAAAATTCATTTTTATTGCTCAAAAGGTGTTCACAATAATGAAGTGGGAGAAAAACAATTAAAACCGGGTTTGTAACAATTATATTTGTTACAAACCAAACTGTTACAGAGAACGATAAATATGAAGTGTCGCTGGCATTGTAGCCATACGACTGTCTTCTGTGGTCAATCTTCTTCGTGTTCTGCTTCACCAGCAAAACTGGTCCATCTCCGCAACTCTGATTTCTTGCCATATTTCGTCCCCTAACTCTCCATACCCTTCTATGCTACACCAGCATCATATTTATACTCAACAGGGCCACGAATAACTCATCATTACTTCAGATAATCTCTCCATAACTCGGCAGTAAAAGAAAATAATCTCGGGATATTTTCTTTCCTATCTTTCCTTAGTCTATACCTGCATCTCTCAATAATCATTCAATCACGCATTAACAATTTGTGTACACGTCTCAGATTGCGTTGAACACTTTGTAAACACGCCAATCCTACACAGAATATCCCGAGAATAAACATTGTTCTGTTTTACTCAAATACGTTTCTCCAGCCCAATTTCTTCGAATTTGATTTAGTTGCCGGTTCTGTTTAGCTGAAACATGCCCAATCCAAATGATTGTAGTGTTTTAATCTCACTAGAAGTCGTCCAAAACCAAAACAAGCAATGGTTAATAAAACACGCAACTCCCTGAATTATTCCATCTGAAGCTCCAGCCAATTCTAACCCAAACCATTGATCATACCATGCCTACCAAACTTAATCAAGTCGTCCCATGCAATTTCAACCATTGAGTCTGCTTAAATCTCCTCCGAAACACGAACCCTAATTCTGTTCTTCACCTTGACAAAACTTCCGCCAAAACTGGAATTTGAGTGAAGAAGATGACCTCCCCCTAACAGAGATGGGGGTGCGAATAACATCTGGCGCCATGGGGTGCAAATAGTAAAGAAGGTGGCCCTTAGTAATTGAGGTGCCCCTTATCCAAAAGTGAGAGTCTGAATAACACGTTCCTCCCGGTGCTTTACACAACTTTTCGAGTCGGTTTTTCCAAAAATGTTTATTTCCAAAAATACCTAAAAACACATAAAAAATCATAATAAGTACAAAAATCGAGTTCCAACAATACAGAAAGTTGAGGACAACGTTGACAAAAAAATGTTTATCAATTATGCGCGCTTATGTTTTCAACGATTAACCATTATACAAATTATCACATGGACCAGTGGGAAAATGTAAGAATATTTCTACACATAAAAATATCCTCGTGGGCCGTGTAATAACTTGGTTAATTACGAATATTTCTAAATATGTTGGTTACAATTTTGGGATCCTTTCATATTCCCTCTTCCTTGATGGACGATCGAGATTGGATGTTAATTCTAAGTCCTACGAACCTTGGTCCTCCTTCTACCTAAAAGGAACTCAATAACCATATGTATTGGTTCAAGAATTTTCATTATTCATTACACAAAAGGGCAAGAAGGACAAACTAAGAGTTTCTCAAGATATTCTGCTATAGGTTGTTCTTGCCGGACATCTTGGATTTAATCAAATGGCCTCGTCAGTTACCCTTCCTAACACAACTATGCTTATGATGTGATTATCATATTTGTTCAAAGATCCTTTATGTATAAAATAAAAATTATACTTACCACCAAGGTTGGATGCATACCAATCCGGACCATGAAGATAGATTCGTAGATGTCGGACATGTCTGCAAGGATTTTGAATAGAGGTCTAGACCCTATTATCTGAAGAGGATGGCCTAATATAGGAAATGCACCTGCAACTTCTGGTGGTGATACTGATGATAGTTTGTTATTCCTTGATGACCTTATAACTGTGATCCATAAATAATAGAAGAAAGCTGCAATTCCGGCTAACAACATGTACTTATTGATGAATATAATCAGATTAAAGTGAGGGTAATTAGAAAAGAAGAAGAATATGCAGTTCGTCGATTACTTGATATGATACTTGTGTGAAGGTTCTGAAGTGATGGAACTCATTTGCAACTATCACACCTAGGGCTGCACATGGGCCGCTGTGGTACGGGTTTTTTATGAACCCGTACCTGTACATGGTAATGGCCGGCTCCCATTCTTGACTACCTGTACATGTTCCCGGACTGTACCTGTCCCGGTGATACTGGTGCGGTAATGGCCGATACCGGGTTTTTTACCTGCAATATCATCACCAGTGTTAGCTGAGATAAGCAATTCAATCTCCTTCTCTATATTTCTGAATACACTCAATCTCCTTTCCTGTATTTCAAACAAACCCATTCATCAATCTCAGAACTGGATTTCAATTTAGAGCAAACAAACTCCATCTCATAACTCGGCCATATGCAGCTCCATACCATACAGCAGCAACAATTCACTAGTGGCAGATTCATATACTCTTCCAAGGTCACAAATATGTCAACACCTCTTCTTGTCCTCCATTCATACCTATTCTAAACCAACACCAGCTCAATCTTCTCAAGCAGCACATACCACTGCACCTCAGTACCTTGCTCTCAACTACAATTCCAGCTGCAACTCCACCAGACAACAACAAGATCAATTCCTCTATTCTGCTCATCACCACCTGCACCTGTTTCAATTAACGTCAACATCAGCAGATTTGGTTTAGAAACCCATCTTCTTGACAGCATCAAATTCAATTTTATAATACATCCATCTATAACAGAAACCTTAATTCCCATCTTCTATCATCAATTTCTCAAAATCGACTTATACCGTCATTTTCTTTAACTGATCAGATCAAAACCCCAATTTCAGTTTCACGAACCCTAAATTCTTCTCATGTTCTCTTCTTGGATTTAAAATCATGTTCTTAGCTTCTGAATTTATCAAACCCCATGAAAATCACCATCTGAAGTAGGTGATGGGTACTGTGTTAGAGATCATAGAGTGGAGGAGGTACTTGTGATAAAGTGGTGGTGGAGATTTGGTTCTAAATTAGAACTTCTAATGGCGTCTCTGAGAAACAGAAGAAGTGGAGAAGAAGAAGCGGAAGGAACGAGAGTCTGTGAGAGAGAGCTGGGAAATCGATAGTTGTGAGTATAAAAACCTAGCATTCACGGCCAGGATGCATTTAGATCAAGGGACAAAAACAAACAGGTAATGTGGTCTGGTACTGGTACGGGAATGCACTGTAACCGGTACCTTACCCAGTATACAACCGGTTCTCATTTTCATTCCTATTTCTGGTACCACATACACCGGTTCTGATACGATACCGGTCCGAGTTTTCCGGCTCCAAGCCGGGTCATCGTTTTTGATCCGGGTCTTGTGCAGCCCTGATTCACACCTGACTTCCTTTAATTCAGTAGCTTTTGGTTCATTACCTGAATAATAAATTCAAATTATCTCAAGGAACATGTGTGAGGCTGAGGAATATTGTTATCGGGTAACTAGATCCGATCAAGTTAAATGAATTTCAGCAATTCTTCAATATGATGACTATTTCAAAACCTCCAACCTACCTACGAGTCCATTTCAAACAAGGAAGAGCTTCCAATCAAACCTTATCCCCCTTTATACAAAAACTAGCCAGAAAAGCTAAAGGCTGGATGACAAAATGCCTAACTCCTGCCGGAAGACTCACTCTTATCAAAACCTCCCTAATTCCCACCACAAATTACATTATGCAAACACAAAATCTACCCAACAATGTTCATAAACAAACAGATCGTATCACCAGAATTTTTTTCTCGGGACATGACTCAACAATTAAAAAACTTCACCCTTTAGGTTGGGATAAAGTAACAAAACCAATTTCCGAAGGAGGATTAGGAATAAGGAAAAGCAGTGATCATAACAAGGCACTTCTCATGAAGAGAATCTGGAATTTACATGAACAACCTAACTCTATATGCGGAAGTCTCTTCAGTGTAAAATATCTCGACCAACAACCAATTTTACAGGGAATTAATTCCATACCATCCTCCTCCATTCCTCAACGGAGAAAGTTGGCTTCACTTGTCCCCACCATGCAACATTTGATTTTCCATCGTATAGGAGATGGATTATCAACTCCAATAGAAGCCAAATAGATTCCACACTTGACAAATCTAGACCCAACACAATGTTACTCAATTCAAATGGTTGTAGATGTCATCGATCCAATTTCCCACTCCTAGAATCATGAAAAACTAAATACTCTCTCCAATCATATAATCCAAAAAATCATAAGCATCAATCTCCCCCAAAATAGCCCCAAAGACAAATTTACATGGCCACAGTCAAAGTCTGAAACTACACTACCTCATCGGGATATAAATGTCTAACCCATGGTCCACCAACTGACACCCCTCTACCACCTACCAAATTCCTATGAACTTTACGATGTCTACAAAACATTCGGCTTTTCTTGTGGAGCGCTATCAATGAAGAATTACCAACCTTCTCACTCTTACATCAAATCCATCTGACCACATCAGAAATATGTCTCAGATGCAACACTGACCCAGAACTGGAAAGTCACCTTCTAATTCACTGTCCAACATCAACTATCTCCTGGAACAACTTATTCACTCAACTATCAATGCCACCTAATGAAAAAGCGGGGTCTAACAACACCACCCAATATTTCTCTTAGCAATCTGTATGGACAAACTCGAATATACTTTTAAGAGAATCAACAAGACTCAATCAATGAAAAATATATCAACGAGTTTATATATCTCTCTTGATTTGATTTACTCAAGCAGGAACTGCGAGTTCTAATCAAATACAAGGAATAACTTGGATGGTACTAAAGACCAATATCCAAGGATCAATCAATGAAAATCAACAACCAAAGGTTGGATTATTCTAATTGATGATCTAAATGCACAACCTGTATTATTTCAATTATAAAGATAAAATAATATAATGCGGAAATAGAAATAACACAGACACCAGAAATTTTGTTAACAAGGAAACCGCAAATGCAGAAAAACCCCGGGACCTAGTCCAGATTGAACACACACTATATTAAGACGCTACAAACACTAGCCTACTCCAAGATAACTTCGGACTGGACTGTAGTTGAACCCCAATTAGTCTCCCACCGATCCAAGGTATAGTTATACTGCATACGCCTCTGATCCCAGCAGGATACTGCGCACTTGATTCCCTTAGATGATCTCACCCACAACTAAGAGTTGCTACAACCCAAAATCGCAGGCTTTGTCAATAAACAAATCTGTCTCATACAGACAAGTCTATCAAAGGATCAATCTGTCTCCCATAGATAAACGCCAAAGGTTTTGTTCAGTATTTTGATAATAATCAAGGTGAACAAGGACCAATTGATAATCCGGACTTATATTCCCGAAGAACAGCCTAGAGTTATCAATCACCTCACAACAATATTAATCGCATGGTAGCGAAACAAGATGTTGCGGAATCACAAACAATGAGACGAAGATGTTTGTGACTACTTTTTATATCTTTCATATCGGAGATACCAATCTAAAGCCAATCAATCTGATTGTACTAGTATGATAGAAGATGCAAGATCAAATCACACAACTACGATAAAAGTAGTATTGGTCTGGCTTCACAATCCCAATGAAGTCTTTAAGTTGTTAATCTGGTTTTAGAAGAAGAAACCCAAAGTTTAAAGGATAAATGACTCTAGCACGCAAACTAGTATCACACATAAGGTGTGGGGATTAGTTTTGCACAATACTAGATGTCTCCTTTATATAGTCTTTCAAATCAGGGTTTGCAATTAAGTTACCTTGGTAACAAAGAAATCAATATCCACCGTTAGATGAAAACCTGATTTAGATTCAAGCTAATATTTCTCAACCGTTAGATCGAAAACTTAGCTTGTTACACACACTTGACAATGCACATTTATAGGTTTGTTAACCGTACCCAAACGTATACACTTATTGGTTCAACAATGGTTAACCAAATGGTTATCCATATGAGCATTTCATATCAACCATGTTCTTCTTTACCATAGCTAGTTCAAATGACTTCAAGATGAACTAGTGAGAGAGTTGTTCAGTTGCAAGGAAATATCATGTACTACACAAGAAACAATTGAAGCAAAGATGATTTGATTCACTTGAATCGGTTCATGAACTTTTATAACCATGGTTTCCAAACTGCATTTCTTAGTATTTTTAAGTTTAAGTTCATAAATCATCTTCAGATATATAACCTTCTCAAGTTCGCAGACTAGGTTCGCGGACTTAAGTTACTGGGTAGAGTTTACAAACTACGACAGAAATTCTCGGGTATGAGAACTTCGCCGGTTTGCGGACTGAGTTCACGGACTTAGCTTCACGCAAGTTGTTTGTCAACTCCAGCAGGAATTCTCAATTTTGAGAACCTCGGCAATTCGCGGACTGAGTTCTCGGACTTGGCTCACGCCATTCTTCCTGTTCTCTTGATCAACAAAGTTCGCAAACTTTGGTTCAAGGAATAAGACTTATACATAAATGTGTTTCCACAATAATTATTATGCCCACCATTGGTTATGTAATCTAAACTCTCATTTCAATCATTGAAACATTCTTAGAGGACGTTATATAGTTGTTAACCATTTCTCGTCAAAGCAATTTTCAAGATGATTGAAACGCATCATGACTTTCGTCACTAGGTAAAGATAAACTTGATCGAAGAGAAAAGCTTACCAACACATATTTAGAGATATAGATAGGCGAGGTATACTCGGCTCGAAATACCAAATGTGTATAATCCAAGTCTATATATATAGCATACGACTTATTGTCTCAAAGAGTAGGATATAGAGTAGTGTTTGAGGTGAAAACAGTTTCTGCTGATTTTGGTAATTTCGAGTGTGTGGGTGAGAAACGAGTCTAAACCCTAAGCAATGTACTGCAAGGGAGTACTTTGATTCGAGAGATCAATTTTTTGAAATCTGGCTTAAACCAAGAAATGGTCGTTCCAAACTTGCTTCGGTCACAAAGTGAAGGAGAAATGTTGGTCTAGGGAGGGAAGCGAAGAGAGTGTTGAGACCATAATAGTTGATTCGGGAAGAGTAGTTATTTGACGACTTGTATCAGAAAGTGGAAAGCTAACAGATGGGAAATATAACAAGTGATTTCTGAGTGTTGTATTCTCCTGGCCAAAACTTGTTCTTTGGTGGAAATAGGTGAGACCTATTTATACAAGTCACAACGAAACGTACCCTGGTCTCGTAAGAAGTGGAAACCGTTGAGTAAATGGAAGAAAGCGGTAACATGTAACGCCTGGAATTGATGTTTCCATAATGAAGGAAACATTTCACCATTACTTCTTGTATTTACTAACCGCCTCACTCTTATGACACTTTCTTGTAACGGGCGTAGGTATGCCGCACGCTGTAAACCGCCAGACCAATACCATGATGAGCATCCCCCAGTTTATGCCATGTTTTGATGTCTCAAGTGTTTTCTTGGAAAACGTGTAGGATGTTGCTATTGTTTGGAAAGTTGATCTTGGGAGGATTGTCGGCTCGGTGGTAACCTTCGACGGTCGAGATTTTGCATCTTGAGAGGAAGGTTAGCCGTTGATTGTGGTTACCTTCCGTTGGTATCCGGTGGTATGGCCACGGTGCTGGAATGGATTGCTCATGCTCTTGGCGTGGAAAATTAGGGTTTGGTGTCGTGAGCATATAATTGGCATATCTAAGTGTGCGCCGTGGCCAAAGAGTTGGCAGCATAGCCCAAAGTTTCCACAAGTCGTTTGGTTTAGTGGCGATCTTGTACGGCTGAGATTTGCATCTCAGAAGGAAAGATAGCCGTTGATTGTTGTAACCTTCCGTTTGGAAGCCAGCGGCATGGAGGCATGGACAAATTAGTGCTTTGGAACCGTGGCCAAATTAGGGTTTTGGCACCGTGGCCAAGTGTTGGCACTGTCGCCAAGAGATTGACACAAGTTGTTTGGTGGCAAGTTTGTACGGCTGAGATTTTCATTTCAGAGGGAAGGGTATCTGTTGATTGTTGCAACCCTCCATTTGGCAGGCAGCGGCATGGAGGCATGACCGGCGTGGCTTTGGCATGGTTTAGGCGCGTCCAAGCTAGGATTTTATCATAGTTTTAGGCGCGGCCAAAGGGTTTTGGCATAGTTTAGGCACGCCAAAATTAGGGCTTGGAATTGGGCCAAAAGTTGCCACGCATTTGATGTCGAACTTGGACGGCTGATATTTGTATCTCAGAAGGAAAGGTGGCCGATGATTGTTGCAACTCTTCGTTTGGAAGACAATGACATGGACGCATGGCCGGCATGGCTTTGGCGTGGTTTAGGCGCGGCCAAGCTAGGATTTTGGCATAGTTTTAGGCGCGACCAAAATTAGGGTTTTGGCATAGTTTAGGCACGGCCAAAATTAGGTCTTGGCATTGGGACAAAAGTTACCACGCGTTTGGTGGCGAACTTGGACGACTGAGATTTACATATCAGAAGGAAGGGTGGCCGTTGATTGTTGCAACCCTTCGTTTGGAAGCCAGCGGCATGGAGGCATGGTCGGCGTGGCTTTGGCATGGTTTAGGCGCGACCAAGCTAGGATTTTGGCATAGTTTTAGGCGCGGCCAAAATTAGGGTTTTTGCATAGTTTAGGTGCGGCCAAAATTAGGGCTTGGCATTGGGCCAAAAGTTGCTAAGCGTTTGGTGGCGAATTTGGACGGCTGAGAGTTGCATCTCAGAAAGAAGGGTGGTCGTTGATTGTTGCAACCCTTCGTTTGGCAGCCAGCGGCATGGAGGCATGGCTGGCATGGCTTTGATGCGGAGGTGTGGCTGGCATGACACGCCATTGGCACCATGGTGCGGCTGGCATGGTTGGTATGCCTTTGACGCGAAGATGTGGTTGGCGTGGCATGCCATTGGCACGGTGGTGCGGCTGTAATGGTTGTCATGCCTTTGGAGCGGATATGTGGCTGGCATGGATGGCATGCCATTGGCACGGTGGTGCGGCTGGCGTGGTATACCTTTGGCGCGGAGATGTGGTTGGCATGGATGGCATGCCGTTGGCACGATGGTGCGGCTGTCATGTTATTCCTTTGGCGCAGAGATTTGGCTGGCATGGATGGCATGTCGTTGGCACGGTGGTGCGCCTGGCATGGTATTCCTTTGGCGCGGAGATGTGGTTGTCATGGTTGGCATGCCGTGGGCACGGTGGTGCGGATGGCATGTTATGCCTTTGGCGCGGAGATGTGGCTGTCATGCTGTTGGCACGGTGGTGCAGATGGCATGGTATGCCTTTGGCGCGGAGATGTGGATGGCATGTCGTTGGCACGGTGGTGCGGCTGGCATGGTATGCCTTTGGAGCGAAGATGATGCTAGTCAATACTGAGGGTTCTATCGTGGAACATAGCATGTATAAAAAAAAGGTACCCAGGTAAATTTCACGTAGACATTTTTAATGGCTCAATAAATGTGTTAGTGGAGATATTGGTACTCTCGGCTTTGTTTTCTTATAGAGTGACGTCACGTTAGACTAAGGTTTTACGTTTTTAACCCTAAGCTAAAAACCACATCAACATTAAGTCCCCTGCTTAGCTCGGAACAAGGGCATTGTTGCGGGGTAAGCATGAGATGGTGAAAGACAAGGACAAAATCGAAAGTCATGAAGGGATGGTCAGGAAGATCCGACTAACCTTTTTTCGGAGGTAAGGAAAACCTGCGACTATCGTGTTGGCGGTTTTGCGCAAATTTGGCTCGGAATGGAGCCGCTTGCAGTGCTTGGCGTAAAGTGAGCTACTGGTGTTGCTTGGCTTGGAATGGATTCGCTGGTGTTGGATTGGATTGGAATGAGTTTCTAGCGTTGTATTGGCTTGGAATGGAGTCGCTGGAGTTGTCTTATCTTAAAACGGAGTCTTTGGCATAGGCTCGACGTGATATGGAGCCGCTGTCTTGGCTTGGTACGGAATGGGGCCACTGGAATAGGCTTGGTGTGATATGGATCCGCTGGCGTAGGATTAGCATGGGCTTTTGTTGGCTACCGCTCGGTATGCAGACTTTTGGTGCAATCCGTTATGGGAGGATAAGTTGCGGTGGAAGGACGCAAGCTGCTAGTATTGGAAGGACGCAAGCTGCTAGCCTGGAAAGGATGCAAGCTGCTGGCGCTGAAAGGACTAGAAAGGATGCAAGCTGTTGGCGCTGGAAAGATGCAAGATGCTGGCGCTGGAAGGGATGCAAGCTGCTGGCGCTGGAAGGATGTAGGCTGCTGGCGCTAGAAAGAATGCAGGATGCTAGCGCTGGAACTTCGGCTACCAAACGGTGGTGATGGCGCTGGAACTTCGGCTATCAAACGTTAGTGATGGCACCTGGAAACTTTGTCTAAGTTAGGGTTTGGCATGCCGAAACCCTAATTAGCGCCCTTTACTAAAATCGTTGTAGAATTCTCGTACGAACTCGGTTTTTGATGTTCCGCCACTCCATTCTGATCGGAAAAGAATTTCTTATCTCCCCACGAGGGGATATTTAGGTTTTGAGCTCGTTTAGGAGGTGAAAATAGCCCGACAGTAAAAACTCAGAAAGAATTCAGGAGGGATGTTGCGGGCCCGAGGTAGCATAGTCGCGCCCAATCATCTATTCCCGTTCATGGAGCAAGAAGAAATCTTTATTTTGTGCAAACTCTAGAAACTCCGTCCACATGAAAAGAGGTATCGACCATCTTCTGTTTTCTGTTTCCCATCCGTATCCGTGCTTTCGTCTGTAGTATCTCTCCAGTGGGTTCCAAAATTTACCAAACTCCATTGCATTCTTGGGATGGATGGCTGAGACATATGCTCAACAACGATCATGTCAGGGATAATCTTGGAGATCGTGGTTGCGTTGTCGGTCCATCCTTGACTTTAGGTTGTTCAGTGCTTGGACCTTCTGATCGCGATTACAATATGTTGTGGATGCTTGTATGGTCGAAATCTTCCAGATCCCCTGGATAAAATAGATGAGGTGTGAGGCGTTATTTTTCCGATGTGCTGCTATCAAGTCTTCAAGGACTTTGTTCCAAGCGACATCCTTCAAATCATCTTCTGTATCTTGGACTATCGTATGGAATGGGATGCGGTGAGCAGTCCCCAGTTATACTTATGTTAGATCCGATGGAACGGCCGAATATGTGAATGTATATTTGTGACATGTTTTTGGAGTCTTCAGCGCACATGTACGGTTTCATGTTGAGAAATTCCTACGGCTTGTAAAACTTCGACAGTGATGATGTTGAAATCAGAGATAACCTGGTTGAGGGGAGTGAAAGTGTCCCATGCAGGTAGCCCCCATGTGTAGCCTACTTTCATTGCATCGCCTTGAATCAATGTCCACGGGATTCGATACAAGCTTATTGTACTCTTCTGGATGTGACGCTAGGATGCTCAGAATATCACATGGATGAAATATTCTCAATGGCGAAGGTAGGAATGAGAGAGTTATGTTGTTTATCGTGGCTCCCTCTGTTTCTTCAAGAAAATGTTTCAGCCGCATCTATGGAGTTATCTCATGAATCTTTGATGGTCATCGGGATGGACTGCGATGAGCAGTCCCCAGTCGCACTTTTCTTCAGTTTCTGAAGTTGTTTCCTCTTAAGCAGGCTTAGGATCCACCGATTTCTCGTAAAGTGTTGCAGGCGTCTTCTAGACAGGAAGGTGATGGTACTCTTACGCTATATCCTTGAAGAGTAGATGACCTTGTCGTGGCTATGACCTTTTGATTGACCGTGTCTTCTAATATTTGACAGTGAAGGGATTCCGTGTAGATCTTCAGTCCCCAAGTATGGTTTACGTGTTTCCATCTTTGTAGTGATTGTTTCCATGGTGAAGCTCTGGCTGGTATCACGAGCGGCAAAATTTCTTAGCAGCAGATGTGACCATAAGGCACTACATCGTCGTGGGAACAAAGTAGGTTGGTTGGATGCGTAAGCGGGAAAACCGTCCATGACCACCAGATTTGACGGGGTGGATCAAAAGGTGGCCAAGACTAATAAAATTGGTTGGATGCGATCATGATACTTGACAGGGGGAGTGGCGGCGGACCTTGGCAAGAATGAGGCGTTGAAGCGGTTTCAGCTCTTGGAGAGGACGTTGAAGCTTATGGAGAAAAACGCTGATGCTTTAACTTCGGATCCTGTAGAGAATGTTGAAGCAGAGCCGCTGCTAGAGGACGTTGAAGTGGAACGACTTCTGGAGAGAACGTTGAAGCGTAGCTATTGCTGGATAACATTGAAGCGGAGCCGCTGTTGGAGGGCGTTAAAGCGGAGCGACTTCAGGAGAGAACGTTGAAGCGGATCTTTATCTTCGATGGACAACATGTGCAATGTACTGGCCAAATCGTCTCCGAGGATGTAATCTCAAGATGGAAGTTCCATCGTGACATGTGCGTAGACTACAAGTTCAACGCTCCCTGGTTTGTTGAGGGTTTTACAGAGATCCAAAAGTTGCAGGCCGAGGCTATAGAAGGCCTTTCCCTGGATGTGATCAAACAACAAGAAGCGGAAATAGAAAGGTTGTCCAGAAAGTTGAAGCTGAAACGGGGCATCTCTCCAAAGCACGAAGGAGGATTTATCTAAGAAGAGAAAGTCATTGTTGAATGGCTTCCCTTGAATGTACTTTTGTCTTCTGAACTTCTTTTGCTTAGGTGTTTTTTTTTGAAAGGCAAACGAAACGCCTTGTTTATGGTTTGGTTTTCTGGATTTTTGGGTTGATAGTTAATTGCTACCTATGAGGATTTTGGATTATTATTTGGAATGAACTATTTTTACAATAATTCCGTTTTTGATTATCATTGTAAGTAACACAAATATTCCAGGAGAGTCATGGAACTAGGAGTGTTGTATGACTGTGGAAAGTATAGGATGAAATTCGAGGATAACATGGATATCGGTTTCTATTATCAGTGTGGAAACTCGAAGTAATAGATTATGCACTTTGTCTAACAAGACTTACTCGTTTCCAGGGTCTCCCAAAAAAACGGATCTCCCGGGCGTAAGTCTGAGTTTTGTAGGCGGCGCCGCCGTTACTGTGAGAAGTCCCCAGTCGTTTCTCGTCGTGTGATAAACTGATCCGTCTGGTAACTGAGTCGTCGATCCCTGCGCGGATCATTTTCTTCTACCATCTTGAGATCTGGGTTGAAGAATGAAATCGGGAATTAGAAATTGACATTGTAACCGAGAGTTTAATCTCCCACTGTGGTCGCCAATTGTTTGAGGGTGAAAACAGTTTCTGCTGATTTTGGTAATTTCGAGTGTGTGGGTGAGAAACGAGTCTAAACCATAAACAATGTACTGCAAGGGAGTACTTTTATTCGAGAGATCAATCTGTACAAATTCGGCCTAAACCGAGAAATGGCCATTCCATACTTTCTTCAGTCACAAAGTGAAGGAGAAGGGTTGGTCTAGGGAGGGAAGCGAAGAGAGTGTTGACACCAGAATATTTGATTCGGGAAGAGTAGTTTTTTGACGACTTGTATCAGAAAGTGGAAAGCTAACAAGTGATTTATGAGTGTTGTATTCTCCTGACCAAAACTTGTTCTTTGGTGGAAGTAGGTGACACCTATTTATATAAGTCGTAACGAAACATACCCTGGTCTCGTAAGAAGTCGAAACAATTTAGTAAATGGAAGAAAGCGGTAACGGGTAATGCCTGGAATTGATGTTTCCATAATGAATGAAACGTTTCACCATTACTTATTGTATTTACTAACCGCTTCACTCTTATGACTCTTTCTTGTAACGGGCGTAGTGTACGCTGCACGCTGTAAACCGCAAGACTAATACCCTGATGAGCATCCCCCAGTTTGTGACATGTTTTGATGTCTCGAGTGTTTTCGTGGAAAATGTGTAGCATGTTGCTATTTTTTGGCAAGTTGAGCTTGGGAGGCTTTCCGGCTCGGTGGTGACCTTCGACGATCGAGATTTTGCATCTTGAGAGGAAGGTTAGCCGTTGATTGTGGTTACCTTCCGTTGGTAGCCAGTAGCGTGGCCACAGTGCTGGCATGCCTTGCGCATGCTCTTGGCATGGCTAATTAGGGTTTGGTGTCGTGACCATAGAATTGGCATAGCTAAGTGTGAGTCGTGGCCAAAGAGTTGGCAGCGTAGCCAAAGGTTTCCACAAGTCGTTTGGTTTAGTGGCGATCTTGTACGGCTGAGATTTTCATCTCAGAAGGAAGGATAGTCGTTGATTGTTGCAACCTTCCGTTTGGAAACCAGCGGCATGGAGTCATGGCCGGCATGGCTTTGGCGTGGAAAAATTAGGTATTTGGCACCATGGCCAAATTAGGGTTTTGGCACCGTGGCCAAGAGTTTGCATCGTAGCCAAGAGATTGCCACATGTCGTTTGGTGGCAAGTTTGTACGGCTGAGATTTTCATCTCAGAGGGAAGGGTAGCCGTTGATTAATGAAACCCTCCATTTGGCAGCCAGCGGCATGGAGGCATGGCTGACATGGCTTTGGCATGGTTTAGGCGTGACCAAGCTAGGATTTAAGCATAGTTTTAGGCGCGGACAAAATTAGGAATTTGGCATAGTTTAGGCGCGGCCAAAATTAGGGATTGGCATTGGGCCAAAACTGTCCACGCGTTTGGTGGAGAACTTGGACAGCTGAGATTTACATCTCCTAAGGAAGCGTGGTCATTGATTGTTGCAACCCTTCGTTTGTAATCCAGTGGCATGGAGGCATGGCCAGCATGGCTTTGGCGTGGTTTAGGAGCGTCCAAGCTAGGATTTTGGCATATTTTTTAGTCGTGGCCAAAATTAGGGTTTTGGCATAGTTTAGGCGCGGCCAAAATTAGGGCTTGGCATTGGGACAAAAGTCGCCACGCGTTTGGTGGCGAACTTGGACGGCTGAGATTTGCATCCCAGAAGGAAGGGTGGTCGTTGATTGTTGCAACCCTTTGTTTGGCAGCCAGCGGCGTGGAGGCTTGGCCGATGTTGCTTTGGCATGGTTTAGCCGCAGCCAAGCTAGGATTTTGGCATAGTTTTAGGCGCGGCCAAAATTAGGGTTTTGGCATAGTTTAGGCGTGGCCAAAATTAAGGCTTGGCATTGGGCCAAAAGTTGCCACGCGTTTGGTGGCGAACTTGGACGGCAGATATTTGCATCTCAGAAGGAAGGGTGGTCGTTGATTGTTGCAACCCTTCGTTTGGCAGCCAGCGGCATGGAGGCATGGACGGCATGGCTTTAGTGTGGAGGTGTGGCTGGAATGGCACGCCATTGGTACTATGGAGCGGCTGGCATGGTTGGTATGCCTTTGGCGCGGAGATGTGGCTGGCATTCTGTTGGCACGGTGGTGCGGATGGCATGGCTTTGGCGCGGATATGTGGTTGGCATGCCGTTGGCACGGCGGTGCGACTGGCATGGTATGCCTTTGGCGCGGAGATGTGGCTGGCATGCTGTTGGCACGGTGGTGCGGATGGCATGGCTTGCATGCCGTTGGCACGATGCTGCGGATGGCATGGTATGCCTTTGGCGTGGAGATGTGGCTGGCATGGATGGCATGTCGTTGGCACGGTGGTGCAGCTGGCATGTTATGCCTTTGGCGCGGAGATGTGGCTGGCATGCCGTTGGCACGGTGGTGCAGCTGGCATGGTATGCCTTTGGCGCAGAGATGTGGCTAGCATGGATGGCATGCCGTTGGCACGGTGGTGCGGCTGGCATGGTATGCCTTTTGCGCGGAGATGATTCCAGTCAATACTGAGGGTTCTATCATGGAACATAGCATGTATAAAAAAAGGTACCCTGGTAAATTTCACGTAGACATATTGAATGGCTGTCATGGAACATAGCATGTATAAAAAAAGGTACCCTGGTAAATTTCACGTAGACATATTGAATGGCTCAATAAATGTGTTAGTGGAGCTATTGGTACTCTCGGCTTCGTTTTTTTTTAGAGTGACGTCACGTTAGACTAAGGTTTTACGATTTTAACCCTAAGCTAAAAACCACCATCAACAAGTAGATAGACTTTTGAGTGATAGATAAGTTCAAGTCTTCACATACCTTTTTTGTCGAGAAGTTCCACCGGTTCCTTGAGTAGTTCTTCTACTTGTATGATGAATCGCCATGAAGTCCTTGAGCTCAACTAAACTTTTTATCCTAGTCCGAGACTTAGCTATAATATACTAGAAATCAAGACTTATAGTTTTTATCACTAACATTGACAAACATGCTTGAGATAGCAACGCATGCGAGTTCGACCGAGCAATGCTCTAACAATCTCCCCCTTTGTCAATTTTAGTGACAAAACTATCAATACATATGGAATACAAAAAAGATAAAGAAACTTTAGTAGCTCCTATTCCACATGTCTAATCTTCTCCACATGTCTAATCTTCAACATTCCTCGAAATCTTCGTCACTTCCAAGTACTCCAATGATCCCAAAGGTTGTAAGTTTAGCATCACCGCTGTTGAAGATCCGTAGCTATAACAATGAGAAAACATAGTTCTCGATCATTGTTATACAGTGTCATAGTATTATTACACAGCGTCAAAGTTCAATTGTATCACAACTTCAACAATAATACTATGGTGATATGTATCACCTCCCCTTAGTCAATACTCCATCTCACATGGAAACCACTCCCCCTTACACAATGATCCGAAAACCATATGTATTTGTAGTGTGAACTACATATTAATTCTCCCACTTTTTGTCAATAAAATTGGCAATGGTACAAGAACGAGATCGTGATGAAATTTCCGAAAAAGACATTTCATGAAAAAAAGGAAAAAAAAATACATACCAACTAATTTAGATGCAATCATAAAGCCGAAGCTAAATGCATTCATCAAGGAGTTTAAAGATACAAGATAACCCCTCTAAAATTCCACAGCCGCACAACCCTCAAGATATGACCATTAAGCACAAGTTCAAAAGAACTCTCCCCCATTTGATGTCATTCCCGAAAGAACAACAAGAGCGACCTTAATTTCAAAAGAAAAAGGATATTGTTGGACACCAAAAACCATGAGAATGATTTTCTATATCGAAAAACTCAATCAAATTAATCACAAGTAAACCCTTGATTAATTTAATCGGAATACGCAACCAAATTAAATACAAAAAGCGATCAATTTAAATGATTATGCTCAACATAAGAGAACTTACGGAGCTACGACTAAGTTAACCATAGAAAATGATTAGCTTAATCGTTCATATACTCAACACAAGAAAAACTTATGGAGTAATGCAGTATACACATAAAATATGGATCAGGGATGATCAATACTGCGGAATATACAAGGATTCATTCTATATTCAATCATTATTTTCATAACAACAATCAATATACGTCATCCTTGTCACAAAATATTTTAACCTATCTTCCATCAAATATTGACAATATAGGCTTAACTTTTGTATTTGTCAAAAGTCCATTCATTCTTTAATCAATACATGAATACCGACCACGAACGACTTTACTTTTGAAAAAGTATTGGATAAACATAGTTCACGGACGTAAACACCAATATCCCATAACAAATTGCAATATAACAAATAAAAATATTAATACTGCAAAAATCATCTCTCAAATAGTTTTTAGAATTTAAACAAAGAAATCTAAAAACATGAAGATGAAAACGTTGGACATAGCCATGTGTAGTCACAATAATTGCTATTCCAAACTCTAGTAATCCTTCTCAAAAACAAGAATAAATTCTCATAAGAAGTTTCCTAGGCATCAAGACAAACTCGTAATGCACATATAAGATGATTTGTCCTTAGAGAGTATAATCAATCTTTTTCGCCCGGATTTATACCAAGAATACTACCAAAGGCGTATAAAAATATTTTCAAAGAAGAACATACAAAGTCATTAACGACCATGCACCATAGTTCACATAAAATGATTGTGAACATTCAAGAATCCCATAGTAATGCGTACTACTTTCCATTATTGAACTTTCTTCTTTGTGATTCACCAAAAACATTCTTGTAAAAGCTACAAATTATCTTAAAGAGTACTACTCCTTGAATCCAAGTTCCCAAGTCCAAGAGAAGTGGAACAAGTGCAACGAAACGGAGCAAAACACTCAAAAACAAGAGACAGGAAAAATACCAATTTTAACTCATCCAAAATCAATAATTCTCATCTCCATTTTTAAGAGAATTCAAAGAGGAAGAGAATGCAAAAAGAATGATTTCATTACGAGTTCGGACGAAGAAGTTATGGCCAAACCAAGTCGACCGAATATTGACGTCTATAGGCAAATATGCATAACGGGTTTGCAAACGAATTTTCAAGTCCACGAACTTGAACCCATGGATTTTGTTTTTAAAAGATGTTATGCATATATGGTAGGTGTACCATGAATTTCAAACATCCCGAACTACTATTTTCAAACCTAAACGTTTAAGAACCTTAAACACAGATTAAGTTAGGTAGAAATGAACAATAAACAAGGTACATGGATCATTATAAAAACATAAATCTTGCTCAGGTTTATAGACATACGTTTTTATAAGAATTCAGTTGAATTCTACATCCTTACTGAACATAATCTGTGTTCCCAAATTCTCGTGCTTCCCTCACCGTATACATAACAGGGCATTCCTTGGTGAGGATGCACTTACAACGCAATCAAGTTGTGTTGGGGGTGAACAACGTCTTTCTCACCACAAGTAACCTTTGGATAAAAGAGATCGCTTTTAGAACCTTTCACATCCAATTCCATTTTTCCAAAAAACTTGTTAAGTTCCAACATCATGGATACTCCCTTCTCCATAGTCATGGAATTTTCTGGAATATCATTCCTTTTCACACTCAAAGCATCATTGGCTTTCTTTGGTACCCACTTCTGAGTGCGTGTAGGAACAACCAGAACCTTCTTCCCATTACTCTCTTCTAGAATTCTCGGAAGAGAATTGGATTGACTATTCTTTTGCAAGTTAGTCTTTCTCCAATTGGGAGCATCGGATCTTGTCTTCGTCTTTACGAAGTTATCCTTTTGATAATTATTACGATTGTGAAAAGGATTCGTATGACGTTTATAGTCAAAACTAGGATTATCACAACACTGATTCCTTTGCCTAAAGGTTGGACAGTTACAATCTGTAACGTTAAGGGGATTAGTCTTAACATATGATCTTGGTTTCAAAACTTCTTGTGATGCCCAAACAAGAACATCATGAAGTTTCTCATTCCTTATACGGAAACGACATCTCCTTTCCAGGTGACCTTTATTTCCGCAATAGTGGAAAACATAAGGAATGTTCTTACCTCGATCCGTATGTGCTGACTTGGGAGGTTGATATACTTTGCTCTTTCGAACTTTAACTTATGGTGAAGGTATTTCACTTTTTCCATCAGTGGAAACCTTTTGTTGAGAATAATCACTAGCCTTAACAAATTTTACCTCTTTGCTAATACTTGGAGCATTTATTCCCTTATAACCCAATCCTCGTGTATCACGATGATTTTTACTGGCTCCTAGCATAGTGGTTAATTTGCTTGAACTAGTATTGAACTTTTTCAAGTCATCTTCCAACATCTTGATTTTATCAAGAGAAACATCTAAATCAGCCTCAAGGCGTTTTTCTCGAGTGAGACAAGCACTTTCTCTGTCATCAAAACTAATTTGTTGAGAGTTAAACCTTGCTTTAGATTCTGCAAGTTTCTCTTCCAAAAAAAAGTGCTTTTGATAAATATTATCACATTCAAATGACTTCATACGTAGGTTTTCCTCAGAATCCTTGAGGATCGATTCGTTAGAACGATTCGAAAAATAAACACCTGCGTAACATCTTCTCAATTTCTTGTTTTCTCGACAGAAAGGAGTCAGAAGAGGTGTGACATGAGAAGTTGTAATCTTATTCATTTTCTATGAATCCAAAAACTTAACATACTCATCAACATCTCTATCAATATCTGAATCACCTTCATCAAAAAGTTCATCCAACTGTTCTTCTATGAGAGTTTCCCAATCAACAATTTTTACATCAAGAGAATGTTTAGATATTGACTTAGATGTGACAGTTCTCTCAGGTGAATCCAAGATTTTAGAATCATCTGGTAATTTCTGAACTGTTACGTTATTAGAGATAGACTCGTCCATAATCATATCGCTACAAACACAGACTTATAAGGTATTTAACGTGTTTACCTTCTCTGATACCAATTGAAAAAGCAGCGGTGTAACAACACCACCCAATATTTCGCTTAGCAATCTGTATGGACAAACTCGAATATACTTTTAAGATAATCAACAAGACTCAATCAATTAAAAATATATCAACGAGTTTATATCTCTCTCTTGATTTGATTTACTCAAGCAGGAACTGCGAGTTCTAATCAAATACAAGGAATATCTTGGATGGTACTAAAGACCAATATGCAAGGATCAATCAATGAAAATCAACAACCAAAGGTTGGATTATTCTAATTGATGATATAAAAGCACAACTTGTATTTGGACTGGACTGTAGTTGGACCCCAATCAGTCTCCCACCAATCCAAGATCCAGTTGTACTCCCTAAGCCTCTGATCCCAGCAGGATACTGCACACTTGATTCCCTTACCCGATCTCACCCAGAACTAAGAGTTGCTACGACCCAAAATCGCAGGCTTTGACAATAAACAAATCTGTCTCACACAGACAAATCTATCAAAGGATTAATATGTCTCCCACAGATAAACCATAAAGGTTTTGTTCCGTCTTTTGATAATAATCAATGTGAACAGGAACCAATTGATAATACGGTCTTATATTCCCGAAGAACAGCCTAGAGTTATCAATAACCTCACAACAATTTCAATCGTATGGTAGCGAAACAAGATGTTGCGGAATCACAAACAATGAGACGAAGAGGTTTGTGACTACTTTTTATATCTTGCCTATCTTAGATATCAATCTCAATCCAATCAATATGATTGTACTCGGACGATAGAATATGCTAGATCAGATCACACAACTACGATAAAAGTAGTATTGGTCTGCCTTCACAATCCCAATGAAGTCTTTAAGTCGTTAACCTGGTTTTAGAAGAAGAAAACCAAAGGTTAAAGGACAAACGCCTCTAGCGCGCAAACTAGTATCACACGTAAGGTCTGGGGATTAGTTTTGCACAATACTAGATGTCTCCTTTATATAGTCTTTCAAATCAGGGTTTGCAATTAAGTTACCTTGGTAACAAAGCAATCAATATCCACTGTTAGATGAAAACCTGATTTAGATTCAAGCTAATATTTCTCAACCGTTAGATCGAAAACTTAGCTTGTTACACACACTTGACAATGCACATTTCTAGGTTTGTTAACCGTACCCAAACGTATACACTTGTTGGTTCAACAATAGTTAACCAAATGGTTATCCATATGAGCATTTCATATCAACCATGTTCTTCTTTACCATAACTAGTTCAAATGACTTCAAGATGAACTAGTTATAGAGTTGTTCAATTGCAAGGAAATATCATGTACTACACAAGACACAATTGAAACAAAGATGATTTGATTCATTTGAATCGGTTCATGAATTTTTATAGCCACGGTTTTCAAACTGCATTCCTTAGTATTTTTAAGTTTAAGTTCAGAAATCATCTTCAGATATATAACCTTCTCAAGTTCGCAGACTAGGTTCGCGGACTTAAGTTACCGGGTAGAGTTTACAAACTCCAGCAGAAATTCTCGGGTATGAGAACTTCGCCGGTTCGCAGACTGGGTTTGCAGACTGAGTTCGCGGACTTAGCTTCACGCAAGTAGTTTGTCAACTCCAGCAGAAATTCTCGGGTTTGAGAACTTCGGAAGTTCGCGGACTGAGTTCGCGGACTTGGCTCACGCTATTCTTCCAGTTTTCTTGATTAACAAAGTTCGCAAACTTTGGTTCAAGGAATAGGACTTATACATAAATGTGTTTCCACAACAATGCTTATGTCCACCATTGGTTATGTAATCTAAACTCTCATTTCAATTATTGAAACATTCTTAGAGGACATTATGTAGTTGTTACACTATTTCTCGTCAAAGCAATTTTCAAGATGATTGAAACATATCATGACTTTTGTCACTAGGTAAAGATAAACTTGATCGAAGAAAAAAGCTTACCAACACATATTTCGAGATATAGATAGGCGAGGTATACTCTGCTCGAAATACCAAATGTGTATAATCCAAGTTTATATATATAGCATACGACTTCTTGTCTCAAAGAGTAGGAGATAGAGTAGATAGACTTTTGAGTGATAGATAAGTTCAAGTCTTCACATACCTTTTTTTTCGAGAAGTTCCACCGGTTCCTTGAGTAGTTATTCTACTTGCGCCATGAAGTCCTTGAGCTCAACTACACTTTCTATCCTAGTCCGAGTCTTAGCTATAATAGACTAGAAATCAAGACTTATAGTTTTGATCACTAACATTGACAAACATGCTTGAGATAGAAACGCATGCGAGTTCGACCGAGCAATGCTCTAACACCTAACTCCAACCCCACCCACACCTTCGCTTTAACGCCTCAAACAACCATTTCCCAAATCCTTCAACAACCTGCGTCAACATCTATAATCTCCTCTTTCTGTTTTCTATTCTTGACCTTATGGCTAGCTAGGAATAACCTAATATACCAAAAAAAGCAAACAACCTCAGAAGAAATCATAACATGATCTCAGAAACTGCAACAAGAATTCTACGGGGCAATACACTCTTCTCCACCAATTATACCAGGAGACATACCGATATTTAACCATCAGACAAGGGATAAAATCATATCAACAATATCGGTAGGATGATCCATCCCGAACATAAACTGGATTACGATTAACACAAATGGAGCAGCCATATGTCAACCATGATTTGTGGGACAGGTTTCATATGCACGAAATGTAACGGCTCTATCTCATCCAATAGGAATTACAACTGCATTAACTGCAGAAACTTGGGCTCTGCTATTGGCATCAAGAACAACAACAAAAAGATAATGGCCAAAAGTTATCTTTGAAACCGATTCAGAGAACCTTCTGCGGTTCATCACTTCATGCACCTCCCCCCCCCCCCAAATATCAGGGATGATTGAAGAAATAAAATTAAGAATTCGACAGATACCGCAGGCTAATATTAACTACAGGGAAGGGAATTAAGCATCATACGAGTTATCGAATCATGCGGCAGATGGAAGTCAAACATGGAATTAAAATATGGGACCAGGAAATCCCATCTTTTATTAGTTAAATTCTATTTCATGACTCTGTGGGTACCACATACCCACGAAAAATTGTAAAATAATCTGCTTTTATTTAATTACATGCTTCAAAAAAAAAAGAGTAATCGAAGTTTGAAGGGAAATTATTGGATGGACAAGTGACGAGTATATGGCCAATGTCTTGTTACCGTTGAAGTTGCTCATGTTTCAGTACCACCTTTAGATGTTTCTAACCTAAGTGAAAGATTTGAGTTTCAGTAGTTCCGGCACTTAATTTCGTATGAATACCACACCGGAAATCAGTACCGGCATTCTATCTAGGATGAAGACCACACCGGTAGTCAGTTCCGACATCTAATTTAGGTTGAAGACCGCACCGGAACTTAGTTTCAGAATTGTATTTAGGATGAACACCACTTTTGAACCTAGTACCGGCATTGATTTGAACTTTTACGAGTACTCCGGTAGTAAGCTTCTAATAAATAGAAAATCCTAGGATTTTGTTATTTGTACCGGCATACATTTTAGGTTAGATTACATGTCGGTACTTGAGTTTTGGTATCCAGAAACTTTATAATTACTACCGGCATCCTCGACACTTTTTTCTCAATAACGGTACTGTGTTCCGGAATTTTCTTTTATTTTGCGTAGATCCAAAGCAAAGGAAGTTAAATCAAAGGAGGCCAACAAAGGAAAAGCTAAAGATGTTGTCACTAAGAAAAGAAGGAAGGATGGTCTTGATACTCCTTAGTCTCTGCCTCCTCGAGGCAAAAAAAAAAAAAAAACTTTTTGGTGCTGATACAAGAGGGGCAATTTGGGAGAGTGGTCTTGATCGTAGTAAAATCGTATTCCGTGGGAATCTACCGGAGCTGTTGAGGAGGAAGATGAGCAAGATGAAGAGGAAAGTGAGGAGGAAGATAATGAGATTGATCCAACTCAATTAGAAAACCAAATCCAAGGAGTAGTGGAACAAGGTGGTCCAAGTCAACAACCCACACAAGGCAAGAGGAAAGGCAAAGGCAAAGTAAAAGTTAAAGGTTCGCACCTTCCTCATGTTGATGACATGATACCTGATGATGATCGTGGTAAAATTTGGGGCGCAGCTTCTCATGATCCAGGGTATCTATTTGGCTAAAAGTACTGGTGGGATCGTACTATATATCAAACCTATGTAAGAATTTCTATCTCGTTCATATGTATTATTTTGTATTTATGCATAATCTCTTAATCATATTATCTCGTAATTGTAGGATCATACGAAGGTTGTGCGTGTTTACCAAAACCAAGTCACGGCTCATTGGGATTCGTCTAAGGAGCATGAAGAGGTTCAAGCAATAGTTAAGGATTCTGGTCTATATCCTTTGGTTGAAAATTATGTGAAGCCAGATATTGTGACAGTCAATTGCTTCGTCGAAAGGTATCATGGTGAATCAGATAGCATGCACTTCCCGTTTGGCGAGATGACCTTGATCCCTGATGATGCTCAGAACATTCTAGGCTTGAGTGTTATTGGAAAATCAATTGCAGAAGGATATAATCATTCTTTTGATCTAGAATGGACGAAGTTGCACGAGCTTACTAAAAAGTTGTTTGGTTGGGACTACAAAACTTCTGTGGAAAGCTTCTATGTATCTAAGATTAGTAGCACAAAGACCATCAAGCTGACCCTGCTTAAGGAGAAGTTTCAAAACTCAAAGGAAAGAAGTTTGAAGGATGGATGGGACACCTCACAGATTCGTTATACAGTTGCTGCGTACCTGTTATTCATCTTGGGCACTAGGGTATTCCCTGACACTAGTGGCAACAGGGTTAGTGAAAACTATCTTCAATACTTGGATCCGTTGGAAGAGGTATTTAGCTATTCTTGGAGCACCTGGTAATGACACATTTGATGACGGAGATGAGAAGGGCCTCTAAGGAGGTTATAAACCAATTTGTCGGGAATTTAACTCTACTCCAGGTAATTTTGTTTTTAAACTTATGTTCTTATTTATATTGTTCACATGTACCATTTTCATGAACTTAGAAACAAAATTTACTGATTTTTATATGTATCATTTCACATTTGTATAGGTGTGGGCTTATGAACATTTCCCAACATTGTTCAAGGAAAACCCCTTCTTGAAGTTTAATCCCGTTGATGACCCCGAGGAGCCTAAAGCCAAGATATACGAGCTCAACATCCATCCGAAGCCTGGTAACGATCATCGACTGACAAATATGAGATTGGCTCTGGACGCGATGAATATCAAAGATGTTGTGTTCGACCCTTACAAGGAGGCTAGAGAAAACCTCAAATATTTGAGGTTTTATAACGTTGCATTTTACAATGGGCCTTTGTTCCACCCAAAGGGATACGTTATGGCTGATCCTCAAAGTGTGATGCGGCAACTTGGATACAAGCAATTACCCTCATTCATGACAGCCTCTACTGAAAGGTATCAACTTGACCTTTCTGTGTCCATGTCAAGTTCCACAAGGTTGAGGGTAGAGTATGATCCAATTCCAGAACCAACACATTAGAGGGATAGATAATCGCGTCGTTTGGTAGATACTAGTAATTGGGAGCTTGCGATCAATGGTGATGAAGACGATCCCGCCTACATTGGTAATTACTTGCAATGGTCACATCCTTTTTTCGTGCGCCCAGAAGACGTCGAAGTTCCACCCCAGAAAAACCCTCCCGTTTCAACTCCTATAGAGGCACCACCTACGATGACCCAACTTAATAATACCGTTGGATTGCTAGTAAGTATTGTTAATTTCTTACTCGTTTAATGTACACATAATTTTATATTAGCATATATATACTAATTATGTGTTGTATGTATGAAACTAGTGGCGTCGGCTTGGCAAGTTGAAGAAGATGTTAGGTTGCAAGTACGATGAAGGAGAGGTGCTATCCCTTGAAGAAATGAAGGAAGTCATGGAAAAGCTTGATAAAATTGAAGAACCAAGTGAAAGAACTTTGTTTGGGGAAACAAGGAAGGTGCCCGTTTCCAAGAAGCAAAAGACCAAGTGATGAACTCTATAGTTGTGTTTTGTTATTTGGATGGTGGTTGTTATGTTTTGAACAATTTCTAACTTTGTTGAACTCTATAGTTGTGTTTTTGGTTGAACTCTTTATTTGTTTGGTTTACTTTTGGTTTATGATACTTTGATGAAGAACATTTAAGCACGATTCAGTTGTTTGGTTTATGTTGAACATGTTTAGATTTCTAGTAAAATGTTGTCTCTGTAAAGTTTTCTTTACACGAGAAGCGCCGGTATTGGTTCCGGCATTAAAATCAATTAAATTCTATGCCTACATCTGTACCGGCACGGAACAATTTACTCCAAAACCATGTCGGGCACAGTGGATGAAAATGACCAAGTTTCTGTGTAGATATTGGGTAGTTCCGGCATTAAATAAATTATTGAATCTACGCCGGAATTCTGATTTTCTTACTCTTGCATAGTTTTGCATAATTACGGCATTGGATTTTCATAAATGTACTATGCATGTATTGTTTATAAATAGGTTACGAATGCTCTATTTATTTCATTCCTAGAGAATCTATTACATTAGATTTCAAACTTTAAATTAAAACATACTAAAACATGGTAATGGAGCACTTTTGGTTTAAGATGATCTCCTATTTAGTAAGCCATCCCTTTTCAACAATTGCGGAACCTTTGAGCCTTTAGCGAATATCTTCGAAGACATCGTCTGGAATCTCGGTTTCAAGGACCATCTTCATTGGTTCATCTTCTCTTTCGATATATTCCTTTCCCTACATATAGCACCCATCACACCCATCAATAGGCTTGCATTGTCCCTTGTGGTTTCCTCTTGATTATGTTAGTTCAACAACTTTGTCAAACCGTTGAAACTCATCGCACTTGGGGGAATTCAAACACCTTAGAAACATTCTTCCATTTTCAGCATCATCAGTTTTTGCAATCCAAAACCGGCGTGTCCCATCACAGCTTCTACACTTTGAATAAATAAAAGGACAGTCCATGGCTAGATGAGAAGGTGACTTGCAAATTTGACACCTGCAATGATGATTCTGTAAGAGAAGATTATTTTAGTTATGCGTCATAGTAGTGAAGATTTTAACTGTTCATATATTGTTAGTAATGTTCAATCTACTTACTTTGCAAATAGAGCTTGATGATGAATCTCCCATCTCTTGTGAACTTTAACCGTGCTTGATTGATCTATTGTTTGGTGCTTGCTTTCTTGAGAGAAGGACTTTTGTTATTTGGTGGGTGATTTGTGTAGACTTTTCCAAAGGAATGGGGGGTATTATATAGAAACGAATCTCTAACGGTCTTATTTTTCAAAAAACTAGCCTTTTTTTTTGAAATTCACAAATACCGGCATGGTCGCAATAGTATACTCAATGCCGGTATATCGTACCGGCGCCAAACCATGTTGCTCAACCATGCCGGTAATTGTCACATATTTCTCTGTGAAGAAATTAACTTGTTCCGGCATGAACATCTAATGGTAAACTATACCGGTACTGGGTGCCGGCATCCTATGTCACATTTACTTCTATGCCGTAGTTTGGGTGATTTCAAAAAAACTAGTCGTTGAGGTTTTTCTCTGTATAAGGAGAGCTAATACTTGGACCCAAAAGCCCAAAACTCGTGTGTTCTTATATAGATCCTTGAGCCTCTTAACTTAGAAACCCTAAACCCTAGAATAATCATCTAAAAATATCTAAGTATAGTACCTAATCCCGCACACAACAAATGGCATCGTTCGACTCCGAGGAAGATGTAGCAATCACCCAAGCATGGTACTTCCAAACTCGTCCTTCAACTGTATATAACAGCACGCGGGATTCCATGTGGTTGAATATTTTTAACAAATTTATTCACGATTACGGTAACCCGAAAGGAAGAACTGCTCAACAAATCGAGCAACGACACGACATCATCCTAAATGCGGTGGTTGAGTATCTAAAGATGAAACACCGGATCGAGCACGCTACCCTCAATAGATTGCCCCCTCAACAACTTGTAAGTATCTTTATGATTAATTCGACACAATCCACTCTTTTTCAAATTTTATGTAACAAACTAAGTTTTTGTGTTGTTTTTGTAGCATTAAGCCGTGAAAACGCGTTACTTACAGGAAAAAAGGAGAAGCATTCATGTTTGATGCCAGCGTGAACCACATTGTAAGCAAAGTCACGGAGTACCACTAGCTGGGTGAATCGAAGACATATTCTTCCTAAGAAGATTGATATGTTTAGTGGTATTTGGTTAGGTTTTTAGGGTAGGTTTTGGTAAGGTTTTGTGGGTACATCTCTATGTAAACCCTCACGATCCACTTGGATCACCAAGTGTTTTAAAGGCTTGATTCACGTGTTAAGTGCATTCGTGCTTCCTGCGACAAGGATTACATTTGAAGTAAATTATAGTTCCGGCTTACATCGTTAACATAATTCAATACTGTTATATCTCCGGCATAGAAACTATATATTATTTTATGCCGGAATTTGGTATCAAAATTCTGTTTTCAATAAACCATGTTTCGGCTTTGAATTTATAAACATTACTGTGCCGGTATAAACTACCGGCATGGTGGAACATTTTCCGTTCACTGCCGGAATTGAACATTCAATGCATAACGGCTATTTTTTTTAAACCATAAACCAGTAAAGACCATTTACGGCGTGAGATCGACGTTACTGACAATGCTGGAATGATAAAGTGGAAAATAGCCGTTGTGTCCTCATCTATTTAAAGTGGATACATCTATTGCAGTTGATACCCAAAAAAAAAGAAATAGGTGAGATCCAACACATTTCTCTGATGGAAAATCAATCACCAACTACCGATTTCAGAGAATTTTTATATGAAAAAAAAATTATCCATTCCGATAGGGAATCAATCATCAACCACCACCAAATCAATTCCCATGATACTAGAAAAACTTAGAAGAAAGGAGAAAACCACCAAGTCACTTGCCGCAATGGAAGAAGAGATACTTAGAAGGAAAAGAGTATAATAAGAGGCAGCAATAGAACCAAATATCGCAAAGAAACTAAAGAGATATACGAACGTGTAAAATAAGCGAAGATGGAAGCGGATGTTGAGGAAGAAACCAAATGGATTAAAAATTACTATATAGTATCGGATCTGTCGGAAGATCGCCGCTTTTCAAACCTTTTTTAGGGTCTTGTTGAGGATGGTCCTTATATGCGGAAGTTTGTGAACGGTAAGTGTAAGAAACGCAAAATGGATTACGGGATGTGTTTGTAGCGAATCACACAATTACCCTCATAAAATTATGTCGCAAATACAACGAGTTTCTCGCAAGATTCAGAGGGAATAGGTATCAAGCTCAGGACGCATATACCAAATGGATAAAAGAGCCTTTTAGGCATTTCGAAGCTTCTTTGTTTCTTGAATATCGTACCGAGAAATGATGTTAGTTGCAATTAGCTTAAGATCTTTTATTTCATGTGTAACGTTGTTTATGCGGTTAATGTTTCTAATTTTATTTCCTTAATATTAGTATGAGGGCCTGTTTGGGTTAATATTATTTATTTCCTTAAGATTATGTGGTTAATGTTGTTTTTTCGTTAAGTTTTTTTCCAGTGCCGGCATTGAAAAAGAACCAAATACTATACCGTTACAAGTGTCGGTATTGTAGACACAATTTAAACTTATTGTTAGAATGCCGGCATAGAATTGTACCATATGTCCATGCCGGAATTAAGACTGTTACAAACTCAATTTATGTGGTAGTTACAAACCCCTTAATTCCACTTATGAAAGTTCGACAACTAATTCTAACTCCTTATTCTTCTACATTGTAAATATCGCACCAATTATCCCCCATTGTAACTGTTACAAACTCCCTAATTCCATTTATGTGACGGTTACAAACTCCATTATTACATAAAATTGACGTTTATAGAATGGAAACGGTTCCATCTTTCAATTTATTTTTTTTCACTTTGCAATTCCAAAAGAACTTCCAAAACCACTAAACTCCATTATTTGGTTTCATCCTCTGGACCAAATTCATTCTAATTCTTCAAACCCAAAAAAGAATGGGTCCTCGCAAACCTCCTGAAAAACCTAAACCTAATCCTGGTGTTAAATCGAAATCAGAATCATCTATTGAACAAGATGATGAGGAGGAAATAACAGAGATGATGAGGTAAGTGATGTCTATGTTTATTGAAGCATTCTTAGGGTTTCTTTCATAATATAAAAAACACAAATTGAAACTTGCATGTTTATTGTTTGTACTAGGTAAAAGGAAATTTGCAATTTGCAATTTACTGAATTTGAAATTGAATTTACTGAATTGAAATTACAATTTAGTTTCGGCGTACCATTAAATTTTAATACAATGCCGGTTTACATGTCCTGTATCCCCCTTTTGTTGCATGTAAGTTATTACAACACCGGCATAGAAACCCTATAAATTTCAACGCCGGCACCTCTGCCGGTTTTGATCACCTTATTTTGTTCAATCTCTATAGGCAATTCCCATATTACCGGCATAGGATTCTATTTACATACAATGCCATTACCTGAAAACCTGCATAGCATCCTTTTAGATTACAATGCCGGAACATATGCCGGCAGTATCGTTATGTTCACCGGCCATGCCGGTTATAATTTTCTTATTTTGTTAAATCTCATTTTCTACGTAGGTCCAAAGTTGCAAAAACGAAGAAAGGAAAGGGAAAAGATGTTGATGAAGGAAAACGTAAGTCTTCTCGGCCTCGACGTAGTCGAGATGATCCAGAACGTGGTAAGGTCATGATTCGGGAGATTCCCCCGGAGGGAGACACAAGCAGCGATGATGGTGAGTGGGAGAAATTTATACCTCCTGATCCAGCAGGTGGCTCATCCTCACATGGCTTAGGACAACCTGAAGTTGAAGCCGGTGAGGAAAAGGACCCACCAAAGAACCTCCCAAAAACATATGACATGATTACAGAACGCAATGATGGCAAACATTGGGGGTTAGCCGAGAGATCTGAAACTCTTATTTGACTACAAGGACTCTTGGGATCGTTGGATCTATTCAACTTATGTAAGACGTTTGCATATTGTTATTATATTGTTTATATATGACATCAGGTGAATTGAAATTTGTTTGGTGTGTTTTCATAGGACCACAAGAAAGCCTTCCGTGTTTGCCGCCATCAACAAATGGATACATGGATTTGGAAGGGGAGTGTGAGGATGTTCAAGCGGCAGTAAGAGCATCCGGGTTGTATCCCGCGGTACAAAAATATGTGGCCACTGATCAAGTGACGGAGAATTACTTCTTGGAGAGGTTTTTTGCTTCAATTGATACCATGCATTTTCCTTTTGGCGATATGACCATTATCCCTGAAGATGTCCAAAGAATATTAGGTCTAGAAATCCTTGGAAAATCCGTTAAGAAAGAAGATGACGGTAAGACCCTAGAATGGTCCAAGATCTATGAGCTGATTAAAAAGTTGTTTGGTTGGGACGAGGCAACGACAAAAGAAAATATGTACCTGTCAAAGAGTACCATGACAAAGACTATTAAAGTCGTCAAGCTCAAAGATTTGTTTGGGAATACGATGGGTAAGGAATTGAATTCCAAACAAATTCAGCAAACTATCGCTGCTTATCTGTTGTTCCTCTTGGGCATCGCAATATTCCCCGACTCTAATGGTAACAGGGTGCATATGAACCACTTACAATACTTGGATCCCTTGGAGGAGGTTCATAATTATTCATGGGGCATTACTTTCTTGGAAAAAAATTTGGCGGAGATGCGTAGATCTTCTAAGGAGACTGCCTGTCAATTTAATGGGAATTTCATTGTATTACAGGTAATGTGAAGTAGTTATTTTGTTTTCTGATTAGCTCTTTTCTTATACATTTCATTGGAACGATCTTTCATTTGCATAGGTGTGGGCTTATGAACACTTCACAACATTGTTCAAAGGAGTACAAATATTTGGATTCGTCAACGTATGGTTTGGAACCACAACGTCCTATAGCTAAGAAATACTTTTTAGACAATAAATCGAAGCCCAATAACATAACTCGGTTACTCTCCATGAGAGAGGCTTTGGACTCTATCGTTGTCGAAGATGTAGTGTTTGACTCATATAAGAACGAAAGAGGAGTTCACTTTTCAAGGCATGACAATGTATCATTTTACAACGGACCATTGTTTCATCCAAAAGGATTTGTTATGCATAACCCTCACCGTGTGATGCGCCAACTTGGGTACAAACAGAAAAAACTTACGGGTAAATCTGATGCCAAATTCTCTCATGACTTTCCTCAATGTCTATCAGATGAAAAATATACGCTGGTAGTTTATAGACCAACTCCTCTACTTGTACATTGGAATGAAAAGGAAGAACAAAAACTAGTGTTGGATATGGTTGGTTGGGAATTGGCGGAAAAAGGTTACAAGTCGGAACCAAGCTTCCTCAGAGGTCATTTGAGGTACTCCCATCCTTATATTGTACGCCCGGACACGGAAACAATGCCTCCACAAGCAGAACCTCTCTCCACAACTGCTGAAAAACTTATTGTACTCGTATTTCAAAAGACCCTAACGTTGGTGGTACATAATTCTTGTTCACTTCCTATTATTATAATGTATATCTATAAACTTATAAAACTTAACATAATAATGGAATAATATGACAACAACGTTCGCGGCTAAGAAAATTGGGAAACTGGCTTAAATGCAACAACAAGAAAGGAGAGGTGTTGACCCCGGAAGAAATGAAGACAGTCGAGGAAAAGATAGACAAAATTGAAGATCCAAATGCAAAGGACTTGTAGAAGGAAACGAAGAAGAGGGTTCACAAGAAGCCAAGAACCGAGTGATCTAAGATGTTTGTTAATGTTTCTTTTATAATATTAGTTATGTTTTTGAACAATCTACTATCGGTTTATGTTTTTTGCGTGTCTTGCTAAACTTTGAACATCTTTGTTTCATTTTTTTTCAGTTTGGAACATCTTAACTTTATGTATGGTTTGTTAAACAATCTAGTCTTTTCTTATGTTATTTTGTGTGTCTTGCTAAACTTTGGAGATGTTGATTTCATTTGTTTTTGTCTTAGAACATATTTTATTGGTAAATTTGTATCAAACATTGCAATTTTTATGTTTTTTTGTAAGAACCGGCATGGTCGAAATTGTAAGAACAATGCCGGTATACTGATTTCTTTTCCGGACCAAAGGAATTTAGAATTCCGGCATGGATACGCTTTTCTAGCCAATGCCGGTATTCTTTCTTTTCCTCACACATAAGTGATCTGTGTAGAATTCCGGCATTATTAGGAAGTTAATTTCAACACCGGCACTAAACCTGATATCTCTGTGTACTTATGGTGCTTTTATGGAATAAAAGAAAAAAGACTTTCTAAGCCGGGATCGTTTCCCGGCATTGTAAAGTTTGAACTAAATCATGCCGGCATGTCCATAGCATATGGTTTAATGATTACAATTCAAACTTCCAAAATAACAAAAGGTTGCATAGCAGTGAACCACACATTTCCAAATTACTCTTCATCACTTTCTAATTTATGGATAGGAATTTCTCCCTTCTCCGGGTTAATTGATAGCTTCAACGCATCCCACAGTTGGTGGTTCTCCTCATACAATCTCATCCATTCCTACGAGTGATTGGGGACTGTATCTTTGTTTTTAGTAAACGGATAAACCGGTGGGAATGGACAATTTTCCTTGAGCTTCAGAATAATGAAATGATTCCCTTTCACGAACTCCAAAACAAATCTTCTCTTCTTAAGAGATCCTTCACACTTTTGCCACTTTGGCGTATAAGTTGTTTGTTCGGTGGGGAAAAAATAATGAACAACACAGTTAAATGTATCCGCCAAAAGATGCCCGCAAACCGAAATTTTCATCCAATATTCAGTAGGAAGGAACTTCATCTCGTGCTCTGGACCTAACACTCGAGCATGCAAACTATCAAACCCTTCGTCATCATCTACCAATTGTTCATAACATCTCTTCTTTTTCATAAGTTGCTCGGCCATACTCTTTCTAGCGTATCGGCATGGTGTCATCCCTTTACTAACCGCCGTCTCAAAGATTCCTAATTGTTTGGTCAGGGCATGATAGCCACAATTTCCATCTCCATTGACATCATCCGTATATACAATATACTCGCGGATAAACTTGGGAAGTTGGTCTACATAACCCTATATTTTGGTATGGTAATGTCTATAAGTCTTACCTGTTTTGGAATCCTTATATATCTTCATATTACCAATTTGCAGCTTAATTATATCCATTCCATCCTCTGCAATATCTACATTTTTAATATCTTCGGTATGTGTTGGTAGTCTGTACTTACTTGGCCTACCCCTTCTCTTTTTAAAAGGGACTACTTCACCATCGTGTTGTCGATGTACTTGAATTGTTGTAGGTTCCTTATTCGGCCTTTCATTTTTGATATGCAAAGCCTCCCCTTCAACTATGGGTGTAACTTCGGAATGCTTTCCTTGTTCAATCATTGTTGGTACCTTCCTAGGACTAACCCTTTTATTTCTAACCTCCGCTACATCGACTCTTGGCATGGCATCCGCTTCCTCGACTTGTTGTTCTTGTTCAATCGATGCGGGTACCTTCGTCGGCCTACCCCTTTTCTTTGGAACCGACACTTCATCGGATTGTGGTGTTGATACGGAATCCGTCATTTGTTCTTGACTTGATAGCGGTAACTTCTTCGGCCTACCCTTTTTTTTGGAACTGACACTTCATCGACTTGTGGTGTGGATACTGAATTCCCCGTTTGTTGTTGACTTGATGGAGGTTCCTTCCTCGTCCTACCCTTTTTCTTTGGAACCGGAGCTTCCGCGAACCTTGCTTCTGGAAGCTCACATCCGGTTGGGTCTCGTTTCTTACTTTCCTCGTCTTCATATTCGCGTTGACTCATTGCTTTCAATTTTTTCCTTTGTTTTCTCCTTGTCGTTTTAATTTGTGGTCTACATGGCGGATCTCCCTTTGTTGGATCTTCACTTTATGCTATCCATGGGCGTGTAATTAGCCTTAGTTGGATCAACAATACTTATTGGCTAGCCGAGTTGACACGTGAGTAAGCTTCATAGAATTCCTTTGCTTCGTTTGTATCCCATGGTGATTGTCCGGGAGCTTCCGTAAGAGGAGGGTAGAAATATAGTTGCTTCCAAACGGATCAATAACCTCAATAGGTATCACTTCTTCATACTTCACAAGCATATGACGATTCGGAAGCCCCAATGAAGACATGTCGGGACAAATACACACATCACCCGGTTTGCCGTAGTTTATCTCCATTTCTATTTGTTTAATCATATGTTTTATTGCCCATTGCGAGACGTTGAATTCTATTCCTTGGAGAAATTTACCATATCGAAAATGTGATGTCATCCTTTCTATTAATATTTTCTCAAAAGCCTTCTTGATCCTATCGATATCAGCCTTAAAGTAATGTTCAAATGCCGCAGTGACCGTAACCACGTTTTCTTGGCCGGACTGGATGAGATTTTTAAATCTCCCATGAGCGGACTCCGCTATACTAGTTGCTTCATTCCCGTGGTGTCTATACCTATTTTTCCATGCACACACAAATTTTTCCTCGAACTTATCCAACAATTTATCCCGACAATATGAGACTGCACTTGGATACACTTTGTTATATTTTGCAGTAAACATGTTTAATCTATTTCATATATATCCTCGTTAAGAGACCAATAAACTTTCTCCCAATCCTTTAGAAATTCCAACCACTTTTTATGATTTTCATCGTGTTCTTTGTCCACTCGCTCTTTAATCTTTCCTCTTTCTTCATCTTCTTCTTCGGGTGATAGTTTCTTCTTGCAAACATCTTCCTCTAGTTGAGCAACCGTTCTCTTCTTAGTATCCGCCTTAGAGGGTTCAAACAAAGCTTGACAATGTTTTGTCACATTTTGACGTATATGATACGTACATAGGAAATTTTGTGCATCCGGAAATACGTCGGATATAGCATTCATTAGTGCGTCATCTTGATCGGTTATGATGACCTTCAGAAATTGATTTTCCGGGAACAATAATTTCAATTGTCATAATTCCCAATGATAATTGTAATCCCTCTCGTTTTCTATTAAACAACAAGCGAATGTAAATGATACCTTGTCCAATGTTTTCCCCACGATGTTGAACAACGGCATGTTGTATTTGTTTGTCTTGTAGGTGCAATCCATCATAAGAACATCACAACATGTATGAGCCAATTGTGAAAGCAAAGGATGCGCAATGAACATTTGAAGGGATTTGTTCTCCGGTCCTCTTTTAATGATATGCGTGTAGTTGTGATCCCAAACTATCTTCTCAAATTCTTGCATAACGATCCTCCCTTCCCATTCCACCCTTCTAATGGTTGCTTGTGCGCTATAGATTGTACTTAAAGAAGAAACGTTCTGATCATCCTTTCTGTTTAAAACTCTGAGAATCACTCTTGGTTTGATACATGCTTTGCTCATTATCTATACATCCTCGAATTCATGAGGTTTTAGCTTCGCAACTAGGGAGTGACCAATAAAATCTTTCGGATCCCGGTGGTTATGACGTCCAAACCACACCGCACAATCCCATTCTTTTTCTTTGTCTCTTAAATAGAATACAATCTTGAAGGGGCAATTATCCTTCCTCGTATGAGTCTTGTATACCCTATTAGTCTTCTTTGGATATACATAATCCTTTCTCTTATGGCTATTCTTCTCCTTGTATTGCCCACTTCTCTCGCAAACCATCTCAAAACGATTATCTGAACGTCGGGTATTCCTCACCAACATACACATGTTCTTAAGAGCAGTCTTTTTTTCCCAAGCAATTGCTTCCTGTGGAGATTTTATTCCCTACATAAGGACAACAATGGAAGATTATAAGTTTCATTACAATCAATCCCCACATAAAGTTTTAAAAACTAGGTGAAAAGTATTGTTTGGTAACATATCGGAGTCATTTTATATTATTCAGACGTATCCGGACCAAGCGGTTTGGAACTTGTTGGATCAATGTATGTCACAATTTAAGGAATGAATGAAAAGAAAATTGAATTAGTTCCAAAAAAAATTTAAAGTACTATGTCGGGTACTAATTCCGGCATGCTCGACGACAGTTCCGCCAAAAAAACCAAAGCCGGAAATAAGTGCCGGCATTCTCGAATAATGTTCCGGCATTCGGAAATGCACTTGAAAAAAAGGACCTAATTTTAAACAGTACCGGCATTGTATTTTCTTGAACATCGATGCCGGAATTCTTAATACCAGCATGCTCTTTACACAAGGTCCGACGCCGGAAACTGGAGCCGGCATGTCCGATACTTTCAAAACAATGTCGGTACCACAGTGACTAACTTCTGGATGTTTTTCTAGTGGTACCGGCAGGCTCGATATGTAAGGTTTCAAGCCGGTAATGTATGTCGGGTTGTCCGTAATTTATATACCACGCCGGTATTAGTTTCCGGCGTGCTCGATAATTTATATACTACGCCGGTATTTAAGTTCAAAATTCTTCTAACTACTGAATGTTTTTTTTTGTGGTACCGGCATGGAAAGTTAAGAGTGAACCATGCCGGTTTAGATATTCCATGGAATATTCGATGGTAGGTAAAAAGTTAACTGCGTTCCGTCATGGTTTTTTTGGTTGAAGACCACGCCGACAATTGTTTCAAAATAGGGGATATCCTCTGCCGACATAGAAATAGTATGAATACCGTGCCGGTTTTGGTGGTGCCGGCGTGGTATTCATACTACGGGTATGCCGGCATCAAGCTTTTTCAGAGAAAAAATGGCGGTTTCAAAAAAAAAAAAAAAAAACAAATTTTCGACCTCTTTGCAGCATTACCTGTGTGTTGGGATGCTTGTATGTTGAACTTGTTTACTTTCTTGGGTTGGTTCTTCAAAAAACACTTGACGCTCTCGAAAATCATGATCCAAGGGTGTTGGTTCATCATATAATTTCAATTGTGAGTTGTTATCATTAACCGAAGATTGAATATATAATTGTTGTTGTAGTTGAGCTAAAGATTCAGCAGCTGCAATTCTCTCCTCACAATCATCTTCCATTTTCACAAAAAAATTTCCACTCAAAAATATTTTTCCCTCCTTCTACTCTCACCTGCCTCACACAAATTCAAATAAAAATACACACTAATTCATCCCCCAAATACTTAAGATTTTACTAATTATTATCCACTAAACCTGATTAGTGAGGGCTAGATTAGGAATTAAAAAAATAATTACATAAGGGGTGACCCATATTTGATATTTGGATCCCTATTTTATCATGTTGCTATATCCCCAATTAGTTTCCATATCACCAATTGCACGTTTTTTTTTCCCTCCTCTAATGGTAAATCTAAGCGGCTAAGCTTCAAATTGGGCCAAAAACCTGGTGGTATCTTTTGGAGCACAGGTTTTCACGGAGGAGGGCAGGAGAATACAGCGTAAAATCTCTTTCCCTTGCTTGCTAGATACAGTTTTTAAAAGTTGGTTGTTTGTTCGGCACTTGTATTTCTGTTGTGAGTATAGGAATACAAATTACTTTCTTAGACAGCTGATTAAAGTCTAATGCATGATAGGTGCTTATTGGTCATCCAGATTGTGAATTAAGTTTGTGAAGGTGTTTAAAAAGAAGATTTGTTTGATATCGAACAGGAGGAAATTAAGGTCTCTTGCGGGCAATTATACGAGCCCCAGCTGAGATGTGAGAAACATCGACTTCCTCAGTATGGCATATTGCCCGCAGGACAACTTTTCCTTCGAGAGCTTGGACCACTTGTGGTACTTCTGGTTCTCAAGATCTTCTTTTCTCGTTGTTTGTTAATCTTTCAGGTGCTTATGGCTATTTTAATATGGATTAAATTCGGAACAGACGGTATTGCAGCAATATCTAAAAGGCATGCGGTTCTCGTTGTTTTCTGCATTTGTCTATTTGTGGCAGGATTTGCATGGTCCTCTTGGATGGTTAGTACCTAGTGAGATATTCCAACTTCAGATAAGATCAGCAGCTCAAAATATCAATGGTGTGGTGAATATGGGTATCAATGCAGTAAAGAGTAGATATCTTCCTATTTCAGAATTTTCACCACACTCAGAAGACGCAGTTAATCAATCAACCTGTCAAAATATTATGGTGGTAAAGATTCCAAGGGACAGTAAAATTTATCTCTAGTTGGTTATTACTTCATAATAAAATTTGATATTTATAATAGGAAGCTGAGTACAGATTTGCCTTAAATCTCTTAGACACTTGATCAGGTGATCTTACATCCTGGCTACTACTTCTAGTAAAGTTGGGCTGGGAGGCGTGGACGGAGGTAAACCTCTAGTGGGGTCAACTTGGGGAGGGTTACACTTGATCCTTCCGTCATGTCTACTATTAGTCCTGCCAAGTCATTGTCGAAATCGAATGCATGAAGCAGGCGAGCAAGCGCCATATGAACTGTTTGGAGGGCGAAGTCAAGCCCTGGACACATCCTTCTTCCTGAACCAAATGGCAGATACTCATAGTCTTGACCTCTGAAGTCCAAGTTTGCCGCCTCACCACCAGAACCACCATCGAGTTGTGGAAGAAACCTCTCCGGCTTGAACTCTGACGGGTTTGTCCACACTCGAGGATCACGGTGCAGTTTCCATAGGTTGACCAACACACGTGTGCCTGCTTTAACTTCATACCCACCAATATTGCAGTCCATGATTGCCTCGTGGGTTGCGCCGAGAGGGGCAGGAGAATACATCCGGAGCGTCTCCTTAACAATTGCTTGGAGGTAGACAAGATCATTGATGTCCCGTTCCTCTACGTTTCTGTCCTTGCCTACTCTGGTGTCGAGCTCATCCTGAGCCTTTCTTAAGACGGTAGGATTAGTGATTAGCAGTGCGAGAGCCCATGTCAATGTAAGTGACGTGGTATCTGAGGCAGCTGCTATCATTTGCTGCAAAATCGACAAAACTTAGTTAACAGGTGTACAACATTAAGAACGTTTCGAACAAACTTACAAAGCCGTGATAAAGCCATCCACCACAAATAACTCAGTAATTTGGAATTTCACGGATATTTTTATAATTAAGAGACCGATTATCTGAAAATTCGAATTCTTACCGCACATTAAATCACACGATCTCTTCAAATGCAGTATTTTAACTGATTCAAATATAATGGAGACTCAAGTACAAGTCTAACGTTTATGCATTTTGCTCTTATATGGTACAAAAGCTAACAAATTGAGTGTATTCACGGTTATTATGACCCTGCTGGAACTCAGTCTACCAGTACACCAAGGTAAGTTTTACTTGGTGCTTTAATTATGTGTCTCTGGTCCGACCTTCAATGCTAGTTGGAAAACTGGAGGGTGATTCCAGTTTTACCAGAGATAATTGCTTATTATGTTGCATCTTTAATATTATGGAGAAGTTAATTACATACCAGAGACGTGGCTTTGATTACAGTGTCACGGCTGTAACCAAAGAAGAGATCATCATTTTCCCCATCAAGAACCGATATCAACACATCCATGAAATCTTTCGCATCATCATGATTACTGCTGCCTCCTGCTGCTGAGTTTGATACCGCTGCTCGTCCTCTTTGGTGCTGATGCTCTTCCAGCCACTTCGGAACAATGAAATTAATATCCTTGGCTACCCTTTTCATGCGTTTCTTTTTTCCATCCACATCCAGCCACCCAAGAAATGGAAGAGCATCAGATGCGACCAAAGCTCCTATTAGTTCGAAGAATTCTATGATGGTTTTATGGAGCTTTTGACCTTCTTCTTCCTCTTTGTTATGACCATCGTCACCATCCTTGGAGTCATATTCATGATTGTTGCAGTTCTTGAAAAAAATTGTTTTTCCAGCAACTAACTTCAACACCACATTCAAGCCTAGCTCTCCTAATACCTGGCTCATGTCGACTTTAACAGAACCCTTTGCTGTGTCATTTTGGTTTTGGCCTTTCATCCAGCACCGGTACAAGTGTTTCATGCAGTTGCCGGTCTCCAAGTAAGGAACATGCTTGAAAAGCTCGACACACCTATGTGAGAGTAGATGAAGGGTAGAGATCTTACGGATCTCTCGCCAGTAAGGGCCGTACGTGGTAAAAGCAAGCAGTCCAAAAGTGAGGTACTTGTTGGAAGCACCCGATGGGCGGCCAGCGAGGAACCTGTCGTTGGTAGTGAAGCACTCTTTAGCCATCTCCCAACTGCTTACAACAAGAGTTGGATGCATTCCAATCCGGACCATGAAGATAGGTCCATAGTTGTCAGACATCTCTGCAAGAACTTTGAATAGAGGTCTCGACCCTACTAGCTGAAGAAGATGACCTAATACAGGCCATGCCCCTGCAACTTCAGGTGGTGATACTGATGATGGTTTCGTATTCCTCGACGACCTTATAACTGTGATCCATAAATAATAGAAAAAAGATAATAAAGCTAATAAGACCGCAATTCTAGTTGACGAGAAATACTTGTTGATGAACATTGTTAGATCCATCATAATTTGGATATGTCTGTAGTTGTCTGATTGTGATAGCAAAGCTAGCTAGTAAGATACTGGTGTTAAATCTCTGAAATGATGAACTTATTGGCAACCGTCACACCTGACTTCCTCAAATTGAGTCGCGTTTGGTTCATTACCTGATCTATAAATTAACAAAAAATCTCGAGGGACATTTGTGAGGATGAGGAATGTAGTTATCCGGTAATGGAAGTTCAAAGGGAAAAAATTGAGTGGACTATATCGATAGGTGACTATATTATGGCCACTCTTCTGTTACCGTTGATCAACTTACTCCTGTTTCAGGACCATCTATGGATATTTCTTTAAGATTTTAATTCCTGTTTCATTCTTAAGGTAGAGTCCAAATTTTAATTCGGAAAATGGGTCATTTGTCCAAATATTTTTAAAATATGGTTCAAATGGACGAGGAAAAATTATTATGGGTGAAATAGACACCAAAAGAATAGCAAGAATGAAACTGGATTCATCGTGACTTAAACTAAAAAATAGCAAGGATGAAACTGTTTACATCTTGGCTATTTTTACATTTTTGTCCATTTAAACAGTATCAAAATCTAAATGTCTTTTTCACCCAGAAATTGTTGATTTTGATATTTTTAACCAACTTTATGATTTTAATTTGTAAAATCTTGGAATCTTGGTTTCGCCGATAAATTATAAAAAATAAAAAATCAACCTTTTCCCAGTATGGCTTTCGTCAACTTTCTCGGTATGGCCTATAATGCCCGGTGGAAAAAAAACTGTCTTGCAGAGCTTTGTCGATCAGGTCATGAAATTAGTAACACTGCACTGAAGAGATGAAGATACTAAACTATTAGAATGTAGCGGTTAACTCAAAAACGTGTAGCTAAACTTTCTGGTTTTATGGTTAAATTCGGAACAGATGGTATCGCAAGTTGCAACAATATCTAAAAGATACGCGTTTCTCTCGTTGTTTTCTGCATTTTCCTATTTGTGGCAGGATTTGCGTGGTCCTGGCCTGGGTCAATATCTAAAACTTAGTTATCTTGCATATTAGGTGTGCAAGCATTAAGAGTGTTTAAGACTAACTTGAATAAAATTACAAAACCATGATAAAGCCATCCGCCACATAGTAACTCAGTCGGTGATTCGGAATTTTTCTGACATTTTCTCATTAAGAGATTCTCTATAAAGTTGAATTCCTACCACACATTGAGTCACAAGATCTCTTTAAATGCAGTATGAGTCTCACATTTACCATTCGCATTTTGCTTTTATAGTACAAAAGCTAACAAATTGAGTATATTCCTAAACAGTTGAGAAATCAGGTTATTATTTGCATATGCTGCCCAAATTCGGGTAACATAGTTTAAGAAATCATGTATGGCCATGAAACTCAGTCTACCAACCAGTACACCAAGCTAAGTACTGAAGCTGTAACTATGTGGCAGTGGTCCAATCTTCGATGCTAGTTGGGAAACAGGGAGGGTGATTCCAGTGCTTATTATGTTGAATATTATGGAAAAGTTAACTACATACCAGACATGTGGTTTTGATTACAGTGTCACGGCTGTAACTAAAGAAGAGATCATAATTTTCCACATCAAGAACTGACATCATCACGTCCATGAAATCTTTCGCATCATCACGATTACTGCTGCCTAGTGCTGCTGAGCTTGAGAGTACTGTTTGTCTTCTTTGGTGCCTATGCTCTTCAAGCCACTTTGCAGCAATGAAATCCATATCCTTGGCTACCCTTTTCATGCGTTTCTTTTGTCCATCCACATCCAACCACCCAAGAAATGGAAGAACATCAGACGCAACCGAAGCTCCTGCTAATGAGTAGAAATCTATGATGGTCTTATGGAGCTTTTTACCTTCTTCCTCCTCTTTGTTATGACCATCCTTGGAGTCATATCCACGAGTGTTGTCGTTCTTGAAAAAAATTGATTTTCCAGCAACTAACTTCAACACCACATTCAAGGTTAGCTCGCCAAATACTCTGCCCATGTCAACTTTTACTGAACCAGCTGCTACGTCATTTTGTTTTATTTGGTTTTGACTGTCTATCCAGCATCCATGCAAGTGTTTCATGCAGTTGGCGACCTCCAAGTAAGAAACATGCTTGAGAAGCTCGAGACGCCTATGTGAGAGTAAATGGAGGGTAGAGATCTTACGGATCTCTCGCCAGTAAGGACCGTATGTGGAAAACCCAAACAGGGCGAACGTGAGGTACTTGTTGACAGCACCAGATGGGCGGCCAGCGAGGAACTTGTCGTTGGTGGTGAAGCATTCTTTAGCCATCTCCCAACTGCTTACCACCAAGGTTGGATGCATACCAAACCGGACCATGAAGATTGGACCATAATTGTCAGACATGTCTGTAAGGATTTTGAATAGAGGTCTTGATCCTAGTAGCCGAGGAAGATGGCCTAATATAGGCCATGCACCTGCAACTTCAGGTGGTGATACTGATGATGGTTTCGTATTCCTTGGCGACCTTAAAATTGAGATCCATAGATAATAGAAGAAAGATAACAAAGCTAATAAACCTGCAATTCTAGGTAATGAGAAGTACTGATCGATGAACATAGATAGACCCGTCATATTAAGATGTCTGTCTGCACTTGGTCGATTGTGAGCGAGTATGATAAGAAGGAAGATAACAGAGCTAGTAAGATACGACCTTGTTGGAAACTGTGAGTGATATGACGTCGTATTTTGACTACTTCTAGTTTAACTGTTCAAGAGATATTTGTGTGGTGGAGGATTGTGCTTATAGGGTAGTGGGAAATTATTGGATGGCCCATATATGGACTTATAGTCAAGGATGATCAAGAAATTACCTTAACATCTTTGGATAGATAGTAGATGAAGTGAAAATCACCAAGGATCCCCGAAAAATCTACTTGCAAACCCCGTTGAATTTTGAATTCTATCAGACCCGAATTGGATTATGTAAGAGTGATCGAATCGGATTATGTAATAATGAAATAAAGGAAAATTAATTCCGATAGAGAGAAACTAACAAAAGAAGATTAATGTTCAACTCTTCATCATTCGTCACTGCAAGTTGTAAATGACTCGATGTAATTCTAATTATCTTGTTGCCTTTTCAGGCCAATTCCAATACCTGTAGAAAACATCGAACACAGACAATCTTTCTATCAGTCATTTTATCAAACATTTCAAACGCAACAACATTATGAACTCGAAAATGAATAATCAGAGAAGATATATTAGATTAAAGACCCATTTCAGGTATTAAAAAAAAAAATCCATCATAGTTACCTCAGCGGCCGTGGCAGTAGATTCAGTAACCTCCTTCTCCTTGAGAAACCAAACATAACAACTCTTCACGGAAAATGAAATGGATTGATGAGAATTCCACATAACTGTTTGAAAGGGTGAGAGAATGGTTCCTGACCAATTGAATTGAGCAAACTGCGCACTTCCTGTAGATTTCAAGTGCATTTGAAGCTTCAGGTTCTAACAGCAGGTAATTAGGATTCCTGACAATGCAACTTGCCGTAGAACCAGATTTATTGCTTGCTAATTTGAAGATTGTCGGAAATGAAAAACTTAAAAGAGCAAACCACACTCATCTAGCCAGAATGAGAAGCCGGACCAATACTTAGCTAAAAACAAGAGAGAAGCCGGGCCAAAACCAACACTCATTTGATTTAAGGGAAAATTTATAAAGTACCCCCGTTTTTTTTGGGGTCGTTTTTCTTATGGCCCGTTTTTTACAAATTTTCGAAAGTGCCCCCAATATGCAAAAAACGGGAAGGAGTTATATTAGTTAGTCAAACCAATTTTACTCGGTCAAAAAAATAATGCAAAGTTACCAAACAGTCCATACCTAAAGCTAAAGAGAGAGAGAGAGAAAAATTATCTCATTTTCTTTTCATTCTGTTTTCGTTTAGAGAAGAGAAAAGGAGGCCACTGGTTCTCCCTTTTCGATTTCAATCAATAGAAATCAATTTGTTTAGGTTTTTGATTCCCTTTTTTTTTTAATTAAAGAAGACTAAATCTCATCTTCTCGATGGAGGCAAAGCAAAAGGTCATGTCCAGGTAAGATTTTACAAACCCTAACTTTTCTTTTTTTGATTAGATCTGTACTTGCATGCTCTACTAAAGTGATTTCAATGCTTTTTCTTTTATAAAGTGCTTTGATATCATGTGAATTTCACTGTTTCAATGATTATTTCTGTTTTTTTCTTCTATGAAGAATGGGAGGAATCGAATCTGAAAAGTTAGGGTTTTTCAATAAAAAAAATTAGTACCCATAAAAATGATTTTTCTATTTTTTTCTCTGTTGTTTATGAAGAATCTAATCTGAAAAGTTAGGGTTTTCAATAAAAAATGATTAGTACCCATAAGAATGATGCTCTTGCCCTGAGTTGTGGAGGCAATTTTTGTTGTAAAGTTGAAATTTTTATGTTTATCGGGAACAACAGGTTTGCGTCATAATTTTCTTAAGCGTTTGTACTTTGTACTATTGCTTAATGAATAATAAGAAATGTAATGGTTAACGTAGCCGATTCAAAATTCTAGTACCAATATTAAAAGCTATACTGTTTTGTCCTTATTTGCTTTATTTCAATTCTGATTCATGCGAACACGGTAGTAATACTTCTCTTAACACGTCATATAAAAGTTAGCAGGTACTAGCTGTAGCAGTTGTGATATTGATTAATTTCCATCATCTGACCATGAACTTAGTTTCTGTTAGGCGTTTGTTTACTTGTAATATCCGGACAATGATAATGATGGTGCAGTAGTTGGAAATAGTAGCTTAACAATAGTGATTTGGTATAGTTTGTGTTGCATGTGTATGGGGTTTGTTAATGATGACCTGAACTTAAAACATAGCGTATTATTGGCTAATCTTATTGCTAGTGGATCCGTTATTCTGAGCAACATTTGCAAGTTATGAACCCATTCATTTGTTTTGCATAATGCATGTTGCATGTTTATTTAATTTTTATACTTGCCCATTTTGTGTGTTTGTTTCTCCTGTTTGTAATATATTTTCTGTGTTGTATGTTTCAGTGGCAACATTGATAAGGGGAAGTGAAGTTTAGAGACATTAGTTGCTACTGTATTGAGAGTAAAATTGAATTTGTTTTGAAACATATAGATAGAAACAGAGTCGGTCTAAAGATTTTTGAGCAAATGGTTCACAAAAGGTTATGTCTGGATGATACAGATATTGTTAGCATTTCTGTGTATTGAATGAATGTGAGTATAAGGTTGAAAAGAGTGGCAAAAATAGACTTAGGGTTTGGTGTGCCAATAGGTTTAACAGTAGAGGAACTGTTGTGTGTAAATGGTTTGTTTTTGCTTCTAAACTACCAAAACAGTCCACATTTGTAGCTGAGGGTAGTAAGGATAGACTTAGGGTTTGGTGTGCCAATAGGTTAGGCAGATGAGGTTGAAGAACAAGTGTAAGGGTAGTAAGGATAGTCGAAATAGAACTGCAGACCCTTTATTTGTAGCTGACATTGTAATGGATAAGATGAAGAATAGCTCAATGAAAGTAATACCAAAACCTAAACAAATTTGTAATGATTTCGAGGCTTCTCACCTCATTAAAATTTCTTACCAAACTGCATGGAAGGCTAGGAATTTAGTATTAGAAAAACTACATGGGAGTTATGAAGACAGTTTCAAAGATATTCCACAGTTTTGTTAGATGGTGACTGATACCAACCCTGGTTCAGTTGCAAACTTCTCATATTGCCATACTGACATGAGGTTTGAGTCAGTGACCATCAGTTTTGCTGAAGCTATAAAAGGATGGCGGGAAGGGTGTAGATCAGTTTTTGGGCTTGATGATTTCCATCTGAATGGTAAATGTGGTGGTATGTTGATGGCTGCAACATGATTAGATGGTCAAAATGGATTGGTAACATTAGGAATAGGGGTTTTTAGCTCTGAGACAATTGAGAATTGGACAATGTTTCTCACTGACTTGAGAGATATGCTTAATTCACATCCAATGCCTCTGACCTTCATTTCAGACAGGAAGAAAGGGATACTTGAAGGTGTTCAAGCTGTGTTCCCAAAATCACATCACAGATATTGTTGGAGGTTTGTTTATTTTTCTTATACATTGTAACTGCTTTGAACTAAAATATTTTGGTGTGAGATCTGACTTAATAGTTGTTTTTGATTTCAGGCACTTATATTTGAACTTCAAGAAACACTACAAGGGACAAAAACTGTATGCCTCACTATGGAATGCAGCAAAATGTTACAAACTGATGCATTTCCAGGTAAATATGTTACTTATATATCATGATGTATTGTATGTTCTTTTGTTATGTATCTTATATTTGTATCTTATATGTAGAAACACATGGAAGAGATGAGGCAAGAAAATCCCTTGGCTGTGAAGTACCTAGAAGATGCTGGTGTTGAGTCTTGGTCTAGGGCTTTCTTTGATGACACTAGTAAATGTGAACACCTAAACAATAACTTTTGTGAGTCCTTGAATTCCATGGCAAAAAATCTTAGGGACAAACCAATCTGTAAACTATTAGACCTTTACAATCAGTTGGTTATGGGTATTTTTCATAAGAGAAGAACAGAGAGTGCAACATGGAATCCTAAAAAATTGGTTCCAAAAGCAATGAAACTGATTGGGAAGATATTAAAGTTAGTTGGTGCATTTGATGTTCTACCACCTGTTTTGGGAAAATAGGTTACAAATGTAGGTAGCAAAGCAGTTTTTGTTGTTAACTTGGAAACAAAACAGTGTAGTTGTCTTCAATGGCAAATGAGAGGTTTTGTTTGCCAACACGCAGTTTGTTGTTTGAAGTCATTGAGACCAGATTGGACAAAGTAAGTTAACTTTAATATTTCTTGTTTGTAAACTTCAACATCTGAGTTATTTCTTTACCTAACCATTTATATGCTTATGTGTTGGCAGGTACTGCTCTCACTATTATATTGTTGCTGCATACAGGGCCACATATGCACCAGCTATTGCTCCATTTACTGGAAAAGATGACTGGCCTGAGGTACAAATTTGAATAATGCATTTTAACTAGTAATTTGTGCAATATTTTAAATTAATTTGCATTGTTTTATTTAGGGTTATTTCTTTATCTGATACTTTGTTGTTCCTTAGTTGGAGCAACATGAAAAGATAGAGTTGCAACCTGCTCTCAAGATCAGGAAAACAGGAAGACCTAGAGTTAAGAGGAGGAGAGCATGGGATGAACCTAAAACACAGAGCAGGACTTATTCTTGTAGCATTTGTGGTTCAAATGGTCATAACAAATCAACATGTGCAGGTGGTGATGTTGGTCAGAATCCTAAGGAAAAGAGGCCAAGAACTCAAGTAGATGGTGCTACCTTCACCAGTAGACACCTGCACCCATTTCTGAAAAAGGTAAAGCTAAGAAAAACAAGACAAGTTGGAAGGGTAAATCATCTCAAGCATCTGCAGCTTCAGCTCCATCTACTACAAAGAACCAGAAAATGACTCAGGCATTCTCAAGTGTTGGATATGTCCAACAAACAGTGAAGCAGACTTTTACAAAGATAAAGAAATACACCAAGACAAAATGGTGATAATCTGCAGCAGTTTACTTGTGTCTTGTTGAGTTGCAGTTTCCTTTTGAATGGTTTTTGGTTGAAAACTCTTAGTGATGCAGTTTTATCAGGCTTTTATATGAACAATAGTGCTATGTTGTGTTATTTTGGATCATCTATAAATGAAGTACTTTTTATTCCCACAATCAGGTCTTGTACAGGTATGAATGTTTATCATAGCAGTGAGTTGAGTCATTGAGTGAGTGTATCTGATTCTAACCTGTTCAAATCAGAGGGTTTTTAAAGACTTTTTGTAGGTGCCACGTGGAGTTTAACAGCTCTAACTTTCTGTTTATCGTTTTATTCAAAAAACTGTCAAACTTGGGGTACTTTTGAAAATTTGTAAAAAACGAGGGTATTTTTGAACTGGACATTTTAAAACAGGGGTACTTTATACATTTTCCCTTGATTTAACCACACTTTATCTATCACCCGAAACTAAAGTTAAAAATCAAGAAACTCCATATATATATATATATATATATTATTTTTTTTGAAGCATGCATAAGATGCTAATGGGGGTTACCAGGTTTGGTGGGGTGTACCAAGCCAAAACCTGTATTGTCTTATCTTGGTTTTGGTACACCCCCACCTAATCTGGTACTCTCCATTAGTAATTTTGGCATGCATATATTAAATAAAAAACTAACTAAAATGTTAATACACGTGGGCAGCTAACTCCCCTGGGATCGTTAAATAGACTTTGGTTAATGAAAGTCGGAATCGCCTGGTCCCATATAGTTGTTGAAAAACTCCATCTAATTTTAGACCAATTGCTTTGTGCACTAAATTTTTTCTGGATGAAGTTTTTTTGGGTTTTTATTTTGTTCATATATCAAGAAATATGGTTGCTGATACATTAGTTAAATTTTACAAACATTTATTTCAGTTTTAGATTGGGAGACTACTCCTCCAACTTGTATTGGACATAACTTATTAATAGATAAATCTAATACGATGAGGGATGGGCAAACCTCTTTTAGGGTTTTAGTTTTTCATTAAATACTTTATTCACAAAAGAAAAAAAAAATTTGTTTAATGTCTAATACAAAGTGGTACCCAAAATCCAAACGCCAAGGTTACAGCCCATTTTAAACACCGCCATGAGCAAAAAATCAATCCACCTTCATCCTAGAAAACTAATTATAGATAACATGGTTGCAAAAGAACTTGTGCACTCCATAAACTAGGTTACCTTTAGTATCGTGTAATGGACTTCACTACAATTACATCATCAGTGATAGAGGGGGTCTCTAAGGAGAGATGAATTGAGATAGAGAGAGGGAATTAGAGGTTTAGAGTAAGAATTAGACGAATTAGAGGTGGAGAAGAAGACATTGATAGATGAAGAAGTAACAGAAGAACTTAGGGAAGAAGATAAGGTTTACATTATTCATTCGCTAATTCTCAAAGGCATACAATAAATCCATATATAAGCTGGACGACATAATATCATCGTGCGCACGAGCCCGTCCACGTGACACTCTAAGACTACTAACGGCACCCATAACCACCCTGGACGCCCCCCATAGGGTCATGACAAATACCTACCTCTCCAAATCATCCTTGTCCTCAAGGATGAGATTAAGTGAAGCACTAAAATTTGGATAGCCAGCGCCTGGTGGACGATATAGATAGTAGTTGTCGCACACCCCCAGACACATGAGAAGCCCAATACGCTCAATGTCATTTAAAACCCATGTGAGGCCCAAAAGGTTCCTATATCAAGCCCATCTGTCAAATGCCTTGTTGGTAGACTACATGTGAGTTACACAGTGAGAACTATTCTCTCTAAATAACCCATTAGCATTTCTCCAAGGTAAAACGGTCCCTTGTCTTCATAACATCCTGTAGAGTAGGCATCCATAGAAGTACCACATGTATTGACAGTCTTGACCATTTGTAATATTGCAGTGGCAAAAAGTTTGAGTTTGGCCATGATGATCCTGGTGACACAGACGAAGTTTAAGAATTTTAACCCCCAATACTGAACTTCACTCCCTTGTACTGGTATGCTGCTCTTCATAGTGGTGATCTTCAGTAGCTTGTAGAGGTGGTTGTAAGCTAAAAGGTGTAAAAATGGTTGTAGCTTATGCACCCTCCAGCTACCACTTCTAACTTCTGGTCAATACACGTACTTCTCACATACAATAATGATTGATCAATACTGCCAGCAATCAGTGAGTTACCTAGCTCGATTATTCTTCCTGTCACTGTATTTTTATACGGTGAGAAAGTATCATGTGCTCTAAATATGCTCATATGTTGTGTAACCACTGCTATAGGAATCTTCTCAAACTTATCCTTGTAGTATGCAACACCACTAAACACAGAGAAAGACCAAGGGGAAAGATAACATGTCGTGAATGCACTTGTAAAACTTATAATACTCCAGCTATCGTTACCAACCACTTCTATGCACATTTGAGTGAACAATTCGTACCACCTGCCTTCACCTACAATAATCGACAAAGTACCATGGTAATAGGAATAAATTCCACCACCAATTAAGATCGATTCGCAATAACCCACTATTCTACAGCTTGTTGAGTAACATTGGATGTTATATTGGAACTGAAGCATCCCGAAGTATACGAAACCATATAAGTCGCAATTCCATCTCTCGGAGCAATAGAGATATAATATATAATATTTGCACCCTGTCCATCTCGAACCCTTGCTGATTCAGCTTGCTCAATAGTTCTACCAGTAATTGCCTTCACGAACAGTTTCATCGTTTCCATCACCCTTGCAGCCAATTCTTTCCAGCCAAAACACCACATTATATATTTCAAGAGTGTGGGAAAACCTTCTTTAGCTGGCAACAAAGATGTAATAAACACCTCACCGGTCTCCAGTATGTGCTGCAAAATAAGGACTTCTTTGTATAGCACACCTATACTATTCTGAAGTTGAAGCAATAAGTGGTTTCTATTCCACCACGACTCAATCCAGGACTAACACACCCAAATCCAATAAGGCGATGAACTCCAAGTAGCTCCATGAAAGTCAACAGATAACCACTAACATTTCTCATATTCCAAAATCTTGTAATTCTGGTGCGCTGCGAAACTCGTTTTTTCCTTGTCACCTGTAGTGCCAAACTACACCAGAGAATATCAACTTGCTGCGCCATTTCATTAACAAACTCACAAACCTCTAGACTGACTTCACTTGTAACGATCAGGAATACATTCCCACTTTATCTAACTATTAACTTTAACCCATTAAGAACAAACATACAGGGAGCAAGAGAGTATAGGCAGAATTCGGTACTCCTCTGAATCAACTCTACCAACCTTCCTCTATCAGATACCCTTCCAGTAAAAACTAGGATATCATAGGAACAATATTCATTACTTGTACACATAAGATCCGACCCTAAATCCGTCATTCTAGTGTACTTCTTAGGAATATGAATTAAGATCAAACATGAAGCATCAAAACCTGTCGAATGAGAACTCCACAGTATGGTAACATGCTGCCATATTTTCTCAAACAATTTGCAAGCATCAAGAATGTCGCCACTTTTAACCAGCGAAAATGAGTTCCACGTCTCAAACAACAATTCCAATCCATACTCCAGCTTAATAATCGCCCGATAAACAAAATTTGTATAGATTTTAAGAAATAACATCAATCGATTAAGAACTACCACAACAGAAGCAGGTATACCCACAGAGAATTTTGAACTAATGCTCACATAATAAAAACACCTCTTGAACACTTTAAATTCTCTTCCCCGATCAAATACAAGTCGAGTATATTTGTCAAGTGAAATAGTACTCATAAAAGTATTCAGAGATATGTAAATGAAGAGATATACCTTGGCAATTCTGATTGTGTGCAAAAATAATTGAGCCGATTTAGGTTCAGTAATAGGATCCATAATTTTAACACGGAATTTCTGATTTCCCGTGTTGCAATTTTTCACTTCATAATCTAAGATTCCTTTACTTTGGTCACAATAGAATCCCTGGAGCTTAGCTAACTGAATGGTGGTGTGTATGTTCCCACTTAACCCAAACAGAATATGATGAGTAAGAGCCTTCTTTATAAGTACGTTGTTTTTGGTAACAATCAAGATCCCTCGACCTTTAAACTTCTCATAACACATCTCCACAGTTGATAATGGAACTGTTCTATTAAAATCCATCACATATTGAGCTTTTTTAAACTGAAGACAAACATCATTAATCAATTTTGTCCAAGTAGAGAAGGGTTTACCCTCTTGATAATCTAAAAAACATGTTTCCATCTTCTCTTCTAAGTCGAACTGAAGAGAAATTAAATTGGCCATTTGAGAATCATTTCTCTCAGATTTACGAATTTCAACTGCAGAACTAGCTTCAAAAACATTGGAGAGATGGATTTCAGGTTTAGATATGTATTCACCTTCATCTGTTGCACTTGGAGTTGAAGGATTTGGTGAGAATACTGCTTTTGAACTTGAATCTTCACCTGAATCGAGTGGAATTGACATCAATTTCGCTCTCGGTTATCTTCGACTCCGATTCACTAGATCCGTGAGAGCGATTTGGTGTTTTAGTAGAATCTAAAACTTCAGCTCCTATTAATTCATAGCTATCTTTAGTCATGGGCGCTAATTCCTCAATATCAGTTTCTACCTGCGAGTCAATAGCTACGCCACCGATCTCATCGTCGAAACTTGGTGTTGATCTGCCCTGATGATAGCTGTTTCATGTAGCCCAGAATAATTCAGTAAAATCATCACAAAAAGCTTTAATAAACTCAGACCTGTTGTGATTTTCATCAGTAACTTGTGAAGACAATCTTGTTTTATTGAAATTTCAGCTTCTACTTGTGAAACTTTAGTTGTTGCAGCGGCCATCGTAGCGGTCGGAGAATCGACCACTCAGATACCACTTGTAGTGGACTTCACTACAATTGGATCATCAGTGATAGAGAGGGTCTCTAAGGATAGAGATGAACTGGGATAGAGAGAGGGAATTAGAGGTTTGAAGTAAGAAATAGACGGATTAGAGGGTTGGGAAGAAGACATTGATAGATGAAGAAGTAACAGAAGAACTTAGGGAAGAAGACAAGGTTTACATTATTCGTTCACTAATTCTCAAAGGCATACAATAAGTCCATATATAAGCTGGACGACATACTATCATCGTGCATAACACGAGCCCGTCCACGTGACACTCTAAGACTACTAACGGCACCCATAACCACCCTGGACGCCCCCATAGGGTCATGACATATCGGCTGCTATAAACCCTACAATATACTTGACTGGGATTTCTGAGTAATGTCTTAAAAGTTTTTGTATTTTATCTAATGCTCATTATTTCAGTATGAGTTGTGTAAAATCTTTTTCCTTCTCGATCTTAATCAATGGTCATCTAGAGGCATTTTCCTGGTGGTAGAGGGATAAGACAAGGTTGTATAATCTCCATATTCGTTTATTTTTAATAATAGGAATCTAACTAACTTGGTACCCCAAATGTAAAGAAATGGGATTTATTTTGGTTACTGGTTAAATAGATGGGCACCTGTTGTTACCCATCTCATGTATGCATACAATGTGATCTTATTTGGCATCTCATCTAACAGCAACATTGAAGTTGTCTTTATAATTCTCAAAACACACCTTGTGTATGTGCATTATGATTTAAGTCATAAGTGTTTAAATGAACATAATATTGGTTACAAGTTCGAACAGCATATTTACCAAGAATTTTCATTGTTCACGATTCTAGAACCTGGATCGTAGTTTATATTCTTCTATGTGATTTCAAGATAAGTTTCTCACATGCTTACTTGGAACCCTAACTAAAGTTTCATCCAAAACAAAGAAAGTGTTTGTTTGATTCTCAAGTTATCTTAACTTGAATTCTAAGCAACCTCAATCTTGAAGATTTACAAATAGAGACACGCATTCAACTGGAAAATTCAATCCTTGACACTTCTGTGTACTAGTTGATTACTAGAGTCGTTCTGTGTTGACCTAAGTTTCCTCTAAGAAACGTAATTAGGTCTACTACTGAAAGACTTCACTTACGAGTTATTGAAACAAAATACGACTATCTTTATCTTGATAATTTGTATATCATGATCTTGTTATTTTTGTTATCAGTGTTCTAGTAATCTCTTTCAGAAACGAGATAGATAGAAACCGCAAACTTCTCTTCGATCTAAAAGGAAATCAAATATGTTTATCTATTAGAAGCAGATTGGTATCAAAAGTCTTCACTTAGGCTGTAAAGGACGTTAGCCAAGGGAGTCAATTGCGTGGAGCCCTGAGAGGTTCAAAATCATATGTAGGTTAGAAGACCTATACAATATGTATGTTTAAAGACTACCATTGTAATCGAGATAAATACATGACATCTTACAGCATATCCATTGCTGGGGGTTAAGGTCATCCTATATGGAGGTCTAAATAATACTTTTACCCGAGAGTCATTTCCATGTAACAAAAGGAACAACAAAATTAAAACTTTGTACCTCAAGGAGATGCCTCTTTGTTTATTGTTTGTGGTTAAGTTCATCCTTAATAAGACTTTTAATATTACAAGGCGTTTATGGTTTGTCAAAATTTCTGGTATGGAAATACGGTTCTGAACTGTGTCCTAATTTGACCCATCTTCTAAATAGTGGTCATGGAACCCGTCCTATTCTTGGAAACTTCTATGAGTTCATAAATAACTCGTACTAGGATTGAGTTTTTCTCATTCATTAGTCTCTCTTGCGATCAAGCATGTCTCCCATGTCATGTACTCTGTCTCACGAAAAAGAAAAAAAAATCTTGGTAACAATTGTTGTGGTATTTGGTCAAAGGGGAAGAATAAAATAACTCTGGTAGAAGATGATGTTGAAGACTATGATATTACTGACAATTGTCCTTATGTAAAGTGTTAATTTGTATATGATCGTCAAAATGTAAAACAAAAAGAGATGATCTTTGCTAATGTTGTTTATGATTTTCTGAAATAATTTGAAGAAGCAAAGATTCAACTTGTTGAAGCATTAAAGGGTCAAGACATGTTAAGAACTGAATTAAAAATGTACTTCCTGACCTTTATTCTCATGAAATCTCATGTCAATGACCTTCTTGATGAAGATATTTTTCCTGCAGAGTTCTTGGATGTTGTTGAAGACAAACTCAAAGGCCTCAAAACTGATGATGTTTCTACGGGTATCTAGTTTGATGTTTCTTCTTCTTTATTTTTACTAATTAACTCCTTGTAGGAATTTTATTCTTATTGTTTAAGGAGGAACACTAGCTTTTGGAGTAGTTTTATGTGTTATAGTAGTTATTCCAAATACTATCATCTTGCATGTTTAAAGTTTATTTGAATAAATTTTATTTTGGAAGATGACTCTTAATACCTAATCTTCATGGATTATATATATATGCATTATTATAACAGATATCTCATATGTTCTCATAGGTTAATCTTTTAACTCTTATTAAAATATGAGTAAACTATTTTGATAATTGTAGTATTGATCTCTCCACCATTACGCTTTGTGAATATACTGCTAAGGACTCCGTAAGATTTTTTCTAGGAATCTTCTTTCCTCCTTGAATCCATAACCGTCGGGGAATAGTGGTGAACTTTAATCTTTATGTTCGTACATGGCTAGAAATATATAATTCTAATGAGAGTCATTTCGCATAAATTGTCTTCTTTGTTCGCAACTGGCCTAGAGAATAGTTTCTTTCAATTATTATTTTTCTCACGAAATCTTAAATATTAGTGCCTTTAATACTAAGATTGGTACTTTTAACTTCTTTGTTCGTAATTGGCGATAAAAGTGAAAAAATACTAGGATACAAATCTACTTTGTTCGTAACCGACGAGAAAATTTGTTTGTGATTAGAGTAAGATCGCTCATGTTGTTCTTTCGGTAACTACATCAAATGGGGGAGCTTTTTTTTTAACTTGAGATTAATCGTCATATCTTTGTGGGGAGAGCGGATGTGGAATCATAGGAGATGCTTTTACCTATATATTTCCTTGATGAATACCCCGAGTTTACTTGGTGAAATCATCTAAACTAAAAGTTGGTGTGTGTTCTCTAGTCTTGATACTCTTTTGTTTAATTCATTGTGATCCATGTTTTTCTCCTTTGCTAATTTTGTTGACAAAAAGAGGAGAATTATTATGTAGAATCTTACTACAAACGAATTTTTGGAGTATTATGTAAGGGGGAGAGGATTATGATTTATAGGTTTTACCTATTTTTCAAAGTATTGACTAAGGAGGAGAACATATCAACGTAGGATTGCTTCAAGTTGTGGCGCAATTGAACTTGAAGGAAGGTAACAACACTATGTTTTTGTATAACAACCATCGAGTAGAGTGATTTATCATTCTAAAAAAGCTCTTATTTAATATTCTCATAATGGATATTCAACGACAAAGGTGTTGAACGAACACATGCAGAATCGTAGAAATACTTTGAAGTACGAAGAATTCAAGACAATGTTGAAGAACCAAGGAAATCAAGCATAGCGTATTTTGAGTTGAAAGATTATTTTATTTTGAATCCATGTGTATTGAACAATTTTGTCACATAAATTGACAAAAGGGGAGATTGATAGAGAACTGCTCGGTCGAACTCACCAGTTTTGTTATCTGAAGATTGTTGTCAATATTTGATGAACAAAACTATATCTTGATTTCTAGTGTGTTAAGTCAAGTCTCGGACGTTCACAAACTGATTTTACCAGTCCACAAACTTTGATTTTTCTTATGTTAAATGAGTTGATTCCACCAGTTTGTGAACTAGGCTGTTTTGAGATGTTCCTGGACACTTTTAATTATTCACGTACACGAACTGATTTGACCAGTTAGTGAACTGTGCATTAAGATGTTCATGGACACTTTGGTTTCTCATGTACACGAACGTTTTTGGCCAAATCACGAACTGTGCTAGTTTTTAATGTTCATATACAGTGAAGATATTTTTCATTCACGAAGCGATTTTTTTCATTTCGCGAACTAATCTAGTTTCGCTGCGTAATTAAAATATTTATATTCCTTGATTGTTCACAAAAAACTTAACATTGTTCTTGAGCCAACTCTTTGTGTATGGAGATTATATCGATAAATACGCGGGTTCACATTCTTCTCTATAAAGTCTGAGATGAAGATGACTTTGTAATCTTAAGAACTATTGATCAGGGAATAAGATTGATAGAAATTATAAATTCCTCTTCGTCTCAAACTTTGTAATTCCACAAGATTTATACTTTTATTAGATTGGCATTGTGAGGTAGAATCGATTAGGCATCTCTATAACCTTTTGAAGAGAGTAAGATATCCTAATTATTGAGGTTTTCTTGATATCTCTTTACCCTTGAAGATCCCTCATAAGAAAACAGATTTCTGTTACCTTGAGTCAATATCTTTCTGAAGAAAATCAATGGGATATTTATTAGAGGGCAATTGTTAAAAGTCTTCACTGTGACTGAAGCAACTCCAGGCCTTTATTAAATATCAATTAGGGGAATTAAGTGCGTAAGGTTTTGCGAGATTCATGAGACATAAGGATCATGACTGAAGTTGAGTTCCTCAGAGGGTTGATTCACTATCAAATACATCCCATTTCGAAGTCTGATAGTATGCTAGTGTTTCTCTCAAATTAATATAGTACGTTGTTAAAGCTGGACTAGGTTCCCGAGTTTATCTGCACATTAGAGTTTCGTTGTTAACAAATTTTTGGGGGGTCTTGTGTTATTTCTTTTCTTCATTATATACGTTATCAACCTAGATACTCTTAGTTCAATTGTATAGAACTTAAAAGACTTTTTCTTGTGAATTCGTATCTTGAAAATTAGATTATAAGACTTGTTCTTGTGGAATTCGGTTCTTATACAGTTCGGGTACATACTGAAAACGCGGGGGTACCAAAATACACCACCAACTTTTTCTTAGGAAACCTGTATGGACAAACTTAAATACAATTTTGAGAGTTCAACTTAATTAATCTCAATCAAGGAACAATATTTAGAGTTATATCTCTTTCTCTCGCAATCAGAAAGCTTACAAAGACTGGTCCGTGAACCTGATTTACGTGTGAGAGTTCTTGGACAATCTAAAAAATCAATACAAGAATCAATCAAGTTGTATGCAACAAACAAGGATGGATGTATCTACTTTGATTGATTTACGTACAACCTGTGATATTTTAATTATAAAGATAAACAATATAACGCGGAAAAGAAATAACACAGACACCAGAAATTTTGTTAACAAGGAAACCAAAAATGCAGAAAACCCCTGGTACCTAGTCCATATTGAACACCAAATTGTGTTAAATCGCTACAGACACTAGCCTACTACCAATTAACTTCGGACTAGAATGTAGTTGATACCGAATTAAACCCTCACAAAAATTCAGTTACAGTCTCGTTCCTTGCGCCTCTTGAATCCTATCAGGACTCCACACAATTGATTCCTTTAGCTGACGTCATTTACATCTTAAGAGTTGCTTCAACTCAATTGAATAGTTTAAACCAATCTGTCTCCCACAAATAATCTTATATGGTGATTTCCTCTCTAATCGTAGATTAAGGTGAGACTGGAAAGCGATAGCAATAGACAAAGTCTAGCTAACCTCAAAATCCGAATATATGCTTCCCGAAAAGAAGCCTAGATTATTATTCACCTCACAAGTATTAAACCCGTGGAATCACAAAGTCTGAGACGAAGAGAACTTTGCGATTTCTATCTATCTTTTTTGAGTGAATATCTCAACAATTAAACAAAATCAGGATACACGAACTATCAAGATAAAAGATATGTGTACCTGGCTTCATGAATCCCTGTGAAGTCTTTGTAGTCGTTAAACCCTAAAAAGGGTTTGAAGGAGAGTACGACTCTAGGTTACAACTAGGACACACAAGAGTAGTGTCGGGATTCAAAGATCCAAGTTGTTTGAGGTTCCCCTTATATAGATTTCAAAGTATAAGTTGCTTTAGGTTTAAGCTAAGATAGCTTTGGAACCAAGCAAACAATATCCACCGTTATATGAATCTTTGAAATGTGATTAACATATCAAGATATACACTCTGGTTAGGATAAACCGTAACCGAACCATGTACAAAGATATTGTTTATGTTAGAGCATTGGTCGGTCTAACTCGCAAGCTTTGCTATCTCAAGCTTGTTGTCAAGTTTAGTTGCCAAAAGTATAAGTCTTGATTTCTAGTCTACTTATAGATAAGTCTCGGACTAGGATAGAAAGTGTAGTTGAGCTCTAGACTCCATGGAGATCATCATACAAAGACGAAGAACTACTCAAGGAACTGGTGGAACTTCATCGGCTAAAAGGTATGTGGATACTTGAACTTATCTATCACTCAAAGGTCTATCTACTCTATCTCCTATCTTCAGACAAAAGTCGTTTTTCTATATAGAATTTGATTATACACATTTTCTATTTCGAGCCGAGTTTATCTCGCTTATCTATTTCTCGAAATATGTGTTGGTAAGCTTTCGCTTTGGCCAAGTTTATATTTACTAGTGACGAAAGTCATCTTAAGTTTTAATTACTTGAAAATTGCTTTGACGAAAAATGGTTTGTGAATAACAACTATATAACGTCCTCTTAGAATGTTTCAATGATTGAAATGAGAGTTTAGAATATATATAACCATGGTTGGATATAAACATTGTGTGGTAACTCATACGTGTGTAAGTCCTTATTCCTTGAACCAAAGTATGCGTACTTTGCTGCTCAGGAAAACCGGAACTAAAGTCCGCGTACCAGTACGCGCACCATCGGAAGTTCACGTCCCGCGAAAATCTGCTGGAGTTTGTGAATTGAAATCAAACTTATTCCGGGTACTTAAGTCCGCGTACCAGTCCGCGTACTTAGGTTGGTTATTTTCTAAAAACAATTATTCGTGAACTTAAACTTATACAAACTAAGGAATGCATATTAAACTGTGGATATAAAGTTCATGAATAGATTCGAGTGAATCAAATCGTTTTTGCTTCGATTGTATCTTGTATACTTCTATAAGATCTAAGCAATTGAAAAACTCTCTAACTAGTCATAGACACATTTTTGTGTCTAATTTATCCTCAATGTCTGTATTGTTGGAACTCTATTTTTGTACTTGTGTTTTTATGTATTTTTAGGAAATAAACATTTTTGGAAAATTCGGCTCGAAAAGTTGATTTTGTCACCCGGAGGACAAGTGTTATTCGGACTCTCGCTTTTGGATAAGGGGTAACCTAATTACTAAGGGGCACCCCCAGGTCACCCCAAGGAAGATGCTATTCGCACCCCAGTTCTGGTTAGGGGGAAGGACATCTTCTTCCCAAATTCAAAAACCAAAATTGGCGGGAAAAATTGCACACAGCGAACAGATTTTTGACTTGAATTCTTGGGCTGTTTTAACGAGATTCAATAGCTGGAAACGATTGGGTTAGTCTTGAATGGAGTTAACAGGCCTGGTACGTATGTTTTGATCGATGAACTTGGGCTAGAATAGCCGGACTGAGCTAAACAGAGAGACGGGAATATGGGTTTTGTTTTGGCAGTTACGTATGATAAAAGGAAAGATATGGGAGAAGATAACACTAGGTTTTGGTAAATATTCTCTCAGGATACTATACGACCATGTTGGGATAGTGTCGACATCTACAGACGCGTGCAAGGGAAGAAAATCGAAATAAAAAATATCGAGAATATTTTCATTCACTGCCGAGTAATAGGAAGATTTTTTTGGATTAATGAGAAGTTATTTTTGGTCCAAAAGTGTATAAATATAACTCTTGGGTTAGCATAGAAGGGGTCGAGAGTTGGGAGGAGAAGAGAGGAAGATGCAGAGGAAGAATCACGAATTCTCTCTGCTGCTGCTGCTGTTCGTGATGAAGATGAAGAACATGAAGAACGGACCAGCAGAAGCAGTCGTTTATAAACAGTGAAACGACTGGCGAACGTGGGTCGTAGGTGTGGGTCCAGAGATACAGCAACAATAGCACTTCTTCTGTGTAGTTTATTTTGGACGCTTTTTGTGGGTCGCACATCCACCGTTTTATTATTTCATCTCCATTTTCATCCTTGTAAAAACCCTTTGAGCAATAAATAAATACTTTGAGCGTGTTTTTATCATGATGAGCTAAACCCAACACTGGGACGACGGAGGAGGTCGAGTTTCATCCATGTGGTAATTTCATTAATTCTTTTATTTACTTTTTGCACTAATTTTAATTGAATTAAGATTTTAAATTAATTACTTGTGATTTCATTTGATGGAGTATGCTTAGCCCTAGGGATTTTTGATATTCCATGCTTAAGAAATACAAGTAATATTTTATAAAATCTATCTTGGCAATAAACTAGAGTTAATATTTGTTTTGTTTTGAACTATAATCGCATAGAATTAAATTCTGAACCACTTGAAAATGAAAAATGGCCGAATCTTTAGTCCCAGTACTCTTGCCCATATTGTTAATATTTTTTGTATATATTTTCATTTTTAAATCTTTACAAGTCCGAGCAACGAACCTTTACTACCACTTTCAAAACTAAAACAAAATGGCGCCGCCGACGCGGACTTGTATATAGATTTTTTTTATTTTTTTTTAGGTTTAATTTTTTTTTATTATTTGTTCCTTTTTACTTTGTCTTTTTTTTTTCTTTGATTTACAGGTTCGAAGTGGAGCACTAAGGACTTGGAGAGGAAAAAGCTTAAAGCGAAAAGCGAAAAGAGAAGAAAAAAGGACAATTTTAGGATTTAATTTTTAATTTTTTTTAGAGTGTGTGAGGAAAACTGTAATTTTTTTTATTATTTATTTTGGACTTTGGACTTTAAACAATTGGACTTTATTTTTTTTAACCCTACGGAAGGGTATTATTAAAAAAAAATAAAAAATTATATAAACTGTGTGCAGGGAAGGACGACGATTACTATATCGTCTCGGCCCCTCGGGTTCGTACATGACATAAGAGTCGTGGCCCGAGTCGACTTCAACGGTTCTTCGCCCGTCTGGTACGGGAGGTAAGTCCATCGAAACACTCGCGAATCTTCTGCAAGCGGGTTACTGTCTGCCTTAAGGTGATAATTGTTTGAGGACGAACCGGACTGTCTTTATTTTCCTAGTAAAGGGCAAGGCCTGGCGTAAACAAGATAAGGGTTCGGATTTCATCACCGTTCCCTTCTTGCCCGTTTTAGGAAAACAAAACCTAACGCGAACCCAAGCTTAAAATTTGGAATAGAACGAGACCGATAGGGTAACGAGCTTAATAGGAAACTCGTTCGAAAAATATTGGTTGCTCTTTAAGCACACTCCAAAGTTCATGATGGTTTCTTTGAGTTGAATGCGTGACTGCGCCGCCTTGTGATAGCGGTGAGGCCTTGGGTATCAAAGCTCCACTGAGCTTCCCTCGCTTCAGTTCAACTTACTTTGACTCGGATTGATTCCAGAGGGGTTTGCTCAAATTGCAACGAATTCCCTTTCGAAAGATAGAAGCTGGTCTAGAAACAATCTAAGTGGAGCCATCATGCTTTTTGTTTGCTAGAAATCTTTAGGTTTGTTTTGGTGGAGTCGAGTCGGCCTTGTTTGTGGTTGTGTAGAATTCACTTGCAATTAAGAATGTCGAACTGGTATGATAGAAGCCAATACAATGAGTATCGACCTGAATTTGAATATGGACATCATCCTTTTTATGACCATGTTGGGAATAGCGGTTGGGAACGCCATCCTTTGGAAGGATATGGGTCATACCATGGTGATCCCAATTACTATCCACACATGCATCAGTCTTACGATCAAGAAGATTATAGTACTAGTTCTTCGTCTCTAGATGATACAATCAAACTATTGAAAACTAGTCCCTATTATGATCCTTCTGAACCTGTTCTTCCTCTAGAAGAGTCTCTCAAACAATTAACTGAGTATACAAATAGGTTTGTGTTATAAATGAATAAACAAAATGCACCCATGAGTGAACCTTCTATACACGATACCATAAGGAAGTCATGTGAGTCGATTCAAAAGCTTTCATTAGAGGCCCAGAACAGAACTGCTCAAGATAGTCTTAATTTCCAATATAGTGTTTCCAATAGTACCCTTGAAAATGAGGATAGTTATTTGCATAATCAAGATGTCGAGGTTAGAATTGGTAACACTACTTATTTAGATAAGGTTCAATCATTTTCGTACTATGATGATGAGGATAGCAGTAATGAAGAATCCGAAATATGTAGGCATAGTGATCAGAAGTCTAGTAATCCAATTGAGTTGTATAATGATTATATTATTTCTAGTTCAAATCCAAATAATTTTTATGATTATTCACCTATTCAAAAGGACGAGGATTTTGTTAGGGATACCACCGTTTTATACGATGTAGTTTTTCCTTTTGATTACGAAGCCGATAGTGGTTTAGAGGAACGGGTTCATTTCGAAAATACTGTTTTATAGTCTAACGACTTAGAAACAATAGTCTTAGACAAAGAAGATGAACTCGTAGAGATGAGTGAGTATGAACCTGACTTAGAAGAATCAATTGACCATTTCCAGGAATCTGATGACCTAGAAATTAGGGAAGTTGTGACTAGTCTTTCTAGAGACACGGAAAACTCTAAGTTTGGGGGTGATTATCATTCTCCATGTGCTTTAACTCTCAGAAAGTCCCTTCACTTAGGACTTGATATCTCTGCCTCTACAATTTTACAAGATTACCTTCATACTCGTTTTCCCGAACCTAATGATGTCCAGGAAGAAGTTCAGTCGTCAGAAACCCATCCTCTGGTTTGCCCAGGCTATGATCCCCAGATTGACTTTGTTTTCCCACCAAATAGTTTTCTTCCAACTGTGGGAACGTTTATATTCCAAATGTGTCGAATATTAAGTTGTGAGACTAGACCTAAATGCCTTAGGAAATTAGAATCGACACATTTGCTTAAGAATGACCACTACTCTCACTGTGGTCAATTATGTAAGTCAAACCTGATTGACTTAGAGGATCCTCAGTTATTTAGGTTATTATTATTTTGTGATTCTAAGTTCTTATTTGAGTTTTTCCAGACTCTAGGACCTAATAATTTGGATCCAACCTATGAAGAAACGCAGCCAATGAAAATATTCTATTTAGACCCTTTCATAGAACCTGAACCTGAACCACAATTAGCAATAGTTATCAGGAAACTAGGTAAGGGCATGCTAGTGTTGTTCATTTCGTTGGTTCACTGCAGTTTCCTTTTGTCAGCTCTTTTTGGTTTTAAAGACCCACAGTTATTCCGGCTACTGTTATACGGTTCGAGTTGACTAAACCTTTCCTACGTTTGGCTGAAGACTTTAAACTTAGCACTTCTTGGGAGGTAACCCAATCTCATGCAACACGGTAATATCCTTCCTTAACTCTTTTTGCTTCAAATGGTAACAGTTTCTCCTTGTTCATGCTTTTAGTTTCATCTTTAGAACATTGAGGACAATGTTAGATTTAAGTTTGGGGGTATGGGAGAAACATTTTAGTCGCATCTTTGAAACTTCTAGCGTCATATAGTACCCGGTTAACTAAGTTTACATACTGTTTCTCACCGAAAAGATAGAAATTGGAATGCTAGAGATAACAACCTATTGAGACATTAGAGAAAAAGACATTGAGATCCTTGAAATTCAGGAGAGAACTTGTTCCTTTTATAGGGTAACCGTGATGGACCTAACCATCCATGATGGAAAGGCAAGTAGGTCAGAAGGAAATGCCAGAAAGACAGAGCAACCTCACAATGTAGTCTTAGTTACTGGATTACGACTCTCTCTCAGTAGAAACTTATCATCATTAACAAGCGGAGTGACAACAAAATTTATGAAAAAGTTGAAGACGTTTAAGGTTTAGAAGCAACAATAGAAAAGAATAATTAAAAAATCAAAGTTGAATACTTAGTTACAAGAAGTTACAAGAGCAAATGATATAACTTGTTGAAGTTCATGATACCAAGACATCACAAGTTGTGAAGATCCAAGTTCTAAAGTCCTTCTCTCATGACCATGTAAATTTTTGTCTTAGAAAAAAAAACAAAAAAAAAAAAAAACATCATTACGTTCTTTTTGTTCAATAAGGCCATAGGGAAGAAGAAATTTATAAGTCAAGCAAGAAATCGAAGAGAAGAGTTAATTGTCAAGGTTCTATGAGGTTTGAGAGTTTATCATCAACAGTTGAAGACCGAAGAAGACGTTATTTCTACTGAGCACTGTGAGAGAGTCGAAGAAAGATGCATTTTGGTTGCTTTGTTAGTCTGCTTTCAATCTGGCACAAGATCTTTCTAGCACTGGTTTAACTCATCACACGTAATTAGTCCAGCTGTGTAGCAGATGTCCCTCTCATCTTTATCTCTCTCCTAATCTTATCCAGCTGTAAAGCAGCGGACGCATCTTACAATGTTTATCTAGCTGTGTAGCGGATATCTCTTTATCTAGCAGTCGTGCGGATGTGTCTCCCCTTTTCTTCAGTCAGCTTTAGAACTGACACCTTTAATTTCTCTGGCATTCTAGTTACTTGGAGATAGGTTGAGAATATGTATGTCCTTATAGCTCTTTGGATACTTGTGACCAATTAGAAGTCATGGTTTTTGTGGGTACACCTCTGTTAAACCCACCCGAGATTAACTCGGTTTTATTTTTTAGTTTTGCTCGAGGACTAGCAAATAATAAGTTTGGGGGTATTTGATAGACACATTTTTGTGTCTAATTTATCCTCAATGTCTGTATTGTTGGAACTATATTTTTGTACTAATATTGTGTTTTTACGTATTTTTAGGAAATAAACATTTTTGGAAAATTCGGCTCGAAAAGTTGATTTTGTCACCCGGAGGACAAGTGTTATTCGGACTCTCGCTTTTGGATAAGGGGTAACCTAATTACTAAGGGGCACCCCCAGGTCACCCCAAGGCAGCTGCTATTCGCACCCCAGTTCTGGTTAGGGGGGAGGACATCTTCTTCCCAAATTCAAAAACCAAAATTGGCGGGAAAAATTGCACACAGCGAACAGATTTTTGACTTGAATTCTTGGGCTGTTTTAACGAGATTCAATAGCTGGAAACGATTGGGTTAGTCTTGAATGGAGTTAACAGGCCTGGTACGTATGTTTTGATCGATGAACTTGGGCTAGAATAGCCGGACTGAGCTAAACAGAGAGACGGGAATATGGGTTTTGTTTTGGCAGTTACTTATGATAAAAGGAAAGATATGGGAGAAGATAACACTAGGTTTTGGTAGATATTCTCTCAGGATACTATACGACCATGTTGGGATAGTGTCGACATCTACATACGCGTGCAAGGGAAGAAAATCAAAATAAAAAATATCGAGAATATTTTCATTCACTGCCGAGTAATGGGAAGATTTTTTTGGATTAATGAGAAGTTATTTTTGGTCCAAAAGTGTATAAATATAACTCTTGGGTTAGCATAGAAGGGGTCGAGAGTTGGGAGGAGAAGAGAGGAAGCTGCAGAGGAAGAATCACGAATTCTCTCTGCTGCTGCTGTTGTTCGTGATGAAGATGAAGAACATGAAGAACGGACCAGCAGAAGCAGTCGTTTATAAACAGTGAAACGACTGGCGAACGTGGGTCGTAGGTGTGGGTCTTAGAGATACAGCAACAATAGCACTTCTTCTGTGTCGTTTATTTTGGACGCTTTTTGTGGGTCGCACATCCACTGTTTTATTATTTCATCTCCATTTTCATCCTTGTAAAAACCCTTTGAGCAATAAATAAATACTTTGAGCGTGTTTTTATCATGATGAGCTAAACCCAACACTGGGACGACGGAGGAGGTCGAGTTACATCCATGTGGTAATTTCATTAATTCTTTTATTTACTTTTTGCACTAATTTTAATTGAATTAAGATTTTAAATTAATTACTTGTGATTTCATTTGATGGAGTATGCTTAGCCCTAGGGATTTTTGATATTCCATGCTTAAGAAATACAAGTAATATTTTATAAAATCTATCTTGGCAATAAACTAGAGTTAATATTTGTTTTGTTTTGAACTATAATCGCCTAGAATTAAATTCTGAACCACTTGAAAATGAAAAATGGTCGAATCTTTAGTCCCCGTACTCTTGCCCATATTGTTAATATTTTTTTTATATATTTTCATTTTTAAATCTTTACAAGTCCGAGCAACGAACCTTTACTACCACTTTCAAAACTATAACAACTAGTTCATTTGAGTCATTTGAACTAGTTGTGGTAAAGAAGAATATGGTTGATATGAAAGTGCTCATATGGATAACCATTTGGTTAACTATTGTTGAACCAACTAGATGTACATGTTTGGGTACGATTACACAAACCTAAATAAACGTGCATTTCATTTATGTGTAACAAGTTAAGTTTCGATCTAACGGTTGAAACATATTCGCTTGAATCTAATCAGGTTTTCATCTAACGGTGAATATTGAATGCTTTGTTACTAAGCTAATTGTAGATGGGGATAAACGATTTGCTGGTTTTTACGGAATTGAGGAGACGACAGGGTGGAGACTCCTTGAACCGAGCGAAATGTTGAACCTCACACAGATGCACTGCAAGAAGGGAGTGCTTTAAGTTCAAGAGATCAATCTGTAGGACTCATGCCTAAACCAAGAACAATGGTCGTTCCAGAGTCAATTCGGGCACAAGAGAGGATGGGTTGATCTATAGGAGGGAAGATGAGAAATGTGCGGGATCAATGGTGATATAAGATTGTAGGTGTGTTGTGAGTTCAGCATAAGAACGCTCTGAATGATTGAATTTTACTCAATTGAGAGTGATTGCTCAGACGATGAGTTCTTGTAGACGAAAGATTGTTCGTATGAACTTGACGAGAAATTCTTTGTTTTAGACGAATGTTCGAGTATTCGAATCTTGTTCTTTCAATCAGGATTCAAAGACATCTTATAATTCCGAAGTTGAAAACACCATGATCCCATAAAGTGTGACAGTTGCTGGAATCAGAGAGTGGAGAAGTGGAAAATCATGTCAAAACCAGTTGCTCATCGTGCGGAGACTTGGTTAATTTTCCACCCACTACTTTGCTGACTCTTCCAACTGATTGCACGACTTGCTCACATTCTCACCGTGTGTATGAACATACGTGCCGTAGACCGCCAGACCAAAACCCTAGTTAATATCCCCCCATGTGACACGATTGATTTCTCGTGATTGTGGAGTCATTTGCTGACTTCATGGGACGATGATTCCATGTATTGCTGGGTTGAACATGATTTTCAAATGTTCTGAAACTCGTAAATTAAATGTCTGCTGAGACGAGGTATTGTTATGTTGATAACCTAAGACGAGCAGGTGTTGCTGAATTGTTGAATATTGATAGTTGAACCAATATTCTTTAATCTGAGCAAATATTGCTGGTTTGAGAAAATATTGCTAGTCTGAGCAAATATTACTCGTTTGAGAAAATATTGCTGGTTTGAGCAAATATTGTCGGTTTGAGCAAATATTGATCGTTTGATGAATTATTGGTAGCATGACCAAATAAAATATTAATTTAAGATATTGACTGCTGGGTCGAGTACAATAAATAAAAGTGTTGATCATGGGATCAACATAAAATTATCAGTATTTAAATCTGCTCGGAATCACGTTTTTGCAGAGCTCTGGATTCAAAAACCCTAATTTTAATTAAATTGATGATTTATTGAAAATCAACCGCACAGAGCGAAGGGACCGGCTACCTGGGATGATAATTCCACCATGTAACGCCCAGATGCTCGAATGAACAAAATACTAAAGTCTCTTGGGGACCAGTTGGTGAAAGAATGATTAAATGCCGGTTTGATCATTTATTGAAATAATGCTCGTGTGAGCGTCAGATAATAAAACCTAGCCATGAAAAGATGAGGGACCGACCAAGAGGTCATGAGACCATCTCTTGGTGGCCGTGGGACCAATTGATGGTCGTTTGAGCAAACCCTCAATTGTTTGAAAAGAGTTTGGACCTAATACGGGCAATTGAGCAAATTAGGTCAAAATAATTAAAACACGTGGGACCGGCCATTTGAAAGCCTTGGGGTCACCCATGGTCGGTGAAGGGGATGTGCCCGTGTCACCATGGTGTTCGTGTCTCAGTCCTGAGAGTTTCGATATTTTCTGGTGCGCGTTTGAGCAACATTTTGAGAAAATATGCAGGATTCGGGATTTTGCTGAAACTAGGAAAAATACATAAGATGATGAAAAATAATAAATAAAACAGGGAATTGCAAGGTGTGAGACCGCCCACGGTAGGGAATGGCCGGCCGGCTGACAAGCACGGTCCCACACACTTTTCCCAGTTTTATGTAAATTTATGTATTTTCTCTGAATTGAGGGAAATTCCATGAAACTAGAGAGTTTTATGAAATTAGGGAACTTCCATGAGATGAGAGAAATAAAATAATAATAAAATAGGGAATGATGGAGTGTGGGACCGGCAATGGCCAAGGCATGGCCGGCCAACCAACGGGCACGGTCCCAGGGCACTCTTCCCAATTTTATGTAATTTTCATGATTTTAGGGAATTTTCATAAAATCAAAAAGATTTGTTGAAACTAAGGTATTTTGTTGAAATCAGGGAGTTTTCCTGGAATGAGGAAAACAAAACAAGTAATAATAATAAAATAAGGGGCGTGTGGGACCGGCTAGGGCATGATCGGCCAGCTAGGGCCCGGTCCCACGAGTTTTCTTAATTTTATAATATTTTTCATGGGTTTATGGAAAATTCATGAAATCAGAGAATTTTCATGGATTGAGTGAAATTATAAAATAATGGGGAACCGTGAGGTGTGAGACCGGCCACGGCTAGGGAATGGCCGGCCGGCTGGTGTTCGGTCCCGTGACACCTTTCCCTAATTTTATTATTTTCTTTGACATAAAGAAATATCATGAGATTAGAGAATTTCCTTGAAACGAAGGAGATTTGCTCGAATGAGAGAATTTTCATGAGTCAGGAAAAAATAATAAAATATGATAAAAATATAAAATTGGACGTGGGACTGGTCACGGCATGACCGGCCGGCTGGTGAGCCCAGTCCCCTGGCGCCTTTGCTAATACTTTATTATTATTATTATTATTATTTTTTCCTATTTTGCATAGGTTTATCGTTCATTCGTATTTTTGAAATGCTCGTTTGCGCATTCAAATGTTGGTTTGTGCATTATTTCTAAGTACACTTGCACCATTTTAGTCAGGGCTTATTCGATGCTCAGATGCCTGCACGTTGAATATTTATTACTAACCCATGGAATTCTGCTGGGAAAACCATAAATTGAAGTAACGAAACATTCGAAGAATCGTAGAATATAGTTGAATATTCGGATACGATTAGAGATAATTAATTGATGGATCTATACTAGCAGGGATTCCTATCTAGGAGCATTTATTATCTGAGAGTTGAGCAATATGAACTTGTTGCAGTGTCATATTTCTCCTATATAGTCAGGGAAAACCTGGTTGCATCCTGAAGACGTTGTCGCTCTATACTAGCAGGCACGCTGTCTAGGAGCCGTCCACTCTTTCGATTTTATATAGAAATAATTACTGAAATTGCTCAGTATTCATGAGATGTGTCGTGGCCTCAGCTGGGAGACTACACATCTACATATACTCCGAGACAGCCTTCTCAGTCAGAGATTTTATGGCATGATATTTCACGATTTATTGAGAGACATGAGTCTCAATACTCATCTGATTGCCTGATCCGCAATATGTATAATTATGATTTTATGATTTTGCCCTTGTCAAAAATCCACCGTCTACACTAACATTGATTACAAAACCTGATTTGAAAGACTATATAAAGGATAACTCTAGCAACTGGGAAACCTAATCCCCACACCTCATGTGTGATACTAGTTGTATTAGCTAGAGTCGATTCTCCTTTAACCTTAGGTTTCTATCGAGACCCTGTAGGTTAACAACTTGAAGACTTCATTGGGATTGTGAAGCCAGACTGATACTACTTTTCTTGTAGTTGTGTGATCTGATCTTGTTGTTTCTATCGTATTTGAGTACAATCGTAAGATTGGATTGAGATTGATTTCTCCGATAGGAAAGATATAAAAGAAGTCACAAACATCTTCGTCTCATCGTTTGTGATTCCGCAATATCTTCTTTCTCTATTCGATTAAGATTATTGTGAGGTGATTGATAATTCTAGGTTGTTCTTCGGGAATATAAGTCCGGGTTATCATTTGGTTCCTGTTCACCTTGATTTATCAAAAGACGGAACAAAAACTCGTAGGTATTTCTGTGGGAGACAGAATTATCTATTACCGTAGACTTTTCTGTGTGATACAGATTTGTTTATTAAAGTCTTCGACTTTGGGTCGTAGCTACTCTTAGTTGTGGGTGAGATCAACTAAGGGAATCAAGTGCATAGTATCCTGCTGGAATCAGAGATGTAAGGAGCGCAACTGTACCTTTCAGTGTGAGATTGATTTGGATTCAACTACAGTCCAGACCGAAGTTAGTTTGTAGCAGGCTAGTGTCTGTAGCGTCTTAATACAGTCTGTGTTCAAACTGGACTAGGCCCTGGGTTTTTTTTTGCATTTGCGGTTTTCTTGTTAACAAAACTTATGGTATCTGTGTTTTTTCTTTTCCGCATTGTATTTTGTTATATAATTGAAATATCATAGTTTGTGCGTTGAATTGATCAATTGGGAAATCCAAACATTTTGTTGTTGATTGAAATTGATTGATCCTTGACCATTGGTCTTTGGTACCGTTCAAATGATTTCTCTTGTATTCAATTAGATTCGCATATTTCTATTTGCTTTAGTAACTATTGAATCGAGAAAGTGAGATATAACTCTTTGATATACTTTTATTAAGATTGAGTCTGACTGTCTAGTTGATTCTCTTAAAAGTATATTGGAGTTAGTCCATACAGATTTCTAACGAAATATTGGGTGTGGTTGTTAGACCCCCGCTTTTTCAGTTCACAAACCGTTGGTCGAAACTAGCCGATTGAACTGTAAGCTTAATCACTTTCATATAACACTTAAGACTTTAATTTTGAGTCACAACCGTAGGTTATAATGTGATCAATCATGTCTATATAGTTTTCTTAGAAAAATTTTCAAATGCTAATTATCTCACATAAATAATTTATGTGCATCTGAAAATATTCGACAGGGAAAGTATGTGTCCCCTTCCTTGTTCATGACTATATTTGTCATGGTACATGTACCCTTAAGACAAATATAAGTTCTGGATCTTGCATAACTTTTCCAGCTTGCATACCGCGTATGGATACCATACCGGTTTCAAAACCAACAATTCATTTTCGGTATGCATACTAGGTATGCGTACCATTCCAGGTTCACGAGTTCACAGACTTTTTGTGGTATGGATACCGGGTATGCATACCACTAAGTCGCTTTCGACATATAGCTACGCCGGTAAGTGTACTGAGTACATGTACTATGGCTCCGGATCTATAACCGTTTTCCCAGTTTGTGAAACTAGTGTGCATACTGTCATGTATCCAGATTTACAATAGTTCTATATTTCTCTCTAAATCAATTTAAAACATTCCCAGATAACATCAATGACACATATCATTGTTTTCTAGGCTATTTTCAAATGATAATCTTGAATCACAATTTAGATTATGAGCAATAAATTGTTCTTAACTGAAATTAATCAAGTATGAAAAAATATTCATTAAGCTTAATCATATATATTTCGAAAACTAATTACCAAGATAAACTTGACTCAAAATTCTTGATATGCTTACGATAGCCTAATTAGTTATGCGACAACGTCTCATAGATATAAAGATGAATATAACTTGAGAAATAGGAGGTTCAGTCTTCACTTACCTTTTATTGAAGAAGTTCTCCAAAAGTTTCAGTTGATCTTCGACTTCAAACGGTTGAAGAAGTAATGTCCGATGCTCAACTACATACTTCTATCCTAATCTGAGACTTAACTAATTGTATACTAGAAATCAAGATATAATTTTGGCAACTAAATTTGACATCAAGCTTGAGATAACAACACTTGTGAGTTCGACCGAGCAATGATCTAACACATACTATGTTGACCTTGATATACAATCAAGTAAAAGGATCTTTTACTGTTGATTTATACTTGTTTATTGTACAAGGAGTTGTCTATATATGTTGGCAGGAGAAAAAGTTAGTGGTGTGTACACTCTACTGTTAGAGCACTGCTCGATCGAACTCGCAAGCGTTGCTATCTCAAGCTTGTTTGTAAAGTTTAGTTGCCAGAACTATAAGTCTTGATTTCTAGTCTACTTATAGCTATGTCTCGGATTATGATAGAATGTGTAGATGAGCATTAGAATTCACGGCGTTCATCGAATGAACGAATAACTACTAAAGGGATCTTGTGGAACTTCATCAACAAAAGGTATATGGAGACTTGAACTCATCTATCACTCAGAAGTCTATTTCTATTCTATCTCCTTTTGAGACAAAAATATTATAGATATAAGGACTTTATATTATAATATTTGATATTTCGAGTTGTGTTTAACTCGCTTACATATTTCTCGAAATATGTATTGGTAAGATTTCTCTTTAACCAAGTTCATCTTTATTCTTGATGAAAGTCAAAAGATAATCATGTTAAAATCGCCTGATAACATCTTACATGATTTATGTGAGACAGTCATTTGATGTAAACCCGGAATGTTTCGTATTGATCTATTGATCACTAGAAAATTGCTTTGAATCTAATAGTTTGTGTGAGACAGTTATTCTCGTCTTCTAAGAATGTTTCAATGATTAACATGGAGTTTAGAATGATTAACCATTGATTGGATATAACACAGTATGCGTACTTGTATGCTAACTGTTGCAAGTTATTCCAAGTCTGGGAACCATAGTATGCATACCCGTATGCGTACTAGTTTGATAGTTGAAGTCCGGGAACTTAGTATGCGTACCCGTATGCATACCGGCTGAAAAGTTCAAGCCCGAGAATTCAACTGAGTTTGGTCACATACGATAGTATGCGTACCAATCCGCATACCGGAGAACCCAGATCAAGTCCGACTACTTAAGTATGCGTACCCGTTTGCATATTTGAGTGGGTTAAGTTCTAAAATCGGTTTGTTCATGAACAAATAAATTTATATAATAAGGAATGAAATCTTTTGCAAACCCTGACTATAATGTTCATGAATTGATTCAAGTGAATCAAAATCGATTTTACTTCAATTGTGTCTTGTATACTTCTGTGAGAATATAAACAATTGAGCAACTCTATAACTAGTTTCATTTGAGTCATTTGAACTAGTTGTGATTAAGATGAGCAAGGTTGTTATATAAGTGTAATATGGCTAACTTCGGTTAACTATTGTTGATCCAACCATGTGCACACGTTGAGGTACGGTTACCCATGTCTAAATGAAGTCACATTTCATTTGTGTATAACAAGCTAAGTTCGATCTAACGGTTGAAAGATATTATCTTGACTCTAATCAGATTTTCATCTAATTGTGAATATTGAATGCTTTATTACCAAGGTAACATTGATTGCAAACACTGCTTTGAAGACTATATAAGGGAGAACTCTAGCAACTAGGAAACCTAATCCACACACCTCTTGTGTGATACTAGTTGCGACTAGAGTCGATTATCCTTTAACCTAGGTTTTTCCTAAAACCATTATAGGTTAACAACTTGAAGACTTCATTGAGATTCTTAAGCCAGGCCCAACTATATTCTTTGTAGTTGCGTGTTCTGATCTTACTTTGTTCTATCGTATTGAGTATTATCTTCTCTAAGATGTGATCCAAGTTAGATCGAACTTGACGCTTGGATATTGGACTTTGGTACCATCCAAGTTATTTCTCATCTTAATCCGGCTCACATATTTGTATCTGTTCGATTGCAAATTGATTTGATAAATTGAGATATAACTCTTGGATGTATTTTCCTTGATTGAGTCTGACTGTCTAGTTGATTCTCTTGGAAATATATTGGAATTAGTCCATAAATATTTCCTAAACGAAATATTGGGTGTGGTTGTTAGACCCTTGCTTTTTCAATTGGTATCAGATCCGACAAACACGTTTAAGACCTTATAAGTATGTGTTTGTAGCAATCTGACTTTATGGACAGAAGTGTTATCTCTATAAATTTACCACCAGTCTTCGATGGCTCGAATTACTCATTGTTAGAGCATTGCTCGGTCGAAATCGCATGCGTTGCTATCTCAAGCATGTTTGTCAATGTTAGTGACCAGAACTATAAGTCTTGATTTCTAGTCTATTATAGCTAAGTCTCAGACTAGGATAGAAGTGTAGTTGAGCTCCAGGAATTCATGGAGATTCATCATACAAGAAGAAGTACTACTCAAGGAACCGGTGTAACTTCTCGACAAAAAGGTATGTGAAGACTTGAACTTATCTGTCACTCAAAAGTCTATCTACTCTGTCTCCTACTCTTCGAGACAAGAAGTCGTATGCTATATATATAGACTTGGATTATACACATTTGGTATTTCGAGCCGAGTATACCTCGCCTATCTATATCTCGAAATATGTGTTGATAAGCTTTTCGATTCGATAAAGTTTCTCTTTACCATGTGACGAAAGTCATGATATGTTTCAATCATCTTGAAAATTGCTTTGACGAGAAATGGTGTAACAACTACATAACGTCCTCTAAGAATGTCTCAATGATTGGAATGAGAGTTTATATTACATAACCAAGGGTGGACATAAGCATTGTTGTGGAAACACATTTATGTATAAGTCCTATTCCTTGAACCAAAGTTTGCGAACTTTTTTGATCAAGAGAACCGGAAGAATGGCGTGAGCCAAGTCCGTGAACTCCCGAAGTTCTCAAACCCGAGAATTTCTGCTGGAGTTGACAAACTACTTGCGTGAAGCTAAGTCCGCGAACCGGCAAAGTTCTCAAACACGAGAATTTCTGCTGGAGTTTGTAAACTCTGCCCGGTAACTTAAGTCCGCGAACCTAGTTTTCGAACTTGAGAAGGTTATATATCTGAAGATTATTTCTGAATTTAAACTTAAAAATACTAAGGAATGCAGTTTGCAAACCGTGGCTATAAACGTTCATGAACCGATTCAAGTGAATCAAATCATCTTTGCTTCAATCGTGTCTTGTGTAGTACATGAGATTTCCTTGAAATTGAACAACTCTCTAACTAGTTCATTTGAAGTCATTTGAACTAGTTATGGTGAAGAAGAACATGGTTGATATGAAATGCTCATATGGCTAACCTTTTGGTTAACTATTGTTGAACCAACAATTGCATATGTTTGGGTACGGTTAACAAACCTAGAAGCGTGCATTGTCAAGTGTGTATAATAAGCTAAGTTTTCGATCTAACGGCTGAGAAATATTAGCTTGAATCTAAATCAGGTTTTCATCTAACGGTGAATATTGAATGCTTTGTTACTAAGCTAACATTGATTGCAAACCCTGATTTGAAAGACTATATAAAGGAGACATCTAGTATTGTGCAAAACTAATCCCCACACCTCATGTGTGATACTAGTTTGCATACTAGAGTCGATTCTCCTTTAACCTTTAGTTTTCTTCTTCTAAAACCAGGTTAACGACTTAAAGACTTCATTGGGATTGTGAAGCTAGACTGATACTACTTTTGTCGTAGTTGTGTGATCTGATCTTGCATCTTCTATCGTAAGATACAATCAGATTGATTGGCTTGAGATTGATAACTCCGATAGGCAAGATATAAAAAGTAATCACAAACATCTTCATCTCATTGTTTGTGATTCAGCAACATCTTGTTTCGCTACCATACGATTAAGATTGTTGTGAGATGATTGATAACTCTAGGCTGTTCTTCGAGAATATAAGACTGGATTATCAATTGGTTCCTGTTCACCTTGATTATTATCAAAAGACGGAAAAAAACCTTTAAGGTTTATCTGTGGAAGACAGATTGATCCTTTGGTAGAGTTGTCTGTGGGAGACAGATTTGTTTATTGTCAAAGCCTGCGATTTTGGGTCGTAGCAACTCTTAGTTGTGGGTGTGATCATCTAAGGGAATCAAGTGCGCAGTATCCTGCTGGGATCAGAGGCGTAGGGAGTACAATTGTACCTTGGATCGGTGGGAGACTGATTGGGCTTCAACTACAGTCCAGTCCGAAGTTAGCTTGGAGTAGTATAGTGTTTGTAGCGGCTTAATACAGTGTGTATTCAATCTGGACTAGGTCCCGGGGTTTTTCTGCATTTGCGGTTTCCTCGTTAACAAAATTTCTGGTGTCTGTGTTATTTTTATTTCCGCATTATATTGTTTTATGTTTATAATTGAAATAATACAGGTTGTGCGTTAGATCATCAATTCGAGTAATCCAACCTTTGGTTGTTGATTGTCATTGATTGATCCTTGGATATTGGTCTTTTGTACCATCCAAGTTATTCCTTGTGTTTGATTAAAGATTCGATGATTTCTATTAGCTCGAGTAAATTAAAACAAGAGAGAGATATTAACTCCTTGGGATACTTTTACCTTGATTGAGTCTGACTGTCTAGTTGATTCTCTAGAAAGTATTTTGGAGTTAGTCCATACATATTGCTAAGCAAAATATCGGGAGGTGTTGTTATACCCCCGCTTTTTCAATTGGTATCAAAGTAGGCAAACACGTTCAAGACCTCAAAAGTCTGTGTTTGTCTGACTATATGGACCATAAAGTCTCAATTGACACTTCACCAGGTTTAAAAACCAACCGTAGAAAGAAGTCTGATAAACTGGTTACTCTTCAAAAGGGGTTAGATGAAAAAATCCGGATCAAATATGGTCTTGTTGCAGAAATTGCAATTCTTAAGGATTTGATATCTGGTAATAGTCCCTTGGTGAATCTGAGAAACTCCAGTTGTTCCTCTTTAAAGAATAGTCGTAAATCAGACAGTAATCAACGACCGGTTATTGTGAAAACTGATATGACTATGAACCACTCAGACAAACTTCAAATTTTTGGCCCGCATTGTTGTTGTGATTCTTCCAATCACCTTCAACAAGTTTGTATGTCGTTTCAAAAGAGTCTGAATGTTGCAAGTAATCTTTGTAAGAAAACTAAACAACTTTTTGATACTCTGAAAGGACATACAAAACTATCAGGAAACTCTAAACAGAGAAGTACTAAAAGTATGGGTGCCTTTGCTTTAAAATCTACGTCTCCTTTTCAATGGTTTCTTGATAGTGGATGTAGTAGACATATGACATGCGATCTCACATGGTTTGTTTCGTCTATTGACTATGAAGGAGGTCCTGTAACGTTTGGAAATGGGAGTTGTTGCTACATCGGCAAGAAGGGAACGATCAAACTGCCCGATGTTCCATGATGTAATATACGTAAAATGTATGACTGCTAATCTTCTTTCTATTAGTCAAATTTGTGACAAAGTCCATCGAGTTGTCTTCAATGCAAATAGATGTGACATTGTAGACAAAACTGGGAAAGTAATTTTTCAAGGAACTCGTGGTAAAAACAACTGTTATCTACTTGATACTCAGTTTAGCAACCGTTGCAATTTGACTAAGATGGAATCTACACATCTTTGGCATGAACGTTTTGGTCACATCAATTATCGTCTTCTAACTAAGATCATTAAAAAAGAACTTGTTAGAGGCATTCCCAAAATCAATGCAAAGATTGAAGGTGTGTATGGTGCCTGTCAAAAGGGTAAGAAAATGAAAGTTCACCGCAAATCATATCGAGATATTCTCACTAAAGCTCCACTTGATTTAATTCATATGGATCTCTTCGGACCAATTCAACAACCCACTATTGCTGGTAAGAAGTAAGCTCTAGTTATGGTAGATGATTACACCAGATTCACTTGGGTTGCATTTTTATCTCATAAGAATGAAACTCTTGGTGAATTCAAGATTATTGTTAAAAGGATCCAGAACGAACAAGGTCGCAAACTAAAGAAAATTAGAAGCGATCGTGGAACTGAATTCAAAGACACCAAGGTATTTGAATTCTGTGACGAACTGGGGATCGTTCAACAATACTCACCACCTATCACTCCTCAAGCTAATGGAGTTGCTGAAATAAAGAATATGAATATTCAGGAAATGGGCAGGGTAATGCTCCATAACAAAAACTTACCATTAAGGTTTTGGGGAGAAGATGTTTTTACAACATGTTACTTGATCAACCGTGTGTATTTATGGTATAAAACCCTTAACACTCCTTATGAGTTGTGGTACGGAAGAAAACCCAACCTACACTATCTCAGGGTGTTTGGAAGTAAGTGTTATATTCTGAAAGATCGAGAACAGAAAGGGAAATTCGACACCAAAAGTGATGAAGGTATCTTTCTTGGCTATACTTCTGATAGTCGTGGTTTTCGAGTGTTTAATCTCAGAACACAAGTCATGATGGAATCTGCTAATGTTATCATCGATGACATTAGTAAATTTCGTCATGATAATCCTCCTGCTGAATTGCCTCCAACCGAGACAATTGAGAAAGTCAAAGAAATCCCAGAATCAGTTGAATTTATCCCAATTGTTGCTGATCCTGACATTTCTAGTGACGAGGAAAAGAACACTGATCAAGCCATTCCTGACGAACAAGAACGTGTCCCTCCACGACATCTATGGGTTCAAAGGAATCATGATCCCAATAGTATTATTGGAGGAAGAGATTCTACAGGCAAGACAAGAGGAAAACTTAAAAATATGTGCAATTTTGGTTATTATCTTTCGCAAGTATAACCAAGAAATATTGATGAAGCTCTGAACGATCCCTTTTGGGTGAATGCAGTGCATGAAGAGTTAAATCAATTTCAAAGACAAGATGTGTGGGAACTTGTACCTTGTCCCTCCAATATCAATATTGTTGGTACCAAATGGATATTCAAGAATAAGTCTGATGAATTTGGCACGATTGTCAGAAACAAAGCTAGACTTGTCGCTCAAGGATATTCACAAATTGAAGGGATTGACTTTGACGAGACCTTGCTCCTGTGGCACGCCTTGAGTCCATTCGTCTTTTGTTAGCTCATGCTTGTTTTCTTAAGGTTAAGCTGTTCCAAATGGATATAAAATCTGCGTTCCTAAACGGAATTTTAAAGGAGGAAGTATATGTCGCTCAACCTAAGGGATTTGAAAACCCTGATTTCCCAGATCATGTGCTAAAACTCAAAAAGGCACTGTATGGGTTGAAACAAGCACCTAGAGCCTGGTTTGAAAAACTTAACACTTTTCTCATTAAAAAAAGGTTTTTCAAGAGGCGGAGATGATAAAACCTTGTTTACCAAATGGAGTGGGAAAGATGTTGTCATTGCTCAAGTCTATGTAGATGATATTATATATGGATCAACTTCTGAAAAATTTGCAAAGGACTTCCAAGTCTCTCTTGCTAAAGAATTTGAAATGAGCAATGTTGGTGAATTAAAATTCTTCTTAGGATTATAAATTCAACAACATAAGGATGGACTTTACTTATCTCAAGAGAAGTATGCTCGATATCTTGTGACAAGGTTCGGCCTGGATAAGTCTTCTCCAAAATTGACACCCATGCCCACTACTAGTAAACTACATAGAGATGAGAAATGATCAAAAGTGGATCAAAAGATGTATCGATCTATTATTGGTAGCCTTTTGTATCTTACAACTACTAGACCTGATATTTCTTTCAGTGTTAGTTGTTGTGCTAGGTTTCAGGCGAATACAAAGGAATCTCATCTTGCAGCTGCAAAAAGGATCATTCGATATATTAATCACACTGCTGGGTATGGTATATCTTACACTTTTAATACTAACACTGACCTTTCTACTTATTCAGATGCTGATTGGGCAGGATGTACAGAAGACATAAAAAGTACATCAGGGGGTTTCTACTATGTAGGACTGAATCTTGTAGCTTGGCATAGCAAGAAGAAAAATTCTCAACCGATGTCTACATGTGAGGCATAATATATTGATGCTGGATCATGTTGTACTCAACTCCTATGGATGAAACAAATGCTAGCTGATTATGGAGTTGATACTGGAATAATAAAGATCTTTTGTGATAACTCTAGTGCGATTCGAATCACTGAGAATCTCATTGAGCACTCAAGAACAAAGCACATTGACATCAGGTACCATTTTATTCGTGATATCTATAAAAATGGTATTATAAGTATGGAATTTGTGCCTTCCGAACAATAATTAGCTGATATTCTTACCAAACTATTAGACACTGCTACGTTTCAACACTTGCGGCAGTTTATCGGTGTCGTTTTGGTTCATTAAAACGTTTCTATAAATCTTGCCCCTATGCTTATCTCTATCTTTTGGGAAATTGAGTTTGAAGCTCCAGTAGGTTTACTCCAGTTCAGTTTCCGTAGAGTTGTTTTTGTTTTGTTAGTGTCTTTTTTGTTTCAAAATCCTTCTTTTCTTTTGAAATTAAGGTCGCTCGTTGTTGTTCTTTCGGGAATGACATCAAATAGGGGAGAGTTCTTTTGAACTTGTGCTTAATGGTCATATCTTTAGGGGTGTGCGGCTGTGGAATTTTAGAGGGGTTATCTTGTATCTTTATACTCCTTGATGAATGCATTTAGCTTCGGCTTTATGATTGCATCTAAATTTGTTGATGTGTATTTTTTCTTTTAATCATGAAATGTCTCTTTCGGAAATTTCATTATGATCCCGTTCTTGTACCTTTGCCAATTTATTGACATAAAGGGGGAGAATTAATATGTAGTTTATACTACAAATACATATGGTTTACGGATCATTGTGTAAGGGGGAGCGGTTTCCATGTGAGATGGAGTATTGACTAAGGGGGAGTGATAAATATCACCATAGTATTATTGTTGAAGTTGTGATACAATTGGACTTTGACACTGTGTAATAATACTATGACATTGTATAACAATGATCGAGACCGATGCTTTCTCATTGTTATATCTACGGATCTTCAACAGCGGTGATGCTAAACTTACAACCTTTGGGATCATTGGAGTACTTGGAAGTGACGAAGATTTCGAGGAACGTTGAAGATTAGACATGTGGAATAGGAGCTACTAAAGTTTCTTTATCTTTTTTGTATTTCATATTTATTGATAGTTTTGTCACTAAAATTGACAAAGGGGGAGATTGTTAGAGCATTGCTCGGTCGAACTCGCATGCGTTGCTATCTCAAGCATGTTTGTCAATGTTAGTGATCAAAACTATAAGTCTTGATTTCTAGTCTATTAAAGATAAGTCTCGGACTAGGATAGAAAGTGTAGTTGAGCTCAAGGACTTCATGGAGATTCATCATACAATAAGAAGAACTACTCAAGGAACCGGTGGAACTTCTCGACAAAAAAGTATGTGAAGACTTGAACTTATCTGTCACTCAAAAGTCTATCTACTCTATCTCCTACTCTTTGAGACAAGAAGTCGTATGATATATATATAAATTTGGATTATACACATTTGGTATTTCGAGCCGAGTATACCTCGCCTATCTATATCTCGAAATATGTGTTGGTAAGTTTTTCTCTTCGATCAAGTTTATCTTTACCATGTGACGAAAGTCATGATATGTTTCAATCATCTTGAAAATTGCTTTGACGAGAAATGGTGTAACAACTACATAACGTCCTCTAAGAATGTTTCAATGATTTGAATGAGAGTTTAGATTACATAACCAATGGTGTACATAAGCATTGTTTTGGAAATACATTTATGTATAAGTCCTATTCCTTGAACCAAAATTTGCGAACTTTGTTGATCAAGAGAACCGGAAGAATGGCGTGAGCCAAGTCCGCGAACTCAGTCGGCGAACTGCCGAAGTTCTCAAACCCGAGAATTTCTGATGGAGTTGATAAACTACTTGCGTGAAGCTAAGTCCACGAACTCAGTCCGCGAACCGGGGAAGTTCTCAAACCCGAGAATTTCTGCTGGAGTTTGTAAACTCTGCCCGGTAACTTAAGTCCGCGAACCTAGTCTGCGAACTTGAGAAGGTTATATATCTGAAGATGATTTCTGAACTTAAACTTAAAAAGACTAAGGAATGCAGTTTGCAGACCGTGGCTATAAAAGTTCATGAACCGATTCAAGTGAATCAAATCATCTTTGCTTCAATTGTGTCTCGTGTAGTACATGAGATTTCCTTGCAATTGAACAACTCTCTAACTAGTTCATTTGAAGTCATTTGAACTAGTTATGGTGAAGAAGAACATGGTTGATATGAAATGCTCATATGGTTAACCTTTTGGTTAACTACTGTTGAACCAAAAATTGCATACGTTTGGGTACGGTTAACCTAGAAGCATGCATTGTCAAGTGTGTATAACAAGCTAAGTTTTTGATCTAACGGTTGAGAAATATTAGCTTGAATCTAAATCATGTTTTCATCTAACGGTGAATATTGAATGCTATGTTACTAAGCTAACATTGATTACAAACCCTGATTTGAAAGACTATATAAAAGAGACATCTAGTATTGTGCAAAACTAATCCCCACACCTCACGTGTGATACTAGTTTGCATACTAGAGTCGATTCTCCTTTAACCTTTGGTTTTATTCTTCTAAAACCAGGTTAACGACTTAAAGACTTCATTGGGATTGTGAAGCCAGACCGTTACTACTTTTATCTTAATTGTGTGATCTGATCTTGCATCTTCTATCGTACGAGTACAATCAGATTGATCGGCTTGAGATTGATATCTCCGATAGGCAAGACATAAAAAGTAATCACAAACATCTTCGTCTCATTTTTTGTGATTCCGCAACATCTTGCTTAGCTACAATACGATTTAGATTGTTGTGAGGTGATTGATAACTCTAGGATGTTCTTCGGGAATATAAGACCGGATTATCAATTGGTTCTTGTTCACCTTGATTATTATCAAAAGATGGAACAAAACCTTTAGGGTTTATCTGTGGGAGACAGATTGATCCTTTGATAGACTTGTTCGTGGGAGACAGATTTGTTTATTATCAAAGACTGTGATTTTGGGTCGTACCAACTCTTAGTTGTGGGTGAGATCATCTAAGGGAATCAAGTGCTCAGTATCCTGCTGGGATCAGAGGCGTAGGGAGTACAACTGTACCTTGGATCAGTGGGAGACTGATTGGGGTTAAACTACAGTCCAGTCCGAAGTTAGCTTGGAGTAGGCTAGTGTTTGTAGCGGCTTAATACAGTGTGTGTTCAATCTGGACTAGGTCCCGGGGTTTTTCTGCATTTGCGGTTTCCTCGTTAACAAAATTTCTGGTGTCTGTGTTATTTCTATTTCCGCATTATATTGTTTTATGTTTATAATTGAAATAATACAGGTTGTGTGTTAGATCATCAATTAGAGTAATCCAACCTTTGGTTGTTGATTGTCATTGATTGATCCTTGGATATTGGTCTTTGGTACCATCCAAGTTATTCCTTGTGTTTGATTAAAGATTCGCTGATTTCTATTAGCTCGAGTAAATCAAAACAAGAGAGAGATATTAACTCCTTGAGATACTTTTACCTAGATTGAATTTGATTGTCTAGTTGATTCTCTAGAAAGTATTCCGGAGTTAGTCCGTACATATTGCTAAGCGAAATATTGGGTGGTGTTGTTAGAACCTCGCTTTTTCACTCATGGTGGAAAATTGCTATGCTTTCCTTTCTACAAGCACGTGATTTTCAAACATGGGTTCTTGTTTTTAATGTCTATGATCCTCCGGTTGTTAGAGAAGGCGATGTAACTTTTCCAAAGGATATTGGTGAGTATGTGCCTGACGAGATCCTTGCTGCGAAGAAAAATTCTGACGTCCTAAATTCCATCATACATGCCATTACCCTAGATCTTCAGCACCATGTGACTACGTGCACTAAGTCTAAAGAAGCCTGGGATTTCTTAGAAACTGTATTTGAAGGAAATTCGTCTGAGAAAGAAGCTAGGCTTCAAAACCTAAATTCTGATTGGGAAAACCTTCGTATGGTTGATGAAGATTCGTTTGATGAGTTTAATCACAAAGTGTCTTAAATTGTTAATGTATCTTTTGCATTGGGTAAGACTATTCCTGAAAAGGACATTGTGATGAAAATTCTCAGGTCGCTTCCAGCGAGATACGATTCTAAGAAACATGCCATTATTCAAGGAAATAACCTTAATACTCTTTCCAGAAATAGTCTTGTTGGGAAGTTAAAGATCTTTGATCACGAGCATTTATCCAAATATGGAAGGTATATTGCTTTCAAAACACAAAAGAACACTAAATTACTTGATAAAAGTAAAAATGTTGGCTGTTCTAAAGTTGATCATATTGAGACGAATTCATCATATGAAGATCTTGATAACTCAGTTTCACTGATCAAAAGACAGTTTAGAGATCTTCTATTGGAGAAAAGTAAACATTTCATCAGAGATAAACCCAGGTCATCAGTCAAACCACACGACCGTGCCCCTCCTAAAAAAAGAGACACCAAATAGACACTGATGAAGAGGATATGCCACAGTGCTTCAAGTGTAAAGGTTTTGGTCATTTTGCTAATGAGTGTCCAAATCATAGAAAATACACTTTAAACAGAGGTCTTGCTGCAACCCTTGATGAAATGTCTGATCATTATGATTCGAATGATGATGAAAAGTCAAGTGTTGCACTCCTTGGTGAAAATATTGATTTTGATAATTATAGAAATACGTACATCAATCTTGATATTCTTCCTGGAGAAACTTCGTCAACCACTATGGAGGATAAAATGGATTTTTCCCTGTTTACTGAAAATTCTATTTCACATGTTTCAGGTACAACATTTTGTTTAGTAGCATGTTCAGCTATGGTGTCTGAACCGTCCTCCACATTGACATGTTCTTATTGTACTTTTAAGGGTCATGAACTCTCTAAGTTTTACAAGTACAAACATAAAATAAGATATGTCAATAAACTTCAACGGAGAGCAAATCGATTAGCAAACAAGCTCAAACTTGTTCCAAAGGCTAATTCACCTGAGGTAAATAAAAAACTCAATTCCTCTCCGAAAAGGTTAATTTATAAAGAATTTATTAGACCTCTCATGGAAAAGAACAAGGTCTAAAAGGGTATTAAGAATTCCGTACAAGAAGTGTATGGTGGACAGATTATTGTTCACCCCAACACAGCTTAATTGTGTTGAAAGTGCATCTTGTCTCATGTGCTTGACTTCGAAGAGACGAAAGTTTTGCACAATTCAGGATTTAGGAAAAGAAAGTGTGTTTTTTTTTGGGTTACTTTTTGTTTTTGGAATTCTGTTGATCTTTTCATATCATAAACTGGTATTGAAAAGAATATCCTTCTTTCATTAAAAGAGGCTTAAAATCGACAATTCTACCTTCTTTATAGTTATGAATTGGTCCTACGTGAATCCTATTATGTTTATAGATTCCGTAACCCAACATTCCTTTTTCCTTCTCTGAAAAACTCTTTTTATCACAATAGACTGCTTGTTGAGCTTTACTTGTGTAGTTCTTTCACAATATACTTGTATGGAGACTCCAAGCATCATGTCTTCTGATGGAAAAGATGTTAATATGATTGTTAAGGCATCAATCATGAAGGAAAAGGATAAGTCTCCTTCCTCCACAACTTTGAAGAGAAAAAGAAAGAATATGAAGAAACCAAGGGTTATCCCCTCTAATCTTCATAAGTTTTCTGGTATTCTCGAAGAATTGAAGGAAACAAGGAAGGAGATTTAGCAAATAAAGGCTATTGTTTTAAGGACTCTTGAGATTCAGAAGGCCCTGGTTCGACATCAGTCAAGAAGGTTTGTTGGAATTGACTCATTTCTTCATGAACCTGATGTTCCAATGGTTGTTGACGACAAGGAGTTCCGGGACGATAAATAATTTTTCAGAGGTCTTAATGTCTAGGAACCTTCTTATGAGAATTTATTCTTGTGTTTCAAGAAGGATAACTAGAGTTTGGAATAACTTATATTGTGATTACACATTGCTATTGCCAACGATTTTCATCTTGCAATGTTTTTAGATTTATTTATTTAAATTCTAAAGTTTACTTGGAAGATGATTTTGCTGTATTAATCTTTATTGGTTTTATATATTGGAAAAATTGTTGTGGGATATGTGTGTTTGCGTCCGTGAACTATGATTGTCCCATATATGTCAAAAGTTAAGTCTATTGTGTCATTATGCAAATAGTGATGGAAAATAGAATGAACTTTTGAATTCCAAAGATTAAGTCTATGATATTATTATGCAAATATATTGATGAAATATAGAATGAATCTTTGAATATTCCGAAGTATTGATCTTTACCTGATCCACTTCTATGTGAAAGTATTGTACGGCTCCGTAAGTTCTCTTATGTTGAGCATTTCCGATTAAATTAATCATGGGTTCTCTTGTGGTTAATTTAATTGAGTTTTCTGGATACAAATTCATGTTTCATGTAATTTGTTAATGTCCAAAGAAATCCTTATTTTCTTGTGAAAGTAAGGTCGCTCGTGTTGTTCCTTTCGGGAATGACATTTTATGGGGGAGAGTTCTTATTTGAACTTGTGCTTAATTGTCAAATATTTGTGGGGAGTGCGGTTGTGGAATATTGTAGGAGTTTTCTTGTATATTTATAAACTCCTTGATGAATGCATTTAGTTTCGACTATATGATTGCATCTAAAGAAAGTTGATATGTTCTCTTTTAGTCATGAAGTATCTCTATGAGAATTTCATTATAATCCCACTAGTTTTCGTACCTTTGCCAATTTATATTGACAAAATGAGGAGAATTAATGTGTAGTTCACACTAAAAATACATATGGTTTACGGATCATAATGTAAGGGGGAGTGGTTTTCATTGTGAGATGAAGTATCGACTAAGGGGGAGTGATACATATCACCATAGTATTATTGTCAAGGTTGTGATGCTGTGTAATAATACTATGACACTGTGTAACAATGATTGAGAATAATGGTTTTCTTATTGTTATGGCTACGGATCTTCAACAACTATGATGCTGAGTTGAACACGTTCAGAATCACTGGAGTACTTGGAAGTGACGAAGATTTCGAGTAATGTTGAAGAGCCAAGGAAATCAAACATTTAGATGAGAAGCTACAAAGTTTATTTATTTTGTAATCCATATGTATTGATAGTTTTTTCACTAAAATTGACAAAGGGGGAGATTGTTAGAGTACTGCACGGTCAAACTCGCAAGCGTTGTTATCTCAAGCTTGTTTTCAAGTTTAGTTGCCAAAACTATAAGTCTTTATTTCTAGTCTACATATAGCTAAGTCTCAGACTAGGATAGTAAGTGTAGTTGAGCATTAGACTTCACGACGTTCATCGATTGAAGACGAAGAAATACTAAGGGGAGCTTGTGGAACTTCATTAAAAAAAGGTATGTGGAGACTTGAACTCATCTATCACTTAGAAGTCTATTTATATTCTATCTCCTTTTGAGACAAAAATCTTATAGCTATAAGGACTTTATATTATACACATTTCACATTTCGAGCTGAGTTTAACTCTCTTGCATATTTCCCAAAATATGTATCGGTAAGCTTTCTCTTTAACCGAGTTCATCTTTATTCTTGATGAAAGTCAAAAGATGATCATGCTAAAATCGCCTGATAATATCTTACATGATTTGTATGAGACGGTCATTTGATGTAGACTCAGAATGTTTTGTATTAATCTATTGATCATTTGAAAATTGCTTTGAAGTTAATAGTTTGTGTGAGACAGCTATTCTCGTCTTCTAAGAATGTTTTAATGATTAACATGGAGTTTAGAACGATTAACCATTGATTGGATATAACACAGTATGCGTACTTGGATGCTAACTGTTGCAAGTTATTCCAAGTCCGGAAACCATATTATGCATATCCGTACGCGTACTGGTTTGATAGTTGAAGTCCGTGAACTTAGTATGCATACCCGTATGCATACCGGATGAAAAGTTCAAGTCCGAAAATTCAACTGAGTTTGGTCAAGTACGACAGTATGCTACCCTTTTGCATACTGGCGAACCCAGACCAAGTCCGGTTACTTAAGTATGCGTATCCGTTTGCATACTTGAGTGGGTTAATTTCTAAAATCGGTTCGTTTATGAACAAATACATTTATATAATAAGGAATATAATGCAATCTTTTGAAAACCGTGACTATAATGTTCATGAATTGATTCGAGTGAATCAAAATAGATTTGACTTCAATTGTGTCTTGTATACTTCTGTGAGAATATAAACAATTGAACAACTCTAGAACTAGTTTCATTTGAGTTATTTGAACTAGTTGTGATTAAGATGAGCATGGTTGATATGAAAGTGTTAATATGAATAACTTCGGCTAACTATTGTTGAGCCAACCATGTGCACACGTTTAGGTACGGTTACCCATGTCTAAATGAAGTCACATTTCGTTTTTGTATAACAAGCTAGGTTTGATTTAACGGTTGAAAGATATTAGCTTGACTCTAATCAGATTTTCATCTAAAGGTGAATATTGAATGCTTTGTTACCAAGGTAACATTGATTGCGAACCCTGCTTTGAAGACTATATAAGGGAGAACTTTAGAAACTGGGAAACCTAATCCCCACACCTCTTGTGTGATACTAGTTGCAACTAGAGTCGATTCTCCTTTAACCTAGGTTTTTCCTAAAACTATTATAGGTTAACGACTTGAAGACTTCATTGAGATTCTGAAGCCAGGCCCAACTATATTCTTTGTAGTTGCGTGTTCTGATCTTACTTTGTTCTATCGTATTGAGTATTATCTTCTCTAAGATGTGATCCAAGTTAGATCGAACTTGACGCTTGGATATTGGACTTTGGTACCATCCAAGTTATTTCTCATATTAATCCGGATCACAGATTTGTATCTGTTCGATTGCAAATTGATTTGAGAAATTGAGATATAACTCTTGGATGTATTTTCCTTGATTGAGTCTGACTGTCTAGTTGATTCTCTTGGAAATATATTGTAATTAGTCCATAAAGATTTCCTAAACGAAATATTGGGTGTGGTTGTTAGACCCCTGCCTTTTCAATTGGTATCAGATCCGACAAACACGTTTAAGACCTTATAAGTCTGTGTTTTTCCTAAAACCATTATAGGTTAATGACTTGAAGACTTCATTGAGATTCTGAAGCCAGACCCAACTATTTTCTTTGTAGTTGCGTGTTCAGATCTTACTTTGTTCTATCGTATTGAGTACTATCTTCTCTAAGATGTGCTCGAGATTTAATCTCCGATAGGTAAGGTAGAAAGTAGTCACAAATACTTTCATCTCATCGTTTGTGATTCCACAATATCTTGTTTCACTTCCGTACGATTAAGATTATTGTGAGGTGATTGATATTACTAGGATGTTCTTCGGGAATATAAGTCTGAAGTATCAATTGGTTCCTGTTCACCTTGAGTTATCAAAAGAAGGAACAAAAACTCGTAGGTATTTCTGTGGGAGACAAATTTATCTATTCAATAGATTTTTCTGTGTGAGATATATTTGTTTATCAAGTCTTCGACTTTGGATCGTAGCAACTCTTAGTTGTGAGTGAGGCCAGCTAAGGGAATCAAGTGCGCAGAATCCAGCGTGGTTCAAGAGGCGTAAGGAACGCGATTGTACCTTAATCAGTGTGAGATTGGTTAGGGCTCAACTACATTCCAGTCCGAAGTTAACTTGTATAGGCTAGAGTCTGTAAAGACTTAATACAGTGTGGTGTTCACATCTGGACTAGATTTCGGGGTTTTTCTGCATTTGCAGTTTCCTCGTTAACAAAATTTCTGGAGTCTTTGTTATTTCTTTTCCACATTATATTTTTATATAATTGAAATATCACATGTTGTGCATAGTTCAATCAATTAGATAATCCAACCTTGGTTGTTGATATAAATTGATTGACGCTCGGATTTTGGTCTTTGGTACCATCCAAGTTATCTCTCATCTTAATCCGACTCACATATTTCTATCTGTTCGATTGTAGATTGATTTGAGAAATTGAGATATAACTCTTGGATGTATTTTCCTTGATTGAGTTTGACTGTCTAGTTGATTCTCTTAGAAATATATTAGAGTTAGTCCATACAGATTGCTTAAACGAAATATTGGGTGTGGTTGTTAGACCCTCACTTTTTCATCTTCTTTCTAGACAAGACCTATTAACTAACCATATAAACTCTCATCCACTCGATTTTGAAATTCAAGCAACTCCAGTACTATCACAAATTCCACTTTTGAACCTTGTAATGTTTTTCAAATCCCTAATTAATAAACCAAGGAATTGGATTCATGTATAATTTTTTAAGGTATTACTGGATCTTATTTTGGTTTGTGATTAGACAAATGTGGTTTTCTAGGTCTTAGTTTGATTTGAATGGAGAGAAGATGACGATATAAATTACAAAATCGTTACTGAAAAAGATACAATTAAAAATTGTGAATTCCTTTGAATAGGTTTTTAGGTCAAAAGTAACAATTAAAATTTAAAAAATTGTCAATGATTTTCTAATTTTTATTTTATTTTATGAGTACTTCCTGAAGGAGAAATAACAAAGACGTTTGTGGAGGAACATTCAGGGAACCGAATCAATAACGTTGTCTTTCATGAACCAATTGTTTCTGAAGCGGAGTATGATGTGATTGAAAAGAACCCTCTAAAAGTATTGATATTGATGATAAACTTCTTCCATTAGTATAAACGGAAACAGGTATTTCTTCATCGATGGTGGTGAATTTAATTATTTGAAAACGAGCACGAATTGCACGCATTTGTATTTAGTAAGGGAAGTTCTTTCCGAGCTCGATAAAAATATTGAATAGGTCATATATAGTGTGTTCACAATGACTTTCGCTCTTTTCGGATCATTTTTTCTCTCCGTCAAACAAAATTCACAAAAAATTACTAGTTTTCTAAAACATGCTTTAAATAACATTTTCCGATAACGCTTCTTATACTTTTTAATTTTTTTTTTCTGTGAGCAAAGAACTTTTCTTTTCTTTTTATGTGATTAAAAAACAAAATACACTACTACTTCCTCCGATTTCCCTGAAACACTTCCTATATTTGCTTAATTTTTCTTTTCTATGAGGAGAGAATTTTTCTTTACTCTACTTCCTCCAATCAGCGCAAAGCGCCGGCAAAAGCCGAACTGGTGAAACACACCACACCATATGGCAACCATTAGAACTTAGCCCACTGGGCAAGTTCATGAGCTACAGCCGACATTATTAGCCAAACAATTGAGAATAACAAAAGACAGAAGTAGAAACTTTGAACGTTGAGGAAATAAATTAGGGCTTCTGATATCTTGAAAGAGGGGATGGAGTCTCTAATCTCCAAGAACGTTCTTCCTATTGATTTGCTCAATGATTCCAGCTGCATCATTTTCGGCAATAATCTTCTCATCCTTCCTTTTCAAATCTATATTCGGAGCATCTCTAACTCGCACTCCCGTGCAGACAAACAAACCAGGTTAGTTGGTTCAGCAAAATAAAGGAACGATCTGAATCTCTAATTAGACAATTGTCGAATTGGGGTTCCAAGCACTGTCTGAGTTGATTTTTATCCACTTGTAAGTGGAATCTGCCAAGAAGAATCCGGAAGATTCACAGAGGTTGCAGCAATATAAGATCCCTATTTGGAAGCACCGGCATCAATTTTGCTCTTTCCCTGATAGCTAATGCTTCATCTGATTTGCTTTTGAACAATACCATTTCTATTAGTCCAAAATGGACCATACCAGGCAAGCCACTAGAGGGAAATTTTCAGGCCTGCCAGAGGAGTCAATGTATGGGTAAAACGGAAGCCAAAACCTGATCCCCTAGTGAAAGGTATGATTCTGAAACTGCTAATTTCGTACATTTATCATAAACCAAACTTTAGCAAGAGTTTTGCAAATTACTAAAGAGTGAAAAATGGAATATGATTTTATCTTGCAATTAAGGCAGAAATAATTTGATCTCTGCAAGTGACTAAAAAGCATACTTTCAGGTTGTATAGTACCAATATAGGATATTGGCCCTCGTGTTCCATTACAATAAACATATTGCAATTCTCAATTATCTAGCAGAAAGTGGATTACATTGACTTATGCAATTGAGGAAAATGAGACATAGCGCTAACACGAAGGGGGATCTTTTTAGAGACAACCATACCAAAATTTTCTGTCATGTCTAGCTTCTCATAGTCCTCACCATCAGGAAGCCCCCAATCAAACCAAAATAAGAGGTTAGCAAGAACAAGCTCAACGACTGAAACACCAATTGATATGCCTGGGCACCCTCTTCTTCCAGACCCAAAGGGTATAAACTCATAATCCTTGCCCATGTATTCAATTGGGTTGTCGACAAATCTCTCTGGCCGAAACTCCTCTGGTTCATTCCAAAATTCCAAGTCCCTCTGAATTGCCCATGCATTAACAAAGACTGTCGTATTTGAGGGGATATCATAACCTTTTATTTTTGTACTAGTAAAGTTCTCCCGTGGAATCAAAAGTGGTACAGGAGGATGTAAGCGGAGAGTCTCTTTAATAATACACCTTAAATACTTCATTTGGTTTATGTCATCTTCGTCCACCTTTATTTTCTTTCCAATTACTCCTCTTACCTCATCTTGGGCTTTCTTCATCAGTGTTGGCTTCTTAATTAGTTCCGACATCGCCCATGTCAAGGTTGTTGATGTTCTACCAGTTCCGCCAATAAACAAATCCAAGTAATTAATCATGAGCTTTACATGTACAGATACAGCAGAGAGACAGGGAGAGGGAGATATCTAACCAGTAGAATTGCTTTCATATTGTTTCTTGTGAGGTTCAGGTGCTCCGTCTGACTTGCAAGCAGAATGTCTACAAAATATTCCTTCCTATTTTCTTGGACATTAACACTTTCTTGCTTAGTAAGGTGCTCATCTATTACTTCATTGAAAAATGCATCCACTTCTTTGGATACCGTTTTCAGCTTACCAATAAATCCAGTTAGAACATCCAAAAATTTCAATGAGGGGAACACATCTCCGAAACAAACAGCCCCCAATAGCTTGGTCACTTCGTCTGGCAATTCCCTATACCTTTTGTTGTCACCTTTCCCATACTTCTTGCCAAGAGTACACCTACAGATTATGTCATTTGAGAGAGCAAGTAACATTTCACTTAAATTGATTGTGTTTCTCTCAGTGGAAGAGATATTTATCTTTCTCATCACAATTTGTATTTCTTCCTCCCTAACAAACTTGAAAGTTTGAGTTCTTCTGATACTCAACAACTCGAAAGAGCACATCTTTCGAATTTTCCTCAAGTATTCATTGTTGGATGAGAAAGCAATGTCAGTGCATCCATAGAGAAGAGCATTACCAGCAACAGTATAAGGTCTATTTGCAAAAAGAAGATCTTGGTGTTTTAACACTTCTATTGCTATCTCTGCAGATGAAACTACAAGAGTTGGTGAGTGACCAAAATGTAAGAGCATAATCGGGCCGTATTTCCTAGATAACTCATGAAATGAGCGGTGGACTAGTGGTCCTATTTGATGAAGGTTTCCGATAACCGGAAGGCTAGGTGGAGATGGTGGATAACAAACACCGGTTGGTTTTCGTGACTTGAATAAATATAGAACAGAAAGGAATAAGAAAAGAAGAAGACACAGTAATGAGTAGAGATGCAGAAATATCAGTTGTTGAACTGATTCTAGCAGACGCATTGTTGTCTTTGTTCTGATAAAGAGTTACTATAAATGCAAAATTCTAAACATTAAGTTTAGTTTATAGTAGTGATTCTGAGAGTCTGACTTGCACAATTTCAAATATCTTATTCTTGATGGTTGATCTCCTTTTGTCTTTTAGCTTCAAGCACTCAAGATAAGATCAAGGAATGTGACAAGAGTGTCTATGCCAAAAGTGGACCCGGAACTCAGGTGTATGATTGAATTAAGAATTTGATAGTTTTGAACAACTAGATATGATCCTCTTAGAGCATATTGTATGGGTAGTCTCCATATGGAGACTAACCTTTTGAAAGACTACTCGTCCAAATGAAGAGTGAAGCTACTATGGATAAATGTAAAAAAAAACACTATGCCAGAGATAGTTTCTCGTTTAATTAAAAAAAATTGAATTTTGGACCAGACGGGGGACTGTCCCCGTCAAAAAAAAAAAAATCTTCTTAGACGGGGGACAATCCCCCATCAACAAAAAAATGCTAAAAGAATTCTACTATCCCCGTCAAAAAAAAAAGAACGATAAAAAAAAAGGTTTTAACGGGGGACTGTCCCCCGTTTTGCACTAAAAATTTCTTTTTTCTGACGGGATAGTCCCAACTACTCGTTCGAATGAACTAGTGTGTGGAAGGATTTGGAGAAAAAGTGGGTTGAAACCTACCCGTAGAAGAGCCTAATTTACTCAAATTGGTAGTGCACTCTTTCATTTGAAAGGGTGACACTACCCATAACCCTTGCTCTTAGAGATTCAAGTGATTTATTGTCATTTGTTTTGTCCTTGTTAATCTCAATGGAGGCTTATATATGATGTTTTTTACCTCGATGAGCTGATGGCCAGTGAGGCAAGTCAGCAACCGAAAAGAAAAAAGAAAAAAAAAAAGCTAAAATGAAAAAAAAAAGCTAAAATGAAAAAATTGCATAAGAAATAAACCAAGTAAAAGAGTATGCCTATCAAGGAGAGGATACCGGCAGGAGCTTGAGGAGCCTGGATATGATGCTGATTAGCATATGAGAGAAGTTGTGAGTAGCTTCCTTTGCTCTTCTCTTTAAAAGTTGTCATCCATTAATGTGAGATTACTCCCGGAGATTGCATGTCTTCAAGGAGTTTTCTTATTTCCCAAGGGGTTCTGAAACTGTACCGTTTGAGAATCTTGACAATTACTTCACTATCAAATTTCATTGATTATATGTTGGTAATGGTACCCCAACCTGGTGGAAAGGTCCACTACGAGCTTAAATCCCATTGCTTGAGCCACTACAGGTATAGAGAAACCTGCATTAGAAGTCCCACAACTAAGGACATTACCATTAGAAGAAAATCTCTTGCAACAGCAGCATAAGACTTTTTACTTTTGATTGTCAGGTGCATTCGGAAATCACTACTTCCCTGAAATATGCTCAATCCTAAGTTTTTATGGATTTTTTTTAATAGAGCACCATATATAACAAACTTGTTTAAACATCAAACAACATGCCTACACGGTTCATACTTTATAGTGCCAATATTTGTAGGATATTTGCCCTCATATGCCATTAGGATAAACATACAGCAATTCTTAGTCATCTAGCAGAAAAAAGATTACACTGAATTGCACACTTAAGGAAAATGAGACATAGCGATGACGCAAAGAGGGGTCTTTTTAGAAACAATCATGCCAAAACTTTCAGTCATGTCTAGGACTGCACAACGGGTAGGGTGGGTAGGATATGGCCTATACCCGCCACCCTACCCGTTTACTGACGGTTAAGAAAATCTTTACCCGCCACCCTACCCGCCAAATAATGAATAGGGTAGGATACGGTTAAAAAACTGGCGGGTAGGGTAGGGTTGGCGGGTATGAGTAGGGTATGTGCACCCCTAGGTAGGGTGGGTAGGATATGGCCTATACCCGCCACCCTACCCGTTTACTGGCGGTTAAGAAAATCTTTACCCGCCACCCTACCCGCCAAATAGTGGATAGGATAGGATACGGTTAAAAAACTGGCGGGTAGGGTAGGGTTGGCGGGTATGGGTAGGGTATGTGCACCCCTAGTCATGTCAAGCCTCTCATAGTCCGCACCGTCGGGAAGCTCCCAATCAAACCAAAATAAGAGGTTAGCAAGAACAAGCTCAACGATTGCAACACCAAATGGTATGCCTGGGCACCCTCTTCTTCCAGACCCAAACGGCATAAACTCATAATCCTTGCTCCCCATGTATTCAGTTTGGCTGTCGGCAAATCTCTCAGGCAGGAACTCCTCCGGTTCTTTCCAAATTTTGGAGTCCCTCTGAATTGTCCATGCATTAACAAAGACTGTTGTGTTTGGTGGGATATCATAACCTTTTATTTTTGTACTAGTTAAGTTCTCCCGTGGAACCAAAAGTGGTACAGGAGGATGTAAGCGGAGAGTCTCTTTGACAATACATCTTAAATACTTCATTTGGCTTATATCATCTTCTTCCACTTCTAGTTTCTTTCCAATTACTCCTCTTACCTCATCTTGGGCTTTCTTCATCAGTGTCGGCTTCTTGATTAGTTCCGACATCGCCCATGTCAAGGTTGTTGATGTCGTACCAGTTCCACCAATAAACATGTCCTGTTATTGCCAACATATTTCGAAGTTATTAATCATGCACATTACAGGGATAAAGAGAGAGGGAGAGAGAGATATCCAACCAGTAGAATTGCTTTCATATTGTTTCTTGTGAGGTTCAGGTGCTCCGTCTGACTTGCAAGCAGAATGTCTACAAAGTATTCCTTGCATTCTTCTTGGACATTGACACCTTCTTGCTTAGTTAGGTGCTCATCGATTACTTCATCAAGAAATACATCCACTTCTTTGGATAGCGCTTTCAGCTTACAGATAAATCCAGTTAGAACATCCAAAAATTTCAACGAGGGGAACACATCTCCGGAACAGACAACCCCCAATAGCTTTGTCACCTCGTCTGGCAGTTCTCTATACCTTTTATTGTCACCCTTTTCATACTTCTTACCAAGAGTACACCTACATATTATGTCATTTGCGAGAGCAAGTAACATTTCACTTAAATTAATTTTGTTTCGCTCTTCTGACGAGAGTTGTATCTTTCTGATCATAATGTGTGTTTCTTCCTCCCTAGCAAACTTGAAAGTTTGAGTTCTTTTGACGCTCAACAACTCAAAAGAGCACATCCTTCGAATTTTTCTCAAGTATTCGTTGTTGGGTGAGAAAGCAATGTCAGTGCATCCATAGAGAAGAACATTACCAGCAACAGTAAACGGTCTATTTGCAAAAAGAAGATCTTGGTTTTTTAAGACTTCTATTGCCATTTCTGCAGATGAAACTGCAAGAGTTGGTGAATGACCTAAATGTAAGAGCATGATCGGGCCGTAATTTCTAGACAAATCATGGAACGAACGGTGGAGTAGTGGTCCTATTTGATGAAGGTTTCCGATAACTGGAAGCTTTGGTGGAAAAGGCGGATAACAAACACTGGTTGATTTTTGTGACTTGAATAGATATAGAACAGAAAGGAATAAGAAAAAAAGAAGGCACAGTAACGAGTAGAGATGCAGAAACATCAGTTGTTGAACTGATTGTAGTAGACACATTGCTGTGCCTTTGTTCTGATCAACGGCAATAGAAATTAATTAACAACTGCTACAAATGCAGAAACCTATCATCTCTCAAATTGCCATCTTTTTTTTTGGCTTGAATCTTCACAATCACATCCCTATCATCTACTTTTTCGTTGGAATTTATGTGTTTTCAAGTACACCCATGACCCCATAATTTCTTTTATCTCTTCCCGGTGGCCCTCTATCGTGTTTTCAAGTGCACCAAGTGAAATTCTGTGGAACAAGTTAAAGCACTCGAGATAACGATCAGGCTAATGATACAAGAATGTCCATGCCAAAGTGGACCCAAAAGTCAAGTGTATTGCAAATAATTGAATTAAGAACTTGATAGTTTTGAAGAACAAAATGTGATCCTCTATGAGATTCACTTGTGCTTATAGTTGATAATTTTTTGAAGAACTTGCTTTTCTTTTTATCCTTGTTAGTTAATCTTAATGGATGCTTATAGTTGATAAGAAAAGTTATCGATAAGCTGATAGCCAGTGAGGTAAGTCGGCAAAAAAAAAAAAAAAAAATTAGTAGAGGACTATGCCCCTATCAAAGAGAGGAGGATACAGGCAAGAATTTGAGGAGATATCCTATAGTCATGGATATGATACTGATTGGCATAATGGAGAGGTTGTGAACTTGTGAGCAGCTTCTAATGTGAAATTACTCGCCAAAGATTGAATGTCTTCAAGAAGTCCAAGGGGTTGTGAGAATCTTGACAATTCACTACAAGCTTACATCCCATTACTTTCAGCCACTACAGATACAGAGAAACCTGGACTACAAGTCCCACAACTTGGGACATCCCCATTTAAATTTCTTGCACTAGCAGAGTAAGAGGCTTGGCCTTCTTGAAGGCAGCATCCACGTTAATTTTGATGATGATTGCACCAAGCTGGTATTTTCTCAGCTGAATTCCTTGGATGTGAGTTCAGGATTTAAATTACTTCACTTTCTTAATGGCAGTAAAATCTTGAGAACCAGAATGTGGCCACTTTGACGATGTTATGCATTTGATGATATGATCTGTGTAATTAGGACTATTACCTGGATCAAAACCAACCTCTTTACGAGTACATTCATCTCAAACACGTTCTGAGCATGCACTTTTCTGTTTTCTACACAACTAGTGCGGTAAAACTCAAACCCTCTCTGTAGGGTGGAGCGTCAGTCGTATGATTAAGTGGCTTCCAAAATCTATCCCGCATACTAAAATTCTCCTAAACGAATGTTACATATCATAAACGTGTTCTTATACAAAGTTTGGTTATTAAATAACTAAAAGATTCCATAATTAGAAAATGATCTCTTTAACAAAAGTAACGCGACAAATAGAAACCAGAATCATGGAACTAATGGATTAATTTGTCACCCAAAGTTGGTGCCCCCTAGCGGCTACCGCCGAAGGAAGAAACTTTTTATTCAGCTTTCTTATGACGTACCACTGCCTGCAAGCGTGCGAAATTCTTATCGTCCATTACGGTCCGTAGTATTCTAATCTGCCGTCAGTCGTCATGAAATTGACCATTGCGGACCCATCACTAAAAGTAAAAGTGGAAGAAATCTGTTTGATGATGTGCGGAAAATGATGGAGTTCCCTTAAAGGAACATCAAAAATTGGATGTATACGGTGTGGAAATATTACGGATGAATGAAGGAAGATCACTACGGATATAGGACTGATGATTTTTATATTACGACTTTCAGTCACGACATGGGCTTATTACCACCCAAGGGAGAGAGAAACAATGAAGCTACGGCTGATTAGCCAAAACATGGCCAAATTCTTCAAAAAAAAAAAAAAAAACTCTGGATTTACCAATGTTGCTACCGTTGATTACTAAATTTCTTATGATCAAAGGGTTATTATTTCTTTCCGATATTGTCAATGGTAGGGTTTTTTTTTTCTAGTGATAGTGTCTCGCCCACGTCCGTAACAATAATAGTTATTGGATCCCGACTCCGTTATGTTAAAGTTATCGAATAATATTCTCATGATTTTTCTTATCCGACGGAAATCATAAAATTAGTTTTTAAGTTCAAAATATCAAGTTATCAGTTCAAAATTCATGTTAAATGCAAAGTAAACACATCCAAAGGTTTCGGATTGCTTAGTTAAATGGTTTTGCAAAAGAAAACACAAAGAAATTCAAAAAAATAAATAGGATCCTCAAATTGAAATGTGCATATTGTAACTTGTAAGCAGCCTGCAACATGCATTCCTGTTAGAGCACTGCTCGGTCGAACTCGCAGGCATTGTTATCTCAAGCTTGTTTGTCAAGTTTAGTTGATCAAAACTATATACTTGATTTCTACTCTAATTATAGCTATGTCTCGGATTATGATAGAAGTGTGTAGTTGAGATTTAGACTTCACGACGTTCACCAATTGAAGAAGAAGATCTACTGAAGAGCTTGGAGGAACTTTCAACAAGGTATGTGGAGACTAAAACTTATCTATCACTCAAAAGTCTATTCTATCTATCTTCTAATGAGACTAAGTAGTATAGCTATATAGACTTTTACATTATACACATTTGATATTTCGAGCCGAGTTTATCTCGTCTATCTATTTCTCGAAATATGTTTGGAAGCTTTTAGCTTTAGCTAAGTTCATCGTATACTTGACAGGTTTAGTTGGAGACAATTTATTTGTTAGAAACTACTCCCTCCGTTTCTAAAAAATAGGCAGGTTTCCTTTTGTCGGTATGTCAAAAAAATAGGTTTGTTTCCATATATGGAAAGTCAAATGTTATGATTTTACTACTATACCCATTGAGGGACCACTTTTCTCTCTCCATTTTCTCTCCTAATACAAAAAGGGGACCACTTCTCTCTCCTCTTTCTCTAATAACAAATGAGTGGGGACCAAAGGATAGATTAGGAAAAAACATGGAAAAATGGCTCCAATGATTAGTTTTCATAATTTCTATGAAAACCAAACAAGCCTATTTTTTAGAAACGGAGGGAGTAAATATTAAGTCAAAAATGATCATGTAAAAATCACCTTGAACATCTTATATGATTTGTGTGAGACAATCATTTAATGTCAACTTGGCAAGTTTCGTATTGATCAATTAATCACTTGAAAATTACTTGAAGCTAGTGGTATGTGTAAGATTATCATTGTTGTCTTCCAAGGATGTTTCAATGATCAAATGAGAGATTTAGAACAACTACCAATGCCTGGATATAACACAGTATGTATACTTTGTATGTGCACCGTGGAATTCTAGTTCAGGTCTGAAACTCTTGTTTGCGGGCGGGTTTAACTGTGAAAAGGTCCGGAGCTGTTCTTCACATACTCTGTTTGCGAACACAATGGTTAGGTTCTAAAATCGGTAAGTATGAAATACATATCATGAACTCGGGTTCGTTTGCGGACACAGTTTGCGAACTAAATTAAAGTCCCTGGAATTTTAAGGTAATAAGGTATGTGAACTAGTTTTACAAACCGTGGCATTATGTTCATGAATTGGTTCTTGTATGAGTACTTTGTATAATTACAAACCAAATCGATATATTGTTTCAAATGGTTCATATATATTTCTATGAGATAGTGAACATTTGAACAACTCTCTTGAAACACATTTAGATACATTTGATTATCTATCATGATTGATTGATCATCATATTTGATCTAGAAATGTTAGATGAATGTGGCTAAACTATAAGTGTTCATGTGGCTAACTTCGGTTAACTATAATTGAGCCAACAAGATACACATGTTTGGTTAATGTTCATCCATATCTAAATATAGGTATTTTTCATTTGTGTGTATCAAGCTAATACCATCTAATGGTGGAGATTGATTGCTTAATTTCTAAGCAGACTTAGCTTGAATCTTAAATCAGGAGTTCATCTAACGGTGAATATCAATTGCTTTGTTACTAAGCTTTCTTAGCTTTGATTGTAAACAACCCTGATTTGAAAGGTAATATAAGGGAGAACTGCTGGGAAACCTAATCCCGACACGCTCGTGTGTCCTAGTTACAAACTAGAGTGAATTATCCCTTAACCTAGGTTTTCCAAAACCATTATTAGGTTAACGACTTGAAGACTTCATTTGGGATTCGTGAAGCCAGATCCAACTATTTTTTCTGTAGTTGCTTATTCTGATCTTACTTGTTCTATCGTATTGATTTTTATATTCTCTAAGATTTACTCGGTAAGATATAAAAAGTAATCACAACAGTTCTTCGTCTCAGACTCTTGTGATTCCGAAATAACTTCTTCTGTTAATTAGTTAGGTTATTGTGAGGTGACTAATATTTCTAGGATGCTCTTCGGGAGAATAAGACTGGATTATTAGTTGAGTTTCATGTTCACCTTGATTTATCTAAATACGGAAACAACAACCAAAATAGACTTATTTATGGGAGACAGATTTGTTTATAAGTATTCGACTTTGGGTCATAGCAACTCTTAGTTGTGGGTGAGATCAGCTAAGGGAATCAAGTGCGCAAAGTTCTGCTGGGATTCAAGATGCGTAAGGAACGCGACTGTACCTTAATCGGTGTGAGACTTGGTTAGGGCTCAACTATATTCCAGTCCGAAGTTAAACTGTAATAGGCTAGAGTCTGTGCGGCTTAATACAGTGTGGTGTTCAAATATATACTAGGTCCCGGGGTTTTTCTGCATTTGCGGTTCCCTCGTTAACAAAATTTCTGGTGTCTGTGTTATTGTTTTCCTTATTATATTCGCTTATATAATTGAAATATCACAGGTTGTGCGTAGTTCAATCAGTTGATAAATCCGACCTTGTTTGTTGGATATAACTTGATTGAGACTCGGATATTGGTCTTTGGTACCATCCAAGTTATTCTCATATCAATCAATCTCACAGATTTCTATCTAGTTGATTTACTGATTGTATTGATAAAGAGATAAAGCTCTTTGATATCTTTCTTGATTGAGTCTCACTTTTAATCTGGCGCTCTCGGAATTATATTGGAGTTTAGTCCATACAGATTGTCGAACGAAATATTGAATGTGGTTGTTATACCCCGGCATTTTCAATTTATCCTTCCTTACTCCTTATACATTCAAAGAAAGTGAAATATATTAATTGGCAGTGCAAGAAAAGGAAAACAAAGTTATTAACCACTAACCAGTACTAGCATTGTCATTGAGAACTGGCAACCAATTACTTGAGCAAAGTAGAGCTAAACTTGTAAGAACCCTACCATCAACATTAAACATGGATTCTGATGCTACTGTTGTCACTGGAAAAACCAACACATCTCTTGTAATCTTCGCGAGAGTTGAGTCTTAGGAGCATGATTCTTCCACCAACTCAATATATCAAACATAAATTCCTCGTTGGGTGTGCCTTACTAAGCAGTGGTTCTTCTAAGTATTTCTCCAACTCTGTCTTCTGAACCTCAATCTCACTGTTTTCCATCATAAACTCATCATACTCATAGTCACTTCTGGTTGTTTTAGTATTCTCAATTCCATCTGAACTTATTCCACTAACTGAATTCTCAAAATAATTTGGATCTGTAGAGTTACTTTCACATTCATATGAAGATAAAAGTGCATTCAGTGTTATTTTAAATTTGTTATAATGGGTAAAATAGTTATGCACCATATGATTTCTTATAAATAAACTCAATCCATTTAGCCTTATACATAGGATCTAAAACCACTTCATTTTTCTTCAACAGGTTAGACTCTTTCCAATAACTATCAAACTTTGACCTCATCTTCAATCCCATATTTATCTAATATACACATGAGAACTAGATTCCCACTGCTTAATGCTTTTATTAATCTCATAGACCCCATTGTAATACATATTTGTTGTTGGATACTTAATTCCTGCGAAATAAAATCACAAACATTCTTTTTTGCCACTCCTATGAACTTGGAAGTATAGTGAAATCAAAATCAAAATCAGTTAACTTGACAAATCCTTGTCTCAGTTCAATTGCATCCTTAAGCATCTTAAAGGTGGGTTTCCTTCTGGTGTCCACATCTAAATTGACACACCTTCCAGGAAGCTTAACTTGTGCCAAAGCATTTGCAAACCTCTCTTTTCTAGCCTGACTTGACTTGACATATTTCACATAATGTCTAATATTTTTTTTATAAATGCAATAGCTAATTTCATCCCACATAATATAACCAAATGCAATATATGATTGCTACAACTTATGTGAAACAAACCCCCCTCAAGAACAAGACAATCTTTGCTACCACTCTAAGTCTTCAGATTTTCCATAATAACATCACTGGCTCTGGCATTATCAGCAGATAAAGCAAATCTATGTTCCAATATAGAGCTACTGTTTTTTCAAAATCTGCAAGAACTTCTCCAGTATGTGGTGATGGCACTAAAATTCATGCTAGTGTAATTTTATTAATAAGTTTCCATTCAAAATCTATGTAACACAGTAATACACGCTACAATAACCATCTTTTGTATGTTTACAAGATGAGTGGTTAAACTACATTTAGATGTCGTTAAATCAAATTGTTCTTGTAATTTGGCAGAAGGATTCAGAGACCTGAAAAACTCTCCAAAATATGGATGCCCAACCATACTGATTGGATAATCATGCTTAAAAATCATCTTAGCAATAAGTAATCTAGTAGCATTAGGATCATATTCCCAATTAGTTAACTTAGTTTGTGTGTTGCATGTTTTGATAGCAGTGATGTTTCTTTGTCCAGGATGATTCTCATGCTTCTTTTTGCAGGTATTTAAATGGGATGTCAAACGGCTGGTTCCTTGTGCACTTGTTGCCTCAATTATCTTGATGCGATGTTTTTGCATTCACTTATAATTAATGATACCTTCTTCTCATCTATTCCAATCTTTGTAATAACAATTCATTCAAATTCATTCCACAATCTGACCTTGTTATTCGTAGTTTCTTATTTGCTTCAACTACAAGTGGATTTTCTTCTTCTTCTCCTTCTTCTCTAGGAAAACTCACACGTATTGAGTTAATTTATGAACCTTGGACAGTTCTGGTTCTTTAAGTGTGAGGCCACTTAACTTGATGGATTGTTTGAAATTGAGGTACCAACATGATTGGATGCTCTTTGACTTTATGACATGACTAATTTCACAAATAAATTTCGAAAATCCTAATTTCAAAACCTTAACTTGAAAATTGAGTATCAAAATAAAAAGTGAACCCAAAGTTGGATTCTAAAAGAAACCCTAGTTTCCAAAATTGGATTCAGAAACCCCAAATTGAATAGAATTATAGAAAGTCACAAACCCTAGTTTTCTATCTGATTCGCTGATTCCTATGCGATAGAGAGAAGAGATGAGGAGAGTCTGACTGAGGCGATTTAGAGGAATGAAAAGAAAATTCGGAAGATGAAGAAGATTCAGAAGAGAAGAGGTAAGTTTTTTTTTCTCTTAATTTTTGTGGAAGAAGAAGAGAAGAAAGAGATATCATGAAGTATAAACTATAACGGACCTATATATATTATCGGTGTCGGATATTATCGTAACATAAACTGCCTCAGCCGGTTCCTTTACAATAAGCCAAAAAGTTTCGATAACTTTCCGATTCTGACATCCGATAACTATTACGTCGGAAAAGAATCCTATTGGATCCCGGATTATCGGAAATAGCTATCGGATTTTGGCATCCCATTAATAGCCCTAAGCATTGGTAACTCCCGTAAAATTTGGTGACACTCAGCAGCAACTAGCAACCTTGGAACTCACCTGGTATAGGGGCGGAGGTAGCAGCATGGGTGAGAAGGAGCTTACCCAACCTAGTGAATCCTAGGCTTAATATTTTGATAAATTAAGTGCACAAAATTGGTTAAAAAGACCAAAATCAACAATTCCTGGGTGAAAAGGACATTTAGATTTCGATACTATTTAAATGAACAAAAATGTAAAAATAGGCAGGATGTAAACAGTTTCATCCTACCCATTTTTAAATACTTTTTCTTATTTTAATTTACATCAGGATGCATCCAGTTTCATCCTTGCTATTTTTTAAGTTTAAATTAGAATGAATCCAGTTTCATCCTTGCTATTTATTTGGTGTCCATTTCACCCATAATAATTTTTACTCGTTCATTTCAACCATGTTTTAAAAATATTTGGAAAAATGATCCATTTTCCACGAGTTCATTCATCATTCTTGTCAATTGTCAACCATAGAAAAATTTACCTACCATAGCAAGATTCTCTAGCTCTACTCTTGACCCGTCCAATTCAAAATTAATATAGTGAGTCAAGTTAAGAAAAAAAAGAATCCTGGAACGGACTTCCTAGTCTCCCGATTTTTACTTTGCAGTGTGTCAAGCACGTTGCTTTTGTTGAAGTTTTCCGTAGTACCCTGTCTGCGTAAACTGACATCCTCCTACACAGTTGTATATAAATAGCAGTACACACCTTGTTTAAACAACAAACAGCATGCCCTCGTGGTGCATACAGTGACTACCAATATATGATAACAGCCCTCGTGTGCAACTGCAATTGGGAATAAGATGTGAAAAGGACGGGTCCCTGGCATGGTTGATTATGTCACTAGCATAGTAGCATGGTTTATGAATGATTACTTAAATTTGGAGAAAGGTCAATCGATGGAAAGCCGGCAGTATATAGGAGTCATTTGACTTAAAAAGAGTCGTGGTCATGGAATTAGGCGTGTTGACTGACGTTTGATCAAAGAAAGAGGGCATTCATTATCTGTGTATGTGAACCTAAAAACGTGTTACAGAAAAAGTCACGCACTTACCACTGTTTGTCTACTCTTTCGCCTCACCACCCCCGCACTCTCACTCTAATCACGCACCAAACAAGCATCTACTTTTTTTGTCTCTTTGTTCCTTACTTCCCTTTCAAATAATCACTCACCAATACCAATAATTTTTACAAAATATTTTTCTTTCTAAGCTCTGAATTTTAAATTAATGATCTAATTTTGCCTTTGCTAAAAAACTTATATAAGGGAATAAATTTTCCACCCGGCAAGTATCGATTGGTTAAAAAGAGAAACAGAAATAGAGGGGAAAAGCTTGAACTTTTTGAGAGAGATAAAGAACAAAAGAGGAAAGCTGCATATTAGCTGACGACAAGTAGTAACTGATGGGGAATGTGCAATTTACAATGAGATTTGAAGGGTCCGTTTTTCATGCCGCAGTAGTCTATGTTCAAAGTTAAACAACTGTATTCTTTGGTGTTTGTTTAATTCAATCAGCACTCTCAACTTGTCTACTTGCATTGTTTTTTTCTTTAACATTTTACTAATTATTAGCTTTTACTCACTCGGACTACCTTTGACTAATTTTGTTATTAGCCGAGCCTAAAAGAACATTAACGTGTAACTTACTGTATGTGCTTCATAGGAGTCGTACCAGCCTACCAGGGACAAAGGCAACATACATGCGTGCTGAGTCTGCTGACCCAACCAAATGTTTCTTAACCGGCTCAATTATTTGTGTGATGTTTCTTAACCGGCTCAATTATTTGTGACACAATCTCAGTCTCCTATCCGTTTCGGCTCCTTTGTCTAGGTTAATCATGAGGCTCGCTGGTAGGCTAGCACAGCAACATGTTCAATTAATGTAGTAGTATGTTGTTGGAGCTTAGCTTGTTAGGCTTCCAACTAGTTAATGTAATACTCTTTATCCAAGAATAAAAAAGATAATAATTAAAAAAAAACGGGTAGCTGACTTAGCTGGTCATTTCTGTTTTTCAAAAGTTTTATACGATCCAGGAGGTCCCAGGTTCGAGTCCCTGACGGCGCAACATTGCAGAATGACATGGAATGTAGAATTAGCTTGCTGACATAATCAACTCCCTATCCGTTTCGGCTCCCTTGGTTGGTTCTTCATGAGGCTCGCTGATAGGCTAGCACGGCAACCTATTCAACTAATGTAGGAGTATGGTGTTAGAGCCTAGCTTGTTAGGCTCCCAACTAGTTTCTTCTAATAATAACCTTTAACATAAATAAATATTAATATTATTTTTAGATATTATTATATTATTGGATTATTACATATTAATAATAAAAATAAATATATTATTTTTCTTCAATAAATAAAAAATAACATAAATAATATAAATTATAATGAAAAAAAATCGTGTATAAGAATTTAGGGTTAAAAAGAACTGGTTTATGAATCCCGGTAACTTTTCTAACAAATTTTAGCAAATGTGGTGGGGTCATTTGGTGGAATTATAAATCCCAAAAAGAAACATGAGTCTATGGAATTTGTATAACCAAACGTACTACGATAATTGTAATTTCATTAGATCCCATGGTCCCAGAATCCCACTTTTGAAATTTTACATCCAAATCCACCATAGTTTTTCGATATTTTATATTATCCGGGATTAGATATCACCCTAGTTTGACGACTTACTCTCAGCTTGATACTCCTAAACACTTACATGATGTTTTTTTCCCCTGAATCTAACTCGTCTAGATCTGACTGAGATCACCTGATCTAACAGGATCTGGCTTAGTGTGTTTGTTTTTTGAGTCAAACCCGACTCACCAGATTCAAAAACATCTGAGTCAGTGATTTTTCCCATGAGTCAAGGGAAATTTGTTCCCTGACTCAAATGGATCCAATTCAGAGGCTACAAAAAATAGAAAGCAAATGATCTGGCATCTGATTGGCGTCGAGCCATGGATCGACTCAGATATAGACCCGAGTCAGATACAAACAAACGTGTTGTTAGTCTTCTTTTCCCAGGTATTGTATTAATTTGTATAGAGGTTTCGCTATATTTGACTTAATTATTCTTGTCTGATGTACTTGTATATTGGTTAGTAAAGCGAGATTATTTATAACCGTCGCAAATTGGGAATTATAAATACCATGGTCAAGATATATAATATCAACATGGAGGATATATTGTATCTACTCGATTGAAAGTCCATGGGGATTAACTTTTTAGTTATCATGATTTTATGGCGCAACGGGTCTTAATTGTACTTGAGTTCATAAATTGAAGAGGTGCAAGTGGCTCAAAAAAATAATTTAAATAATGAAAATATAGTATAAGATCTAAAGTAAAGCTTCATCGAACCAAACTGATTTTAGTATCGTGAAAACTGTTAGATCTTAATTTAGGTTATGATGGATCCTCAAATCCAACCTGAAGTTAACGGTTTAAACTGGTTGATATAAGCTCTTCAATCTTTCCCTTACAAATACTATAAACTGACTAGAATTTATATTACTTTTTATTATTGTTAGTTTTGCACTGAATGGAGAAATAAACCGATTTAAAACGATTTGGTTCAATTAGATTCCTAGAAATCTTTCCTCGTGGTTTTGGTTATTTTATATGTTAAGACCATACTATATTGTACCAGTGTAGCCCTGGAAATTTACCTCCGTACAATAATTATCAACATTATATTGGAAAAGTATATATATCTTGAAGATGAAGTAAAATACTTATTTCAGCAATGATGTTTTTTCAAGTTATAGGTTTACAGCATAAACGACTTGTTGCTCATTTGGATGATCAAAGAAGAACCCATATCCATTGGACTTGTAAATATTTTAATACATCCACCTTTGTATCTTAGGATATATCAATGTAGTGAATCTCAGGTCTCGGTCTCGTCTCGATGAGGATCTAGAACACCTTGTCATATCTAGGTGAGATTCTCGGTAAAATATTAAAATTACTGTTCCCAAAATTTGTACCACTCAATCAAGTGGTTGATGACTATGTTGTATGTGACACAAGATGAGGTGTTCGCACTATGCATCGCACACTTTGGGCACCTTTATAGGCACCTCGCTCTCCTTTGACAACATATCACTACAAATGAAGTCATTGCAGGTCTTGGGCGCATACTGGCGAGGAGAGGCGCATATTTGCGAATCGTGCGCCTTGGGCGCTTTTGACGTCATAGGTTGATGTAGACGTATGAGATTTTAGACTAAATTGAACGATCTTTATAATGAAATTTCCGTATTATTCATCGACTTGCCAACTCATCTTGCCGAGAATAAGACATTCGCATCTGCCATATATCAAAACCAGAAATTTCGACAAGAACTCAGCCGTCTTGGCCGAGATTAACTAAGGCGTGAAATAAACGTTTGCTAATTAACTTCAATTTCAAATTCAACTTTTCTGACCATCCATTTGTGTGGGCCCCAATCAGATAGAATCGATTTAATTAAAAATATTACAATACATTAATGTAGTAAATCTCAGATTTTGGTCTCATCTGACTCATCTCTGCCGAAATCCTGGACAACTTTATCTCTGTGAAATCTCAGAATTCTTATTTCCAAATTTGATTCCACTTAATTAAGAAATTAACAAAGACACCAGGGTCTTAGGTTAGGTTGATTTCGCTTTTCACAATTTTACATAACAAGAAGAAAATTCATTTATTTAGGATTGATTTTTGATTTTTTTCAATCAAATTTCCGTATTATTCTTCGACTCACCGATACATCTCCGTGAATTTCTGGGCTAGATCTCGTCTTGCCAAGAATGAGAAATTCATCTCAGCCATTGACCAAGACGTAAATTTCAACGAGATCTCAGATATCTCGGCCAAAAACGACCCTGTTAAGAAACATACTTTATGTGATTCAAAAAAAGGATATAAATTGGTTTTATATATAAATTACGCATAAAACCAGTCTATCTTTTAAATACACCTATCCATTGAATTTTACCAAACCGACTATGAAAGAAGAATTAGAATCCCCTTCCATACTTTGGGTTTCCTTAATGAGAACCATACAAAAGCAAGCCGAAGTGAATGTGCACATGAACAAAAGTCAAAAACCGATCCATTGAATCATCCATTAACTCTTTATTGTCCAACTGGTACACACGGCAAAAATGTAATCGTTCATACACCGCATAAACACAATCATTTGACGACCTTACGCTCAAACTCAAGCCACACCCCCAAGTCAAGCCGAACAGATACAGAGAGAAAAAGAAGAAAAAGCTGACTTAAGTGGGACCCACAGAAGTTAGACCGAAGCCGTCATAAACGTGAGTGGTGACCACGTCGTCTTTCCACCCAATTTCTTACTTTCCAAATTCAATCCAATCCCTCTTTATATATAGTCTTTTCTCACAATGTCTTCCCCATCTCAAATCCAATCCATCTCGCCTCCGGAATCATAACCCTAGAGAAATTCGATTTTCAATCTGAATCCTATAAACCGCCTGGATTTGACCGACAGCCGTTTGGATTTTGACGGAGAAGAATATCGGATAAATACAATAGCAGTCGATGATGTCTAACGTGAAGCCAATAGTGATACGAGAAGTATGGGCGAGTAATATCGTAGAAGAATTTAAGCTTATTGAAGATGCGATTGATGAATACTGTTTCATATCCATGGATACTGAGTTTCCAGGTATAGTGTATCGACCTGATGGTGATAACAAGACTTTGTTCCGCAACCGGAAAGCTATTGATCATTACGTGATCCTCAAATCAAACGTTGATGCTTTGAATCTTATTCAGGTTGGTTTAACTTTATCAGATTCAGAAGGGAATTTGCCTGATTTAGGTACTGAGAATCGATATATTTGGGAATTTAATTTCAGTGATTTTGATCTTGAGAACGATGAGTATGCGCCTGATTCAATTGAGTTGTTGAAACAACAAGGGATTAACTTTCAGAAGAACAGAGAAGATGGAATTGACTCGGTTAGATTTGCTGAATTAGTTATGTCTTCTGGACTCGTTTGTAATGAGTCGGTGAGTTGGGTGACTTTCCATAGTGCTTACGATTTTGGTTATCTGGTTAAGATCTTGACGAGCCGTGATCTACCTAACGAAATTGATGAGTTTTTGAGTCTTCTAAAAGTTTTCTTTGGGGCGAAGGTGTATGATGTGAAACATATTATGAAATACTGTGAGAGTTTGTACGGTGGATTGGATCGGGTTGCCGGAGTCCTCAATGTAGATAGGGCTGTCGGTAAATCGCATCAAGCCGGATCGGATAGTTTGCTAACATGGCATGCTTTTCAAAAGATTAGAGATGTATACTTTACCAAAGTAGTACCAGAACAATATGCTGGTGTGTTGTATGGATTAGAGGTGTATTAAAAATATACTGTAGTTATTTTCCTTTCATTAAAGATTTATAATATTTTTTGGTTTGGATTATTTCGGCTTTAAATCTTACAGTATATAGGGAAGTCACACGACGGCCATCTTCCAAGTTCTTATTCATGGAAAAACTCTAATAATCTGCTTTCCTAAAGCGTCAGGCGTGAGCGCAAAAAACTTAACGCTCATATACCTAATAGGTTGACATTTTTTGCACCGGTCTCAAGCCTAAACCTGATTGGTCAAACTATTTTCTTTGTGTTGACAAATTGAGATTTAAGAGAATTAACGCTTAGGACGGTGACACTTGAGGTTAAATTCAGAACTATTTTCCGTAAAAACCTTGAAAGATAACTTACCAAAACCATATACTCCCTACGTTTCTAAGAAATAGGCAAGTTTTTGTTTTTGGGTATGTCAAAAAAATAGTTTTGTTTCCATACGTGAAAAGTCAAATGTTATGATTTTACTACCATACCCATAGAGAAAGCACTTCTCTCTCTCAATTTTCTATCCTAATATAAAAAGGGGTTCACTTCTCTCTCCTCTTTCTCTAATAACAAATGAGTGGAGACCAAAGGATACATTAAGAAAAAACATGGAAAAATGCTCCAATGATTAGTTTTTTTAATTTTTGTGAAAACCAAACAAGCTTATTTTTTAGAAACGGAAAGAGTATATAGAAGCAAATTTGAACTAGTAAGTTCAAATTTCTGCTTTTCTTCGGCGTTTTGTATATCTTGGATTCCACCATAAAATTTATACTTACAAAAACGAAGACAAGCTACCCACATAATATATATTTTTCGTTTTGGTGGTTGCAGGATTCGGTGTTTGTGAAAACAAATTCAATTTTAACACAAAATCGACCAATTGCACTTGAATGTCCAATCAAATAAGCTACGTAATGTTGTAGCAATTGCCGACGCTCAACCCCTTAACCCCAATTGGGGCACATTTAAAGATAATATGGCGAGAATTACCTTAATATTGTCCATGAGTGTGAACGGCGTCGTTTTATATTATCGGTGTTGGAGAGCATTTTTATGCAGGTTTGAGATAAAGCAAACTGAAAGGATCTAATAAATAAAATAGAAGCTATGTGGGTTCATGTTCTTCAAGTAAGATACTTCAAAGATATTAATACTTTGTATGATAAATTCAGCAACAAGGGCACTTGAATTTGGAAAGAGCAATGATACACGCACCGAAGCAGTGTACCGTGGAATGCAACGTGGAATGCAACGTGAGGACAATAACGGTTCCGATGTGCGTGCTTAGTATAGGGATAAGGGTGGATAGAAGTGGTTCTACCAGCCCCTTTCATACGGTGCGCCCCACGATGTCCATTCTCGGTGCGTTAATCATTTTTGATTTGGAAAAGCATTTGACGTGCTCTTAAATGGACTAGAAAATTTCATAATTGGCGGACCAGAGATGACAAGCCTGTGAATATTTTATATATCAGATGTGCTAGACGCACCGAATAAAGAACCATGAAATTCACTTCGGAAGAATCCGACGATCTCCAGCAACTTCTCAACATTGGGATTAGAGCAGTGAAAGTGGGCCCACTTTTATTTGTCTCGACCGGTGCAATTTTCGGTGCTTTATCGAAGTGTATCTAGCATTTTTGTTTATAGATATATGGATTGAAGACGCTATTCACGAAGATGTCAGATTGGGAACTAACTCCAACGATAACATCATGGAAGTGGAAGAACTAATTTATACCCACACCAAAAATTGGAATGACAACGAAGATCAAATCATTTTCAACCAAAGAACGTAAGGAGAGTATTTCCAACATAAGAATTGCTATCAATCATGAAGACAAAATTAGATGGAATCTCATAACTGATTTTACAGTCAACACAACATACAAAGTCATTCTGAAACACAATAATAATCAGTATATATAGTTGGAGAAAAACTCAGATATCTGGATCAATATTTAGCATCTTAAAGTTCCTTACAAATATCCACATGTTTCTCCAAAAGCAGAAGATACTTTTGCTTATGTTATCCGAACACCCTCCTAATTTTTATTTTTTTCCGGAAAAGAGGCAAGCCTCATAATTCATTAACATCGACATTACCACGATTTCAAATCGAGAAGGTTACAATACTGATAATAGAGTTTTCAACTGACTCAAAGTAATCACCCAGAAAACATAGGTTTTCTAGACACTTAACATCATACAACCATGACAAATTCTGAAGATTAAATTTAACCATTCTACACCAATTCCTTAGTAACATGACAGGGTTAAATGGCATTATTTCGGCTTTAAACCTTATATAGGGAAGTCACACCACAACCATATTCCAACTTCCAAGTTCAATGCCATTTGGAATAATTCATGAAAAAACTCTAATAATCTGTTTTCCTAAAGCGTGAGGCCTGAGCGCAAAAAACTTAACACTTATATGTAGGTGATAGGTTGACATTTTTTGCACCGGCCTTAAGCCTAAATTTTAAATTTGCAATCTAACTTAAAACAAGGAATTTGAGGTTTTATGTCTCCGAATCTTATATAAAACCATCTCCAAAAATCTATATGAAACCTGATTGGTCAAACTATTTCTTTGTGTTAACAAATTGAGATTTAAGAGAATTAAAGCTTAGGACGGCGACACTTGATGGTAGATTCAAATCTATCTTTCACAAAACCTTGAAAGATAACTCGAAAAAACCATATACAAAAGCAAATTTGGAATCAATAGACTCGAGTTTCTATTTTTCTTCTACATTTTGTATAACTTAGATTCCACCGTAAGATTTGATTTTACAAAAACGAAAATAAACTAACCGCATAATATACTTTTTCTTTTTGGTGGTTTCTGGATTTGGTGTTTGAGAAAACAAATTCAATTTTAACACAAAATTGACCAATTGCACTTGAATGCCCAACTAGATGATACATAATGTTGTAGCAATTGACGACTCCCAAGTCTCCACCCCTTAACTCCAATTTGGGAATATTTAAAGATAGTACGAGGAGAATCGCCTTAATATTATCCATGAGTTTGAACGGTGTCGTTTTATATTATCGGTGTTGGAGAAGCTAAAAAAGTTAGCATTCTTATGCAGGTTTGAGGTAAAGCAAACTGAATGGATCTAATAAATAAAATAGAGGTTAAGTGGGTTCGAGTTCTTCAAGTAAAATACTCTAAATGTAATGGCCCCGTCCTCCACCGTTACTGTTCTCACTTATTCATTGTGGTTATCCGACAGTGTGGAATTTTTAACGTGCATCGCTACGGTCATCCAGTAGAAACTTTCCAGGTGGTCATTCATCCCAGAATTTTTCCTGCCCGAGCATGCTTAACTGCAGAATATTCTGCCAACTCTGGAGCCAATTGTGATGAAAAGCCTTGGTGTTGGGAAATGACATTACATATATTCCAAACAGCGAACCACTGCCGATATCAGGATATTATAGTCTTTATAGTACCACCACCTTAAACTGGAGCCGTCCTCGGCTCCGGAATATATATTCAAGCACAGATCTTCGACATTCCCTACCCCTCATGAGACCAGTTTCTGACCTGTACCGTCCAGCGTACTCCCATCTTGTAAGGTGACCCGTCATCAGTTCTGATACCATTTGTAATGATCCTACCCTCCACCGATATTGTCCACACTTATCCACTGTTGTTATCCGACAGTGTGAGATTTTTAACGGGCATCGTTACGGTCATCCAGTAAAAACTTCCCAAGAGGTCACCCATCTCAGGATTGCTCCTGACCGAGCACGCTTAACTAACGAGTTTTTATGCCAACTTCGGAGCCAATTGTGCTGAAAAGGTTTCAGTATTAGGAAAGGACATTACCTATAAAGATAATAATTCTCTACATCATGAAATCGATAACAAAGGCATTTGAATTTGGAAAAGCATTTGATGTTCTCTTGATGGGTTAGAAAATTTCACGTTTGGTAGACTGGAGATGCCAAGTCTGTAGAATATTTTAAAGACAGATAGATTGAAGACACTACTCGTGAAGATGACAGATTGGGAACTAACTCCAACAATAACATCAGTATGATAGTGGAAGAAATAATTGATACTCACACCACAAATTGGAAGGGCAATGAGGTTCAAATCATCTTCAACCCAAGAACGTAAGGAGAGTATTCTCAACATTAGACTTGCCATCAATCATGAAGACAAAATTAGATGGAATCTCACAACTTCTGCCAATTTTAAAGTCAACTCAACATACAAACCCATTCTGAAACACAATAACAATCAGTACAGCCAGTTGGATCAAGACTCAAATCTCTGGATCAAAATCTAGCATCTTAATGTTCCTTATAAATGTCACATGTTTCTCCGGAAGGAGAAGCTAATTTTGCTTCTGGTATCCGAACACCCTGCTAAAGTTATACAAAATTACATGGAATGGATTCCCCCACCACCTAATAGCCTAAAATTTAATATAGATGCCTCACTCGTTACTGATAGTAGTAATCTTGCATGTCTGGTCTCATTTTAAGAGATTCTTCAGGGAGCTTGGTGGAATCATGAAAACTGGTAAAAAAAGTAAGGGATGCAGAACAAACAAAAACGATGGTGATGCTTACAACTCTCAAACTGATAATTCAACTTCAGCTCCATATGGTAATCATCAAAATGATTGCAATAAAGTGATTAGAGCATTTTTAGGATTAACTTATGTAACAACGAGAGGTTCGTAATATCATCTTAGATTTGAAGTCTTTGTTTTAGAGACCGTTTTAGAGACCAGATAATGTATTTGTGTGTTTTAGGCATAGAAATGACAATCTGAGTTTGAAATAATAATTGTAATAAGGTATGGAGTGAAAATGTCCCTAGTTAAGTTAGTAGTAGATATCTTTTAGGAAGTATTCTTTGGAATCCCTAAGTTGTTTTCAACTTTTATCAATGATATTTTTTATTTTATTTTGAAAAAGAAAAACCCTGAGAAAGTCTAGGAAGGAATGCATTGGATAAGGTTGTAACCAAGGAATCTATTTTCGGATCTTAAGTTCGTCTCAGAATGTACCCTGATGCAATAAGCCTTTAAACCCCTAGGTGGTCCTAGTGGCCGAGTTATAGTCTCGGGAGGGCTTACCAGAGATATACCCACAAAACCTGTACTCCAGACCTTAGCTATCTACGCAGAACCTTGGAAGGCACTAAAGAATCTCCTTGGTTGGCATACTTATTGACTACAGGAATAAGTACCCTGATGCGAAATTCCAATTGTTGTACACGAGTTTGCACTCAAGCATACTAAAATTCATATAAAGTGACAGAGCTCTACTCAGATAGTTGCACTATGGACATCATATTCGGAGTCAAAACTAATCACATGGATAGATCAAGAAGATGGAAATAGAAAAACATATATGGTTTTGATGTTTACTAAGTGAACGACGTTTCCCATATCTGTCTGAAGGCCTCCGCCAAAATGAACCTATCCTAATGGATTGAGATACTAGTCTGACTAATATCAACACACTGACATATACAAGGGTACCAGTGGTCGATAACCTAACTCTAGGTCAACACAACTGGCATATACAAGGGTACCAGTGGTCGACTTTATTGAATTTATTCCTTTTGGTCAAATGGTCTGGTCTCAATTTCTTTATTTTTTTTTTTTTATTTTTTCTCTTTTTTTTCAACTTTTTTTTTTTTACTTTTTTCATAATTATTTTTTTTTTATGTTTTTTTTGGTAACTCAATCACTCTAATTCATCCTAGCATTGGTAACAACTTGAATCGTGGGCCCCACCTATCACTCAGAGAAACATGGTTTAAAAACAAAATAAAATAAAATAAAAATAGAAGTGAAAAGGACTCAACGAGATATGGTGAAACTATCATGTTATTTCTAACACCTGAGCTCTGTGCTTTTATGAATAGACTCTTCTAGATGTTTCCATCTAATCAGATTGGTTCCTCAACTCCTAAAACCAAAATGCTTCCATCCACTTAGATTGGATAGTGCCCTCCTTAATAACGATAAATTTCTAGGCTCTGGAGTTTATTTATTACAACTTAAAACTAACAAAAATTTTCTTCCCCACCCCAAAACTTAAATCTAACATGTCCTCAATGTTCTAAAGATGAAATTAAAAGCATGAACAAGGAGAAACTATTACCACTGGAGGGAAAAGAAATAAGGAAGGATATTACCGTATCACATGAACGCGGGAGCCTCCCAGTAAATGCTAAATTTATAGTCATTAGCTAGACATCAAATACCTCTAAAAGAATTGTCACCTTCCAAAGTCGTATACCAATAGTCGAAATAATTGTGGGTCCATAAGACCAAATGGAACTGCCACGAATAGGAGACAAATGCTCAAGATCAGAAAAATGAGCAGATAGAGCACAACCTGATCTAAAGTTTCTCGCAAAACAAATGGATTTATCTGAGGTGCCCACTTGGGCTTCATATGAGTGTCTCAGCAAACAGATTCATCCGAAAAACGGGTCTCTAACATATGGATTTTCTCCTGGACAGTATCAGGCGGATCAGGTTGTGGAGTCTGAATAGACTCAAGCGATACCTCAGATGCACTAGGCTTGAGTCCCAAGTTAGGACTTCTACTGGGGATAATTGACAATCTCTACCCACAAATTTAGGGTAATCACTATTCTCCGTAAGACCTTTAACTATGGCTTGAATTTCCGGATCCGGAGAGTATTTAAAATACTCTAGAGATTCCTCTAGTTCACTACCCCCAAACTTAGAGTTTTGGGTGTCTCTAGATAAACTAGTCACAATATTCCTAATTTCTAGACCATCCGGTTCCTGAAAAAGGTCAATTGCTTTCTCTGAGTTATAATCAGGTGGTTCATCCTCTAAATTCTTTTGAGGTATACTAGCTATAGGACTTATATGTTTCATATCCTCTATGGTCATACCTAGAGTTTCCTTATTGTGTTGAAGGTCAGTTACTGGCCTAATCTCATGATCACTATCCAAATCGGAAGTTATAGGCAAAATCTCAGATGGGCCTACAAATGCATAATTGGGGTCCAACTTAGGAGGATCTTTAGGCTCTTCGAAATAAGGGTTTAAGGTAGATTCGGTAGCTAGTAATGGTTCAAACCTAGATTTCCATCTATCGGTATCTAACATAGGAATATAATCCAACAGAGCATTTACTTGTTCAATGTTGCTATCATCGTCAAAATCCATGCTAAAACGGGCTAGACAACTCTCTAATGGATCTTCCGATTCAGTATTTGGTACAGACTTCGGAACTAAGGTTCTTATCATGTTGACCTCTTCAATGCACATGTCATCTAGCTCAGAATGTATCTTATTGACATTAAAAATATTCAACTCAATAGTCATATTACCAAAAGATAGATTCATAATACCATTTCGACAGTTTATGATCGCATTAGACGTGGCTAAAAACGGGCGACCTAAAATCACTGGTATTTGGTTCTCTGGGTCAGGGACAGGTTGGGTATCTAGGATAATAAAATCCAATGGATAAATAAACTTGTCAACCTCTATGAGAACATCCTCGATCACACCACGAGGAACTTTAACGGACCTATCAGCTAACTGAAGTGTTATCTGGGTAGTTTCATCTCACCAAGTCCTAGCTTGAGGTACACATGGTATGGCATTAAGTTCACACTGGCTCCTAAGTCAAGCAACGCTTTCTCAACACGATATTTACCTATTGTGCAAGAAATGGTCGGGGACCCTGGGTCTTTATAATTAGGAGTAGTGGTATTCTGAATAATAGAACTCACATGACTAGCTATGAAGGCTTTCCTCTGGACACTAAGCTTACGCTTTCGCGTACACAAGTCCTTAAGGAACTTGGCATAAGAGGGAATCTGCCTAATTGCATCTAATAATGGAAGGTTGATATTAACCTGCTTAAAAACCTCCAATATATCATTAAATTTGGACTCCCTCTTAGTCGGAACTAGCAGCTGGGGAAACGGGGCTCTGGGAACAAAGCCGGGCTTAACAGGACCCTCATTGGTCTCTTTAGAGACTCTATAAGTCTCCTCATTTTCTGGCTCATAAGGGTGAACTACAGCATGTTCACTTTCAAGTATGTCGACCTTATTATCAACTTTCTTTCCACTCCTAAGGGTTGTAACAGAGTTCACATGATTGTACGATTTCTCTCCTCTAGGGTTAGGATCAGTATGACTAGGGAACCTTCCTTCTTCTCTCTCTATTTGGCCGACTTGAAGCTCTAATTTAGCAAAAGACTGGTCACTATTCTTAAAATTCTCTTTGGTTTCCTCTTGAAAATTACCCTGGCTTTTTACTAACATTTCCTGGCTTTGTGATAGCATCTCTTGGCTCTTCCCTAATATACTAAGGGTTTCCTCTAAGCTAGCTATTCTATTCTCAGATGGGTTCTGGTTCTGACCTGAAAAGTTCTTAGTATAACCAAAACCTGGGGGAGGCTGAGAATTACTAGACTGGCCTTGATTCTGTCCCTTAGACCAAGATAAATTAGGATGGTTTCTCCAACCAGGGTTGTAGGTCTCTGAGTAGGGGTCAAACTTCTAACGGTTTTCAAACCTAGCATTGTTATAGACAGCATGGACTTGTTCTTCACTAACCTGACCTTCCCAAAATGAGTTATCGGGCTCTATTCCAAAACTAGAGACTTGAGAGGCTCTATTAGGTTCAACAAGGGACCTATTTTTAGACTGACCCATTTCCAAAGCTTCTAACCTTCTGGACAAAGCAGCAAACTTAGCATCTGACGCAAAACTCGTATCTACCATATTGGTGCTACTTCTATTGACCAAGAGTCTTTTAGGGGGTTCAACACAAGATTCCCACTGTTGGGATTTTTCAGCGATAGCTCCTAAGAAGGTAAAAGCATCATCAACATTTTTACTAGTGAATTCACCAGCGCACATAGACTCAACCATGGCTTTGGTCGAATAGTCTAAACCATCATAAATAATCTGTACGAGTTTCATATTATAAAATCCATGGTGAGGACACTGAGATAGGAGATCATTGAATCGCTCTAAAAACCTATAAAGAGACTCTCCCTCTTGTTGCACACTAGCACTAATTTTCTGCCTAACAGCTGCAGTTTTATGCTCAGGGTAGAACTTCATATAGAAGGCAGCGATAAGTTCCTGCCATGTTTCTATGGATTCAGACGGTAGGTTGTTCAGCCAGGTCTTGGCTTTGTCTCTCAAAGAAAAGGGAAACATCTTAAGTTTGAAGACTTCATCAGTAAGGTCTTTTATTCTAATTGTCCCACAGATTTCCTCAAAGTCCCTAATATGGAAATAAGGGTTCTCATCATCTTTTCCTAAGAATATAGGAATCATCTGAAGAATACTAGGTTTTATCTCAAAATTAGCCGTAGTGGCTGGCAATTTAATGCATGAAGCTCGGTTGGTCCTAGTTGGGAACATGTAAAGTTGCCATCGTTGGCACAACTGGAGTACTAGGGGTACTTTTATCACTCAGAGATAAATTCTCAAAACTGAAGTTTCCAAAAACAGGGCTCTCCAAAGAAGAGTCTTCGAGCTCCCTGCTTAAATCAGAAGAACTACTAGGTTTTTCGCTAATAAATCGACCTAGAGTATCTCTTTTCCAAGCCCTAAAAAAATCGGGCATACACTAAAAAGAATTCAAAAAGAAATAAAAATCCTAACAGGAAGGTTCTAGCAATCACACAGCAGGCTGACTCGACTTTACCACAGCAAACCTAAAGATTTCTAGCAAACAACAAGCATGATGGCTCCACTTAGATTGTTTCTAGACCAACTTCTAATCCTTCGAAAGGGAATTCGTTACAATTTAAGCAAACCCCTCTGGAATCAATCCGAGTTAAAGTAAGTTGAATAGAGGCGAGGGAAGCTCAGTGGAGCTTTGATACCCAAAACCTCACCGATCCAATGCGGCGCAGTCACGCATTCAAATCGCATAAACCGTCAAGAACTTCGAGGTGTGCTTAAAAGAGTAACCAATATTTTTCGAATGATTGTCCTGTTAAGCTCGATACCTTATAGGTCTCTTTCTAGTCCAAATTTTAGGCTTAGGTTCGCTTTAGGTTTCGTTTTCCTAAGGCGGGCAAGAAGGGAACGGTGATGAAATCCGAACCCTTATCTTGTTTTGGCCAGGCCTTGCCCTTTACTAGGAATATAAAAACAGTCTGGTTCGTCCTCGATCAATTATCACCTTAAGGAATACAGTAACCCGCTTGCAGGAGATTCGCGAGTGTTTCGATTGGACTTACCTCCCGTACCAGACGGGCGATGAACCGTTGAAGTCGACTCGGGCCACTGACTCCGTCGTCAGTGTGCGAACCCGAGGGGCCGAGACGATATCGTAATCGTCGTCCTTCCCTGCAATTTGTATTTAAACTACCCTTCCGTAGGGTATAAAATAAAATAAAAATGTCCAAAGTTTAAAGTCCACAGTCCACAAAAATAAAGTGCAAAAACAAAAAGTAAATTACAAAATATTTCCTAATACAATTCTAAAAAATAATAATAATAAAACTAAATCCTAAAAAAAAGATTCTTCTTTTTGTCTTCTCTTTACGCTTTAAGCTTTTTTTTTCTCCAAGTCCTTAGTGTTCACTTCAAACCTGTAAATCAAAGACAAAAAGAAACGTAAAAAGTAACAAATAAAAATAAACAAAAATAAAATAAAATAATAATAATAATAAAAAAAATAATAAATCTAAAAAATGCTACCTAAACACAAATCCGCGTCGGCGGCGCCAAAAATTTGATGTATTTTCAAATGATTGTAGAGATAGTGGTAAAAAGGGGTCTTTTCAGACTTGTGAAGAAAACAACTTTTAGATTTAAATTAAACAAGCAAATAAAAAAGTTGTTCAAATTATAGAGAAAAACACCAAGACTTGGATTCCATCATTGACCCATTATTTGATAAATTCTAATAATTAATATTCATGCAATTTTTCTTTTAGAGTGATTCTAATTTTATGCCTTTTGTAGATTTTTGAAGTAATAAATGTAAACACCAAGCATGAAACATCAAAAGTCTTAAACTAAGCATGCTCCATCAAAACGAATCACAATTATTCAATAAAAATCAATTATCCAATATAAATTCCATGCAAATAATCATGTAAAAATATTGCAAATAAATAATAAAGTTAGAATTATACCAATAAATATGAAACAATGGCTTCCTCCGTTGCCTCGGCTAAGGGGTTTAGCTCCTCATATCAAAAACTTGATCAAAATGGCTTAATAGATGTTTTTATTGATGATATGGTGTTTAACAGAATTTTCGCAACGCTGTATAAATTTTACAGCGTCACTGTTACAATGTTCGAATAAGACTGCCTGTAAACGATACTTCTGAACTGTAGCAAAATAACGACACAGTAATTCTGATGTAGGTACTATTGAAGAACGACGCTCCAGAAGCGTCTGTTCTTCGTTCTTCGTCTTCCTCCTTGATTAGCAGCAGCATCAGCAACAATCAATGGTATCTTCCTCCTTTCGGCTCTGAACTCTCTCTTATTTCTCTCTAAACTTTTCTTTGATGTAAACCAACACTTATATAGCCCAACAGATCCATAAATATCGACTAAATATGCGATTATTCTTTTTCTTCTTCTCATGCAGTTGAAATGATAATCGCTTCTGTTGAGCTTTTTCACGTGTTGTTAGCTATAAAATAGCTACCAAACTCTTCCATAATCTTGAATAGGACCATTTACATGTTAATCCAGCGTCAAAGTCCTACAGAAATCTCTCAAAAATATTCTAAAAACCCAACAGAGAACACGTACTCTGTTTTCCCTTTCTTTGCTTCTCACGGGTATTCCAGCCCAATTTTCCGGGTCCAATTGATTGTACTGGGCTTGTAATGTCTTCTAGAGTCCGTAGGTACCAAATATGCCCATTGAATCTCCTCCTAAGTCGCTCAAATCTCTGCTCAAAAACTGCTGTCGCTGCTGCCTTTTTTTCAGCCAATTTCTGTTTTGAATTTTGAAGATGACCTCCCCCTATCCAGTTCCGGTGTCACTTTAGTACATGCCCTGAAATGGGGTGCCCCTTATCCAAATTAGGGGGGCCTTTAGCAATTCTTCTGGGATGTTTTCCGCACTTTTTCAGGATTCCTCCGGGGTATTTCCGGTACACTTCTGGGGCATTTCCGGTACCTATCAACGGCAATCCAAGGGCCACATTTTTAGCCAATTTTTGCCTCAAAGCCTTATTTATCCAAAAACACCTACAAGGAGATTAAAAACCAAAATAAGTATAACAATGGGCACTAACAATATACAAATTGAGATAAATTAGACACATAAAAGCGTCTATCACCTGACACCTTAACATCGATAACGTGGAAAAAAGCTCATTGAAATATCGAAATCATTTTTCGAATTTTATACCTATAACGATGCATAAGTCAAACATTTTTCAGAATAAATACATAAGTAGATAGGCTCAAAGGAAGGGATACCATGTTTTATTTATATTTTGAAATAGCGAGGGTACCGAGTACACCATATTAGTTTGGTATCAACCTACTGCAGACACACCTTGTTTAATCTTACAAAAGATTTCCAAAAGTTTGCTTCAACAATATGTTAACTTGGTATATAGTATATGTTGGAAACGAAACCTACTTTTATACAAACTGGATTAACGTACGATTATGATTACTTAATTATAATAACAATTACAATGCAGAAAGAAAGAAAAGTAATCATATGAGACATAAAATTTTGTTAACGAGGAAAACTACAAGGCAGAAGATTCTGAGACCTAGTCCAGTTTTAAATACTCTCAGAGATAAGACGTTATACGAATTGACTATGAAAACTTCGTATAGTTGATAGACACATTTTTGTGTCTGAATTGTCCTCAGTGTCTCTATTGCTAGTGCTTGATTTTGTACTTATTATGGTGTTTTTATGTTGGTGTAGGTGTTTTTGGAGAAATATACTTGTGTGGAAAAAGTTGCTCAAAAAGTGCTATTTGGACCCCTGGAGGAGATTTGCTATGCGGACCCCAGATTTGGCTAAGGGACACCCAAGGTTATGCGTAGCCCAAATTCATCCTCAACACCCAAATTTGTCTATAACACCCATTTGCTGAAGGCTTACCAAGACCGGATAGGGGGCAACCCTTCTTCTTCATTTCAAATTTCATTTTTGGCGGGAAGAAGAGTTTCACCCCTGGCAGATTTTTCGATCATATTTTGGATGGGTTAGAGGCAGAATGAATCGCTGAAACTTCATGGGTGGACGCGGTATGACTATATAACATTGGTATGGGTTTTATTTTGGACAAAATTTGGCAGAATCGTCGCGTGGAGAAAAACAGAGCTTCATGAAGTTTTCACGGGTTTAGTTGAATTGTATAGAGTTTCTCACGTGTTGGAGAGAGTCTATCCTGTTATGGAACATGATATGAATGAGATAGAGTGTGTAATACATCTCTAGGCGCGTGGAAATAACAAAACATGAAAGAAAATCTCCCCGAAAATAATTTGTATCACCCGAGTAATGAGAGAATATTTGAGAGTTTAATGCGATATTTGGAGGTTCTGTTGGGTATATATAGGGTGCTGGGGACTCATAGAGTGGCTCTGGGGAGTTTGGGAGAGTTTAGAACAACAACAGAGGAGATTGATCGTGTTGCACAGAAAACTTTTCTACTGCTGCTAGGAAGAACACGAAGAACAAAATACCACCAGAGGAAGTCGTTTATCAACAGTGACAACGACAGACACACGAGGGTCGCATAGATACAACAACATCAGTTCTTTTCTATCCTTCTTTGTAACAGTGTTTTGCAACAATTATAAACGTTGCAAACACCCGATTTTTCATTATTTTCTCTCTATTTCATCTTTGTAAACAAATTTTGAGCATGAATCAATACTTTGAGCAAGTTTATACAATGATGAGCTAAACCCATCCTCTGGGGCGACGGAGGAAGCTATTTCGCCAATAAAATGTGGTAATCTCTATTTTATTTAATTTATGCAATTATTATATGATTATTTGCCTTGATAAATAAATAGAAAAAAATGGTTTTTGTTAAACAATTGTTATTTCAATTGATGGAGCATGCTAGCCTAGGGTTTTGATGTCCCATACTTTCGATTTACAATTGTTATTTCTAAAAAAAATCAACTTTTGCAATATTTAGAATCAATTTGATTGAAGGATTTGCATAATTATAATTAGAGAATATAAAATCACTTTGATATTGGTAATTAGTGGAATCCATAGCCCCAGTCTTCTCCATATTTTTCATATCACTTTTATTTAAGTTTCCTATATTTTTATTTAAAATTAAGTCTAAAATCTGCTTTCACAAGTCTTGAACGAATCTTATTACTACAACAACTTTGAAAACACATCAAATTTTTGGCGCCGCCGACACAGACTTGTCTTTAGGCTAGAGTTTTTAGATTTTTTTTCTTTTTTTTTAGGTTTTTATTTTTATTTGTTCTTCTTTACGTTTTTGGGTTTTTGTCTTTTTCTTTCAGATTTTGGAATTTGGAGCGAAAGAAAATTTTGCCAAAGCTTTTGGTGAATACTTAAAGACTGTAGTAAAAGGCAAAGCGAAAGGAGCGATAGAAGAAGATTTTTTTTGTATAAAAAAGAGAAAAAAAAATAGAGACATTTTTATTTTTGTAGATTTTTATTTTTTTTTAGACTTTGTTTTTCTTTTGCACTTTATATTTTTGGACTATGGACTTTAAATTTTGGGACATTATTTTTTAAACCCTACGGAAGGGTAGTTTATATATAAACTGTTTGCAGAGAAGGACGGTGATTACGATATCACCTCGGCCCCTCGGGTTCGTACATGACGTAGGAGTCGTGGCCCGAGTTGACTACAAAGGTTCATCCCCCGTCTGGTACGGGAGGTAAGTTTTTCGAAACACTCGTGAATCCCCTGTCAGCGAGTTACTGTCTTCCTTCGCATGCATATATGTTGAGGACTTGAAAACGACTGCTTTAATTTCCTAGTAAAGGGCAAGGACTGGCCATACAAGATAAGGGTTCGGATTTCATCACCGTTCTCTTCTTGCCCGCCTTAGGAAAACGACACCAAATGCGAACCTAAGCCTAAAATTTTGACTAGAACGAGACCGATAGGGTAACGAGCTTAACAGGAAAGTCATTCGAAAAATATTGGTTACTCTTTTAAGCATACTTCGAAGTTCTTGACGGTTTCTGTAAGTTGAATGCGTGACTGCGCCGCCTTGTAATACCGGTGAGGCCAGGGTATCAAAGCTCCACCGAGCTTCCCTCGCCTCTATTCAACTTACTTTAACTCGGAATGATTCCAGAGGGTTTGCTTAAATTGTAACGAATTCCCGTTCGAAGGATTATAAGTTGGTCTAGAAACAATCTAAGTGGAGCCATCATGCTTTTTGTTTGCTAGAAATCAGTAGGTTTGCTGTGGTGGAGTCAGCCTTGTTTGTGTTTGCATAGAACATCCCTTCCTTTTTAGGGATTTTCTTTTTGATTTTGTTTTTCTAGTGTATGCCCGAAGTTTTTAAACGGGCTTGGAAAAGAAACACTCTAGGTCGTTTGATTAGAAAAAAACCTAGTAGTTCTTCTTGTGAAGGCGGGGAGCTCGAAGACTCTTATTTTGAGAGCCCCGTTTTTGGAAACTTCAGTTTTGAGAATCTGTCTCTTCGTGAGGAAAGTACCCCTAGTACTCCTTCTCCTTTGGTAGTGTCAGAAATGGTAACTTTGAAAGCTTTGCTAAACCCAACTAGGACCTCTCGTCCGTCTTGTATCAAGTTAGCTGAAACCGAGGCAAATTATGAACTGAAACCTGGGACTTTACAGATGCTCCCAGTTTTTTTAGGGAAGGAGAATGAGAACCCCTATTTTCATGTTAGGTAATTTGAGGAAGTTTGTAGTACTCTGAAAATTAAGAACCTAAGTGATGATGCGTTGAAACTTAGGTTATTCCCCTTTTCCTTAAAAGATAAAGCCAAATCTTGGTTGTATAGTTTGGACTCTGAGTCAATTGAAACCTATGACCAACTTACTTCTTCCTTTATACATAAGTTTTTACCAAGGCATAAAACATCGTCTATTAGGATACAAATATGTACTTTTGCCCACCAAGAGGGAGAATATTTATATAGGTACTTAGAAAGGTTCAATGACTTGATATCTCAATGTCCTCATCATGGTTTGGAGAAGGTTAGGTTAGTTCAGATCCTCTACGAGGGTTTAGATTATTCAACAACAACCATGGTTGAGTCCTTATGCACAGGTGGGTTTGAGAATAAAACTGTTGATGAAGCGATGACATTTTTGAATGAAATCGCCGATAAGACCCAACAATGGGAAAATAGTAGGGAACCCCAGAAAACAATTCTTCTAAGTAGAGGAAATGTTAATAGGGTAGAAGGATCTCATGAGTCAGATGCCAAAATAGCAGCTATAGCCAAAAGGTTAGAAGCCTTAGAATTAGGTCATTCTAGTGGTAGTAGTGGAAGAAATGAGCCTTTTTGGGAAGGCCATGTGTTGAAGAGCAAGCCAATGCTCTTTATAACAACACTAGGTTTGATAACCGACAGAAGTTTGACCCATATTCAGAAACCTATAACCCTGGTGGAGAAACCATCCAAACCTTTCTTGGTCCAAGGGCCAGAATCAAGGTCAGTCTAGTAATGCTCAGGTTCCCCCAGGTTTTGGCTATACTAAGAATCCTTCAGCTCCGGCACAGTTTCAGAACCCTTCGGATAAGAAGATTATGAGTTTAGAAGAGTCTCTTGCTTTGTTAACTCGTAACACTGTGCAGTTTCAGCAATCTGTTGCTCAAGGTTTAGAAGAAAATAAGAGAATAGGTCAGGCTAACTCTCAGGCTATTTCCGAGTTGAAAACCCAGGTTAGTCAGATAAATGAGTCTTTAAGAGAAAGAGGTAAGTTTCCTAGTCAGACTCAACCCAACCCTAGAGGAATTAATGAAATAGGTGAAAGACCATCTGATCATGTGAATGCTATTAAAACCCTTAGGAGTGGTAAGAGATAGACAACAAGGTTTCCATGCCTGATAGTGAACATGTTGTTTCACCCTTCTGAACCAGAAACTGAGGAGACTGATAGAGTCTCTAAAGAGACCAATGAGGGTCATATTGAGCCCTTTGTCCCTAGAGCCCCATTCCCACAGCTGCTAGTTCCAACTAAGAGGGAGTCCAATTTTAATGATATATTGGAGGTTTTTAAGCAGGTAACTATCAACCTTCCACTACTAGATGCAATTAAGCAGATTCCCTCTTATGCCAAGTTTCTCAAGGATATGTGTACGCGAAAGCGAAAGCTTAATGTCCAGAAGAAAGCCTTTCTAGCTAGTCAGGTGAGTTCTATTATTCAGAATACCACTACTCCTAAGTATAAAGACCCAGGGTCCCCTACCATTTCTTGCACAATAGGTAAATACCGTGTTGAGAAAGCGTTGCTTGACTTAGGAGCTAGTGTGAACTTACTACCATATCATGTGTACCTTAAGCTAGGACTTGGTGAGATGAAACCTACCCAGATGACACTTCAGTTAGCTGATAGGTCCGTTAAAATTCCTCGTGGTGTGATCGAGGATGTTCTCATAGAGGTTGACAAGTTTATTTATCCAGTGGATTTTGTTATCCTAGATACCCAACCTGTCCCTGACCCAGAGAACCAGATACCGGTAATTTTAGGTCGCCCGTTTTTAGCTACATCCAATGCGATCATTAACTGTCGAAATGGTATTATGAAATTGTCTTTTGGTAATATGACTATTGAGCTGAACATTTTTAATATTAGTAAGCTACCCTCTGAACTAGATGACTCGAACATAGAAGAGGTGAACATGATAGGAACATTAGTCGAGGAGTCATTACCAAACACTTTGTTAGAAGATCCATTAGAGAAATGCCTAGCTCACTTTGGGATTGATTTTGATGATAATGTGATTAATGAGGTGAATGCTTTGTTAGATTCAACCCCTTTGTTAGATACTAGTAATGGATGGAAACCTAAAGTCGAACCACTACCAGTTTCTAAGTCTACCCTAGTTCCTTCGTTAGAAGAGCCTCCTAAGTTGGACCTAAAACCATTGCCAGATTCCCTGAAATATAGGTTTTTAGGCCCGTCTGAGACTTTACCTGTGATTATTTCTTCCGTCTTGGATAGTGACCAGGAAAGTAGGCTAGTAACCGTCCTTCAAAACAACAAGGAAGCTTTAGGGTGGACCATAGCTGACATTAAGGGTATAAGTCCCACTGTTTGTATGCATCAGATCTATTTAGAGAGTGATACCAAACCTTCTAGGGAGATGCAACGTCGACTAAACCCTAATATGAAAGAGGTAGTTCGAAACGAGGTCCTTAAGTTGTTAGATGCAGGCATTATCTACCCCATTTCAGACAGTAAGTGGGTCAGCCCCGTTCAGGTTGTACCCAAGAAATCCGGTATTACTGTAGTCCAGAATGATAACAATGAGTTAATCCCGACCCGAGTGACCACGGGTTGGCGTGTTTGTATTGACTATAGGAAATTGAACAAGGTCACTAGGAAGGACCACTTTCCCCTTCCCTTCATCGACCAGATGCTAGAGAGATTAGCTGGACATAGTCACTACTGCTTTTTAGATGGCTATCTGGATATAATCAGATCGTTATTGCCCCAGAAGACCAGGAGAAAACCACTTTTACCTGTCCCTTTGGTACCTTTGCGTATAGACGCATGCCTTTCGGGCTTTGTAATGCCCCTGCGACTTTTCAGCGTTGCATGATGAGCATATTTTCTGACATGGTAGAACGGTTCTTAGAGGTCTTTATGGATGATTTTTCAGTGTTTGGTTCGTCTTTCGATGAGTGCTTGCATCATTTGTCACTAGTGTTGACTAGGTGTAAGGAAAAATTTAGTGCTTAATTGGGAGAAATGTCACTTCATGGTTCGTTCAGGAATTGTTTTAGGGCATATCGTATCTTCTAAGGGTATAGAGGTAGATAAAGCCAAAGTTGACCTTATTAAGACTTTACAGGTCCCAAAAACCGTAAGAGATATTAGGTCATTCTTAGGGCATGCAGGTTTTTATCGTCGATTCATTAAGGATTTTAGCCTAATTTCTAGACCTCTTTGCAATTTGCTTGCAAAAGATGTTAAGTTTGTCTTTGATGATGCTTGTTTAGAGGCTTTTGAGAAGCTTAAGAATTTACTCACTACCGCCCCCATAGTCCAGGCACCCAACTGGAACCTACCCTTTGAGATCATGTGTGATGCTTCAGATTATGCTATTGGTGTTGTGCTAGGTCAGCGAGAAAACAAATTACTTCATGTGATTTACTATGCTAGCAAAACTCTGAATGATGCCCAGTTGAACTATACCACTACTGAGAAGGAACTGTTAGCCATTGTGTTTGCCTTAGACAAGTTTAGACCCTATCTCTTAGGTTCTAAGATCATCATATATACTGATCATGCTGCTTTGAAATATCTTTTGTCTAAGATACAAAACCTAGATTGATTAGGTGGATCCTTTTGTTGCAAGAGTTTTCTCCAGACATTAGAGACAAAAAGGGTGCCGAAAATGTTGTAGCAGACCACTTTTCTAGGCTACTTGTTAGTTCCCCTGATGATTCCCTTCCTATAAGGGATAGATTTCCTGATGAACAATTGTTCTTTGTTACCCAATTACCTTGGTATGCGAATATAGTGAACTATCTTGTTACTGGTCGAATGCCCCAACATTGGGGTAAACAAGATCATTCTAGGTTTTTAGCTGAGGTTAAGCACTTCTTCTGGGATGATCCTTATTTGTTTAAGTATTGTCCAGACCAGATTATTAGGAGATGTATACCTGATAGTGACCAGTCCAGTATTATTTCCTTTTGTCATGATCATGCTTGTGGGGGTCACTTTAGTGCTAGGAAAACTGCTGCTAAGATATTGCAGTGTGGATTCTATTGGCCTTCGTTGTTTAAATACTCCCACAGTTACTGTGTGACTTGTGAACGTTGCCAGAAATTAGGAACCATTTCCCGTAGGAACATGATGCCCTTTAACCCTATTTTAGTTGTGGAGGTCTTTGACGTGTGGGGTATTGACTTTATGGGTCCGTTTCCTAATTCTTTTGGTAACTTATACATCCTTGTTGCTGTAGGATATGTCTCTAAGTGGATTGAGGCGGCTGCGTGTAAAACCAATGACCATAGAGTTGTGATTGAGTTTTTGAAAAATAATATACTTACACGTTTTGGTACACCGCGAGCTATAATTAGTGATGTAGGGTCGCACTTTTGTAATGGACCTTTTAGGCTTTTGATGAAGAAATATGGTATTACACATAAGGTAGCTACCCCATATCATCCACAGACTAGTGGTCAGGTAGAAGTTTCCAATAGGGAGATAAAACGTATATTAGAGAAAAACAGTTAATCCTAATCGGAAAGACTGGTCGTCTAGGCTTACTGATGCCTTATAAGCTTACCGAACTGCGTTTAAGACCCCCATTAGAATGTCACCTTATCGATTTGTGTATGGAAAGGCATGTCACTTACCTTTTGAGTTAGAAATAGAGCTTATTGGGCTGTTAAGCAGCTAAATTTTCACTTGACAAGGCAGGAGCCCATAGGAAACTCCATCTCAATGAGTTGGAAGAGATTCGTAGAGATGCATACGATAGTGCTAAGGAGTATAAGAACAAAATGAAACTTGTGCATGATAGAAATATCTTAAGAAAGTCATTTTCTCCAGGTCAAAAAGTTCTTCTGTATGATACCCGCTTGCATTTTTCCCTGGGAAGTTACGTTCTCGGTGGACGGGTCCTTTTATTGTTCGCACTGTCTTTCCTCATGGAGCTGTTGAGATCGAGACACCGGATGGTAGTAGTTCTTCGAAGGTTAACGGTCAGAGATTGAAACCCTTTTTAGATCCCTTTCCTACAGGTGATATTGAGGAGGTCCCTCTGGAGGACCCTGTTTACCCTTGATTGACCATCGAGGCGATTGTATGTTGTTGTATATTAGTTTTTGATTTCTCTCTTCACCCAGGTACTATCTTTCCGACTTCTCTCTTTACTAATTCCTCATGTTACTTTACTGTTTGGTATTGCTCTTTCATTAGAAACATTGAGGACAATGTTAGATTTAAGTTTGGGGGTAGGGAAGAAACTTTTTGTTAGCTTTAAGTTGCAATAAGTAAACTCCAGAATCTAGAAATTTATGCTTATTAAGGTTGGCACTAACCAATCTAAGTGGATGGGAACATCTTGGTTATAGGAGTTGAGGAACCAATCTGATTAGATGGAAACATCTAAAGAGTCTATTCATAAAAGCACAGAGCTCATGTGTTAGAATTAAAAAAAAAAAACATGGTAGTTTCGCCATATCTCGTTAAATCTTAATCCTTCTGTTTTTTTTTTAAGTGATTGGTGGGGCACACGATTCAAGTTGTTACCTTTGCTAGGGTGGAATAGAGTGATTGAGATACAAAAAAAAAAAAAAAGAGACCAGACCATTAGACCAACTGGAATAAATTCAATAAAGTCGACCACTGGTGCCCTTGTGTATGCCAGTGTGTTGACCTAGAGTTAGGTTTATCGACCACTGGTCCCCTTGTATATGCCAGTTGTGTTGATATTAGTCAGACCGGTATCTCAGTCCATTAGGATAGGTTCATCTTGGTAGAGGCCTTCAGACAAATATGGGAAACACCGTTCACTTTTAACCATCTCTTTATCCATCTTCTTAATCTTTCCATGTGATTGGTTGACTCCGGTTATGATGTACAAAAACTATCTGAGTAGAGCTCTGTCACTTATATATGAATTTTAGTATGCTGAGTGCAAACTCGTGTACAACAATTGGAATTTCGCATCAGGGTACTTCCTCCTGTAGTCAATGAGAGTATGCCAACCAAGGAGATTATTTAGTGCTTTCCAAGGTTCTGGGTAGATATCTAGGGTCTGGAGTAAAGGTTTTGTGGGTACACCTCTGGTAAACCCTCCTTAGACAACACTCCGCCACTAGGGCCACCTAGTGGTTTAACGGCTTGCTGCACGTGCTAAGTGTAGTCATTTTTATTTTCTAGATTAGATTTGCTCGAGGACTAGCAAATAATAAGTTTGGGGGTATTTGATAGACACATTTTTGTGTCTGAATTGTCCTCAGTGTCTCTATTGCTAGTGCTTGATTTTATACTTATTATGGTGTGTTTATGTTTGTGTAGGTGTTTTTGGAGAAATACACTTGTGTGGAAAAAGTTGCTCAAAAAGTGCTAGTTGGACCCTTGGAGGACATTTGCTATGCGGACCCCAGATTTGGCTAAGGGACACCAAAGGTTATGCGTAGCCCAAATTCATCCTCAGCACCCAAATTTGTCTATAGCACCCATTTGCTGAAGGCTTCCCAAGACCGGATAGGGGGAAACCCTTCTTCTTCATTTCAAATTTCATTTTTGGCGGGAAGAAGAGTTTCACCCCTGGCAGATTTTTTGATCAGATTTTGGATGGGTTAGAGGTAGACTGAATCGCTGAAACTTCATGGGTGGACGCGGTATGACTATATAACATTGGTATGGATTTTATTTTGGACAAAATTTGGCAGAATCGTCGCGTGGAGAAAAACAGAGCTTCAAGAAGTTTTCACGGATTTAGTTGAATTGCAGAGAGTTTCTCACGTGTTGGAGAGAGTCTATCCTGTTATGGAACATGATATGAATGAGATAGAGTGTGTAATACATCTCTAGGCGCGTGGAAACAACAAAACAGGAAAGAAAATCTCCCCGAAAATAATTTGTATCACCCGAGTAATGAGAGAATATTTGAGAGTTTAATGCGATATTTGGAGGTTCTGTTGGGTATATATAGGGTGTTGGGGACTCATAGAGGGGCTCTGGAGAGTTTGGGAGAGTTTAGAACAACAACAGAGGAGATTGATCGTGTTGCAGAGAAAACTTTTCTGTTGCTGCTAGAAAGAACACGAAGAACAAAAGACCACCAGAGGCAGTCGTTTATCAACATTGACAACGACAGACACACGAGGGTCGCAGAGATACAACAACATCAGTTCTTTTCTATCGTTCTTTGTAACAATGTTTTGCAACAATTATAAACGTTGCAAACACCCGATTTTTCATTATTTTCTCTCCATTTCATCTTTGTAAACAAATTTTGAGCATGAATCAATACTTTGAGCAAGTTTATACAATGATGAGCTAAACCCATCCTCTGGGGCGACGGAGGAAGCTATTTCGTCAATAAAATGTGGTGATCTCTATTTTATTTAATTTATGCAATTATTATATGATTATTTTCCTTGATAAATAAATAGAAAAAAATCGTTTTTGTTAAACAATTGTTATTTCAATTGATGGAGCATGCTAGCCTAGGGTTTTGATGTCCCATACTTTCGATTTACAATTGTTATTTCTAAAAAAAATCAACTTTTGCAATATTTAGAATCAATTTGAATGAAGGATTTGCATAATTATAATTAGAGAATATAAAATCACTTTGATATTGGTAATTAGTGGAATCCATAGCCCCAGTCTTCTCCATATTTTTCATATCACTTTTATTTAAGTTTCCTATATTTTTATTTAAAATTAAGTCTAAAAGCTGCTTTCACAAGTCTTGAACGAATCTTATTACTACAACAACTTTGAAAACACATCAATAGTTGATATAAGGTAAACTACTCCAAGTTACTCAGTTTCTGAAGTATCCCTACACATATAACCAAACTGGTTTAAGCACATGACTCCGAAGATAGAATCTACCACCTCAAGTTGTTTCAAATATTGTGAAGACTTCTGCTCTCAACTCCTCTAGATCGAACCCGAAACGGTAAAGGACTAACATTTTCCATTGACTAACTCATTATGTACCTCCCAAATCCGGTAATAGTCAGAGATAAACTTGAGTATAAAGGATCTTACTTTTATTCAATATAAACTCCTTTGGTCAAAGATAAAACCAAGACCAATCTATCTTAGTGAAAAAACTCTATCCAAGCAACTCTATAATGGGAATCAATTAGACCGTTTTTTTGGTCTTTCGACAAGTCTGATATTCATCTAAAGAAATTTATTGTTCGATCCCAGAGAATCAATTATGGACGAATATCACAAAGATCATAAACGAAAAAAGTTTTTTTTTTCAATCTTCAAAGTAACCGCTGCACAAATAACTTGATTCCTAGTAATGATCAATACACATCGAATAAGGTCTATTAATGTTGATCGATCACTGGTTTTATCTACATATCTTGAATCACTAGATCTGTAATAATGAATCCTCAAACAAACTTGAGTGACCTTATATCAAAAGAGAAGGACCATGAAATAATTAAGTTTGATCTATCAAGGATAACTACACCGTTAGTAAATCCAATCAATAATCGAAAATAAAATAATAATACGATTTAGTTTCCCACTAACGGTAATAAAAAAAGCTTTTTGGTCTCAAAGAAGACTTTAAATGAAGACAATGCAAGAATTAGATTATTCTTCTCTATCAACGAATTGGCGTCCCACACAAACGGTTAGGTAGTGTGTCAAGGAATGAGTACATAAGTATAGAAGCACCACTATTTATAGTGTTATGACCAAGGCTTTTTCGGAAGATAAGTACTTAGCAAATCCGAAAATCCTTAAGATTTACAATAAATGTATATTTTTCAGTTTTATAAGTTCCAACTGTATTCCAACCAATATATCTAAATCACTCTTAGTTGATAACTAATTTTATCTAGCATACATACATATACTTTACTAATATAACAACTAGAGATATGCAAACCTCATGGATTTGATAAGAATATATTTTCGAATATTTAAAAGATATTTTAATTTTGGTTTTGAGATATCGCCTTGAGAATCAAGGAAAATACTTGAACATTAAGTAATAAGAGTTCAACACATGTTCAAATACTATGTCGAAAAAGTATCCGACCATTCCATGTCTGACATATTACATTCACTGAACTTTGCTAAAGAATGAACAACATGATTAATATCTCTATGCACATTAATGCAGACCCAACTCTAGAAAAGAATTTAAAATACTTAAACAGTCCACTACCAAATTCGTGGTTGTCCACTTTAATGACTCCATTTTTCCACTTAGATGGTATCATTAGAATAATTTCCCTCTTGGTTAAGTTTCCTGACTCCTTTTTTTCTTGCCCATAATACCACTTCTGAAAGTGTGTTGGCCCCAGCTTTCTCTGGGTCTAATGATTTTTTAAAGAAACATTTTTTTTAAAGCAAGGGCCTTCAAAAAGGTTAATGGTCTTCCTCAACAAGAGGCCTGAGCCATACAAGAGGGACGAACCAGTACATAGACGACTTGTTGTTTTTTGCCCATTTAGCTAGTTCATGGGCAAACTTAATTACAAGTTCTTGGTTGGAAAGAGAAAATACAATCAATAAGAGAAAAAACAAAAAAATTAAATGTCTTTAAAGATTGCATCAGTTCTAGCTATAGCTTCAGCCTCTTCAGCATAATCCACATCAAAGACAATAGAAGCACAGAAAGAAGCCTTGATGGAGTAGTCACTCATCACATAGTCTGCACCATTATCCTTAGTTGTGTCATCATAAGCTCCATCAGTGTGACATTTTATCCATCCAAAAGTAGGGGGCATCCAGTGGTCACTAAAATAATGGTCTGACAAGGTGGGTGTTGAATTCTAGTTTTTACAGTGAGGAGCATAGCCTTGGCTCGATGGATGACTGCAACATGATTTTCTTTAAGGTCTCTAAACACTAAGTTGTTTCTACTAGTACATAAAAACCACAAGATAGCAACAAACATTCAATGTCTGTCAATAGGAATTCTAGTAATAGGGTCAACCAACCAGAATTTTAGCCAATCAATCATAGAACTCGAAGAAAAGGCAGAAGTGTTAGCACAGAAGGCAGAAAGACTCCAAACATGACTAGCGAAGGGACACATAAAAAGAGCATGCATAATAGATTCACCGGGATCAGAACATCTATTAAAAGTAACATAGTGCATTAGCATTCTAGTTTGAAGAACAGTTTTAGCAGGCAAAACATTTCTAGCAGCTTTCCAAATAAAAAGTTGAATATAGTGAGGTACATTAATTTTCAAAATGCACTTCCAAAGTTTATTACTAGGGGAGGGTCCAGACCCTCTTAGTTCCAAGTAGGAAGATTTAGAAGAAAATCTACCATTCTTTGGAAGCTCCCAAGTCCTCCTATCAGGAGTGCATAACTGGCTTAAGAGAATAATGATGATCTTCTGTACAGAAGCATCATCAAAGTGAGTATTAAGTTTGTTTAAATTCCAAGATCTATTACATCATCAATAAAGTAGGAGACTTTAACACAGGGTTCAGGAGGGACTAAAGGATTAGGAATAGATGAACCTAACGTAGGAACCCATTTTTCACACCGGGATCAATGAATTTACCATCCCCAACAATCCAGGAAATAAAGGGTTTAATCATCTCTTTAATAGTATGAAGACATCTCTAAGTCCAGGAGCAATCACTAGGACAAGCAGCACTAAGAAAATCAGTCCTAGGAAAATAACGAGCTTTTAGCACAGTATCCAAAAGGAAGTCATATTTTCAATAATTTTCTAAGCATTTCTAGCAAGCATAGCCAAATTGTTAAGTTCAGATTTCCTAAGACCAGGTCCACCTTCAGACTTAGGGGAGCACAAGGCGTCCCAACCCAGAAGATGCAATTTTCTATCTTTTGGGTCAAGAGTCTCTCCCCACCAGAGTTGACAAAGATGAGAATCCATCTTTTTTCAAAGGTACTTTGGAATAAGAAAGGAACCCGTTTGGTATAATGAAATAGCATGGCCAACATGTTTAACCAAAGTAGTTCTAGCATCTTGAGAAAGCAGACTATGGAGCCAAGAAGTAATCATAACATCTATAGCTTGGAGGATACCCATATGGGTATGGATCTTAAAGGACTGAAAATCTATAGGGGTGCCCAGGTACTTTTCCCCTAAATATCTATTATGGATATCCAAAAATTAGATAAATGATTCATAAGAGGGGTAAGTAACTTTTTACCGAACAGGATACCAGACTTATGAAAGTTGATTTCCTGTCCAGAGGCTAAGAAATACTTGTGAAGGTAGTATTTTATGGTTCTAAAATCTTTCTCCGTAGATTTAGAAAACAAAAGGGAATCATCAATAAATAATAGGCGTGTCATGCAAGGGGCATTCCTACAAACTCTAATTCCTTCAACTAAGCCTTCACTGGTTAAGTTATCAATGTAAGCAGATAAAGCTTCAGAACAGATGATATAAAGATAGTAAGAGAGAGAATCTCCATGTCTCAGACCTCTCTCATGTTTGATAAGTCCAGTAGGATTACCATTCAATAGAACAGAATAAGAGACACTAGACACACATTGATGAATAAGAGACACTAACCAGTCAAGTGAGCAGACAAACCCATTTTTAGTAAGACTTTGTTAAGAAAAGACCATTCTAATTTATCATAGGCTTTGGGCATATCAAGTTTGATGGCAGCAATGCCCTCTTTCTTCTTATGATGATCGACAACATAGAGAGCCTCATTGTCCAGTAGGATATTGTCATATATGCTTCTTTTTGGGACAAAGGCACTTTGATTATGTGATATAGTATTATCCATGGGAGGTTTAAGTCTATTGGCCAAGGTTTTGGATAGGATTTTGTAGATGAAGTTACATGGGCCAATAGGTCTGTATTGGGAGACTAATTCAGCTAGAGGGACCTTAGAAATCAGAGCAATATTGGTGTCGTTAAAAACTTTTGCTAGGTGACCAGTTCTAAAACAAGTTCGGGTCATATCTATCACAGCTTCTAAAACAATATCCCAGTTGGTAAAACAATCATGTGAAGCCACCAGGGACAGGAGCTTCCCCCCCCCCCCCCCCCCCCCCCCCCATTTGAAAGAGATAATTTTTTATTTCCTCAGCAGTGAGAGGGAGGTTTAACAAGGATTTATTCTCAGGAGAGAATTTAGCAGGAAGGTTCTGGAGAATTTCATCTTGGAATTGCTGAGGTTGGGAAGAGTACAGATTTTTAAAGTAATCCACAAAAGAAGTTCCTATGTTATTTCTATCAGTTAAAATAGTACTAAGAGAATTTTTTATCCAACTAATAACATTCTTTTTTCTCCTAAAGAGAGTGACTCTATGGAAACAGGGAGATTCTCGATCTCCTTACAAGAGCCAGATCTCCCTATATTTATCTTTTCAGTAGAGTTCCTCAAGGTTGTACAACTATTCAAGTCTAGCCCTTATCCTAGAGGCAGAAGGAGAGTCAGTAGGATTTGAAGTTTGGAGATCTGCCAGTTCTTCTCTAGTAGTTATAACGTTGGTTTGGATATTACCAAAAGAGATTTTATTCCAGTCCCTAAGGCATTTTTTAGTATTTAGAAGTTTAGCTTTAAGTTTATAGGCAGGGAACCAACCACATTAATATACCAAGCATTAGCTATTATATCTTTACAAGTACGGTCTTCCATCCACATAGCCATGAAGTGAAAAGGTTTAGGCATAAAATTAACTTCAAAGTTAAAGCCAATATGCATCGGCAACGGTCAGAAGAATCCCTAGGAAGGTTATTAACACAGAATTTAGGACATAACAACTCAGCATTTTGGTTAATGAAGCACCTATCTAGTCTTTCAAGAATGAGATCAATACCTTGTTGCATATTAGACCAAGTAAATCTAGGACCATAGAAACCAGGATCATGCAAGTCAAAAACATTACAGAAATTCCTAAGATTAAAGAAATCAATGTCATCAACCTCTAAACTACCATTTTTATCCTCAGGGCCTAAGAAAGCATTAAAATCACCTACAAAGAAATCCGGTTCATCTAGTGCTATAGGTGACAAAAGGCATTGATTTTCCCAGAAAGCTTGTCTTAAGGAACTATTGGGTTCACCATATATGAAATTAATGTGATAAGTTTTAGAATGTATGATATCCTTAATAGTAACATGGATGTCCCTATTACTAGTGGAAAAAATAGTAAGGTCAATTTCCTTCTTCCAAGCCAAAACAAGACCACCACTTCTTCCAACACATGGCACATTACCAGTACATGGGAAGCCCATATTTCTAAATTTTCTATCAGCAAAGTCGTTTTGCATTTTAGTTTCAGACAAGAAAACAATGTCAGGGTTGACATTCCTAAGAAGGATACTAAGTTCCTTATTAGCCGATTTTTTCCAAGACCACGCACATTCCAGCATATTATGTTCACATTATTACCAGGAGAATGAGAAGGAGCAACAAGAGAGGAAAATAAGACAATAAGGGTGGGATAAGAGGAAACCTGATTAGAAGAATCCTGGTTACCATTAGATTGAGAATTGATATTTCCACCAGCAGTGTTAGTTCCTTGAGTAGCATCCAAGTTCAGATCAGCAGCCTCATGAGAGGAATTGTTGCAGACACCATTACCAATTGGAATATCATCATTAGGTACAGTGAACTTTCCAAAATCATCAGGAGAGGGATGAGTATTCAAGGTACATTGAGATAAGTTGAAGGTAGAGATGTCACCCAAATTGGTGATAGGGGGCAAAGATTATACTAAACAGGTTCCAAGTTATTGACTTTGAGAGAGTTAGTAATTGGAGAGGATGATCTAGTCCTCTTCCGGAGGTCAGCACGAGGGTTGATCTTTTCAGAGTAGAGAAAGAATCATGTTCATCTGCCAAAGATAGAGCTTGTTCTTTTGATGTAACAGACTTCTGAGTAGGAGTTGTAGCCGTCTTGAATCTCCTACCGAGTTATTGGTGTGGATCGTTCCCGAGTTGCTAGACTCAGGAATAAGACTCAGAGTAGAAGAACCTTCAGCTTGACTAGTGACTTTCTTTAAAATAACTGGAATGAGCTGTTTAGCTTGATTTGTTTCTCCTTCATGAATCTTGAGAGTTGTGGATCTACTGCCAAATGGGCCCATGTTGATCATGTTTTTGAGAGGTTCCTGGTTGGTAGCATTTGAGCTATGGGTAATAGCAACAGCTTTTCCTTTATCCACATAATCATTATGTTCCAAAACTTGACTTTGTGTATCTAGAGCTACGTCAACTTGAGTCATTAAGGAATCAACAGTTGAGTTGTTTGGGGCAGTTATTAGAGGATCTTGTACTTGAGTGTATGGCATCATGAGCCTAGAAACTGGTGGGTAAACATATTTTGAGGCAGAGGAGCTAGCTTCCCTGATAAGCTTTTCTTTTTTTCTTTTCTGCAGCAACATTCAATTCTCTCAGCGCATCTTCAATGCAAGGAGTAAAGGTCTTAAAATTGTATGGCATCTAGGATTTAAGATCTTTTTCACCAATTTTCATCATCAATATAAGGGCTAAGGTCAAAAAGATAGATGGCATGGTTAAGTGGGGTCCGAAATCCACATCATAGAGCGACCTTGGCTTCGGCCCTGCATTAAGACCTCCACGTAGAGTGACCTTGACTCATGCATACCTGCAAGTTGGTGCAAAATCAGTTTTAATCCTGCTTCTTTAATCGCAGCTTTAGATGTATGCATTTCCTTCGAAAGTCATTTGTCCAATGAGGCTCCTATTTGTGGCGACTATTATATTCAAAGTCAATCTAAGTTGACAGAAAACCCTTGGTAACCACTAACGAGACTAAGAACTTGTTTGTTTGCAGCTGACTCGGCGTCTGAATCTGAGTCAACCCCTGACTCGGACCGAGTCAGCAGTCAGACCGTTTGTTTTCCATTTTGAGTCAGATCTGACTCGACCTCTGACTCAGACATAACCCCTGACTCGGACTCATTTGAGTCAGGTAACAAAATACCCCTGACTCATGGAACCAAACCACTGACTCACTTATTTCCGAGTCAGATGAGTCAGATCTGACTCAAAACAAACATATCGACTCAGATCCAGATGAGTCAGGTGATTTCACTCAGATCCAGATGATTCAGATCCAGACGACTCAGATGAGTCAGGAGTAAACAAACATGGTGTAACTACTTGGTACCGTACACGTATCTATTCCAATTATGTTAGAATCTTTCACCAACCAGCTTAATTAATTAAGCTGAAATCTAACAGAAAATTATTTTAAGTGGGTATCTCAAACCATTAACTGAATCAAGATTCATTATTTCACCAAACATGGTACATAATCACTAACATCATGTTTGTTTTTTCCTATATGCAGAGGTTAATCTCTATTAGCCTTTGTATAGTGGTGGGTCCCATTTATTTGGTGTTTGTTTTTTTCACTACCTCTACAAAGATAGAGGCAAATCTCTATCTATATAGAGGAAATCAAATAGCACCAATGAGGTGCTATCTTTGAGCCTCTACCTCTATTAAACCTTCAAATGACTAATATATCCTCGAACAAAGTTATAATGTCCAAAAATAATTCCTTAATTTAAAATCTAAAATTTTACATGTTTCAAGAAAAGTGATACTTTCGCCCGTTTCAGAAAAAGGGATATTTTCGCGCTGTTTCAGAAAAAGTGATATTTTGCTCCGTTGCAGAAAAAGTGACACTTTAGCCCCGTTTCAGAAAAAGTGATACTTCCCCCGTTTCAGAAAAAGTGATACTTTCACGCCGTTTCAGAAAAAGTGATATTTTCGCCCCGTTTCAGAAAAAGTGATACTTTCGCATGCTTCAGAAAAAGTGATACTTTCGCGCCGTTTCAGAAAAAGTGATATTTTTACTCCGTTTCAGAAAAAATGATTTTTTCCATGTTTCAGAAAAAGTGATATTTTTGCCCTGTTTCAGAAAAAGTGAAATTTTTGCCCCGTTTCAGAAAAAGTGATATTTTCGTTCTGTTTCAGAAAAAGTTATGTTTTTGCCCCGTTTCAGAAAAAGTGATTTTTGCCCTGTTTCAGAAAAGGTGATTTTTTTTTTCCGTTTCAGAAAAAGTGATACTTTCGCCCGTTTCAGATAAAGTGATACTTTCGCCCGTTTCAGATAAAGTGATACTTTCGCCCGTTTCAGATAAAGTGATATTTTTGATCCGTTTCAGAAAAAGTGATATTTTTACCATGTTTCAGAAAAAAGTTATACTTTCGCTCCGTTTCAGAAAAAGTGAACATCTTTGGTTGTATTTTCTAATACATTTTTTTCCTTTTAGAATTTTTGAACATCTTTGGTTGTAATGGATATTCATGGATTTTTTGAATATTATAAGGGTAAAATGAGAAATATATAAAATTGGGTACACAATATAGAGTTGTTAGATAGTGGTCAAACAAACATGATTTTAAGAGAGATTATATAGTGATATTTATATAGATATAGAGGTAAACCTCTATATAGAACACTCTACCTATATAGAGGAAAAAACAAACGTGTTGTAAGTAACCATTATTTCATAATTCTGTGGTATTATTGTTCTTGTTGATTCCAAATGAATAACATTTTCTATTACTGAATTTTTTTTTCTAACAACAGACATTTTTTCTTAAGAATTATATGGGGGAATGTCTAAAGATGACGTTGATATTATTGATGAGGATAACGAATTGCACCGAGCAATTGAATAGCCTTATTTTTAGAGATGTGTTTTCTGGAAACTGGGATTTGGGTAGGGATATGTTCCCTCTTGTGCTATCAAATGGAGATGTGGATTTGGAAGCTCGGATTCTAAAATAGACTACTTTGAAAGAGTAATTCTTACCGTTTATTCACACTTTGTTGGCTTCCAGGAATGATCCTATTAAGTGAAAATCATGTCCCTCTTGCAAAATGGATCAGGTTTTGAGAACAAAGACAAACCATGGGTGTGTGTATCTTTGCGTGCAGGTTTCTAAGAGATTAATCTTACATTTACTGTGCGTCCTTTGAACTTTGAAGAATTAAGAAACCATTTGTGTTTACCAAAGTAGGTTTTGGACTGGGTACAAATGCACCTTGTGCAAATTTTAGACAACTAAAGAGAAATTTCGAGGTGATGTGACGATGGTTTTGAAATCCGGTACAATATGTGATGTATTTCGTGTCACACTGCATATATAATATAACCGCGACAAAGATTCTACACCCACTGAAGATTTGCACCGCAGATTGCACTTCGGGAGAATCCAATGATCCCGGGAACAACTCTAAATATTGGGATAGGGAGTGGGGCAGGAGTGGACCCCACCCCTCTCTCACACAGTACACCTTGCGGTGCAAAATCTCGGTAGGTTAATCATTATTGTAACCACAATGGTAAAATTCAGATGACGAAACAAACTTCGATCATCAAATAAAGTTGAGTTATCATAGTTGATTAGATTTTTTTAATTACTATTATCATCATCTTCTTCTTCTTTTTTTTTTTGACATGCTCAGCTAGGCTAAGGAAAACCAAAACCAAAAAAGAAAAAAAAACAACAACTAAGACAAACAAAATACTAAGAGCTAAAAATAACAACAAGCCTAACTACTTCCTTTTTTGCTTTATGATAAACCTGTTGTATCTTATCTCAGCAGCAAGAATTTTTCTGAAATATGGAGAGAAATCCTCATATATGTTCTCAGCCCAAAACCCAGCAGGACAAAATCATAAAAAGTAGATCCACGGCTTTATTAAGCAGCTTTAACTCTCCTCTTAGAAGGCTCTTAGAATAATTGAACTTTTGAATATTCCGCAGTATTGGTCTTTCACTGATCCACTTCTATGTGAAAATACTGTATGGCTCCGTAACTTTTTTTATGTTGAGCATTTCCGATTGAATTAATCATTAAGGTTCTCATGTGGTTAATTTAGTGGTTAATTTATTCGAGTTTTCTGGATAAAAATTCATGTTTCATGTGATTTTTTAATGTCCAAAGAAATCTTTCTTTTCTCGTAAAAGTAAGTTCACTCTTGTTTTTCTTTAGGGAATGTCATTTTATGTGGGAGAGTTCTTAATTGAATTTGTGCTTAATTGCCAAATCTTTGTAGGGAGTGCGGCTGTGGAATATTGTAGGAGTTATCTTGTATCTTTATAAACTCCTTGATGAATACACTAAGTTTCGACTATGTGAAATCATCGAAACAAAGTTGACATGTTCTCTTTTAGTCATGAATAATCTCTTTAAGGATTTCATTATGATCTCAGTAGTGCTCGTACCTTTGCCAATTTATATTGACAAAAAGGGGGAGAATTATTTTGTAATTCACACTATATACATATGGATTACAGATCATTATGTAAGGGGGGGTGGTTTTCATTGTGAGATGAAGTATTGACTAAGGGGGAGTGATACATATCACCGTAGTATTGTTGTCAAAGTTGTGATACAATTAAACTTTGATGTTGTGTAATCATACTATAACACTGTATAACAATAATTGAGAACATATGTTTTCTCATTGTTATGGCTATGGATCTTCAACAACTATGATGCTGAATTGAACACGTTCAGAATCACTGAAGTTCTTGGAGTGACGAAGAATTCAAGGAATGTTGAAGAACCAAGAAAATCAAGCATGTTGGATTGAAGACGAAGATCTACTGAGGAGAGTCTGGAGGAACTTCATCAACAAAAGATATGTGGAGACTAAAACTTATCTATCACTCAAAATACTATTCTATTTTATCTCCTAATGAGACTAAGTCGTATAGCTATATAGACTTTTATATTATACACATTGATATTTCGATCCGAGTTTATCTCGCATATCTATTCCTCGAAATATGTGTTGGAAGCTTTTTGCATTAGATACATTCATCATTATTCTTGACATTTTACTTGGAAACAATCTATTTGTTGGAAACTAAATAATAAGTCAAAAGATGATCATATGAAAATTGCCTTGAAACATCTTACATGATTTGTGTGAGGCAATCATTTGATATCGACTCGGAATGTTTCATATTGATCATTTGATCATTTGAAAATTACTTATAAGCTAATAGTTTGTGTGAGATAGCTATTGTCGTCTTCTAAGGATGTTTCAATGATTGAAATGGGAGTTTAGAACAATTAACCATTTTCTGGATTTAGCACAGTATGCATACCAGTATGCAAAATGTTGTGATTTGATTCAGGTCCGGGAACCAAGTTGGCATACCAGTATGCGAAAAGTTTTAACTGTTAAAGTCCAGGAACCAAGTTTGCATACTAGTATGCGAACGGTTTTACCTGAGTTAAGGTCCGGGACAGCAGTATGCATACCTGTTTGCTACTGTCGGACAAGACCAAAGTCCCGAACTAAAGTTTGCGTACCTGTTTGCAAACTTCGTTGGTTAAGTTCTAAAATCGGTTAAGTATGATTCCATACTCATGAACAAATATAATTATAAACTAAGGAATGCAATCTTTGTAAACCGTGGCTAAATGTTCATGAATTGATTCTCATGAATCAATCCGATTTTGCTTCAATTGTTTTTTATATACTTCTATGAGATATATACAATTGAAAAACTCTATGAGTAATACAATTAGATTCATTTGATTATCATTCATGTTTGATTGATCATCATATTTGATCTAGAAGTGTTAGATGAATGTGGTTAATACAAAAGTATTCATATGTCTAACTTCGGTTAACTATTGTTGAGCCAAATCAAGATACACATTTAGGTACGGTTACCCATATCTAAATGAAGGTATATTTCATTTGTGCAAGCTAAAACCATCTAACGGTGGAGATATATTGCTTTGTTTTCAAGAAAACTTAGCTTGAATCTTAAATCAGGTTTTCATCTAACGGTGAATATTGATTGCTTTGTTACTAAGCTAACTTAGAATGCAAACCCTAATTTGAAAGACTATATAAGGGAGAACTCTAGAAACTGGAAAATCTAATCCCGACACTTTCCTATGTCCTATTTGCGCACTAGAGTCGATTCTCCTTTAACCTAGGTTTTTCCAAAGCCATTATAGGTTAACGACTTGAAGACTTCATTTGAGATTCGTGAAGCCAGACCCAACTAATTTCTCTGTAGTTGCGTGTTCTGGTCTTAATTTTTCTATCGTATTGAGTACTATCTTCTCTAATATTTTCTCGAGATTTATCTCTGATAGGTAAAATATAAAAAGTAATCACAAAGCTCTTCGTCTCATTCTTTGTGATTCCACAATAACTTCTTCTACTACCATATAATTAAGGTATTGTGAGGTGATTGATATTTCTAGGATGTTCTTTGGGAATATAAGACTGGATTGTCAATTGTTCATGTTCACCTTGATTTGTCAAAAGACGGAACAAAAACTTCGTAGGTATTTCTGTGGGAGACAGATTTATCTATCAAAATAGACTTTTCTGTAGGAGACATATTTGTTTATAAAGTCTTCGACTTTGGGCCGTAGCAACTCTTAGTTGTGGGTGAGATCAGCTAAGGGAATCAAGTGCGTAGATGGGATTCATAGGCGTAAGGGATGCGGATATACCTTAGTCTGTGTGAGACTTGGTTAAAGCTCAACTACATTCCAGTCCGAAGTTAACTTGTAGTATGCTAGTGTTTGTAGCGGCTTAATACAGTAAGGTGTTCAAATATGGACTAGGTCCCGGGGTTTTTCTGCATTTACGGTTTCCTCGTTAACAAAACTTCTGGTGTCTGTGTTATTTATTTTCCACATTATATTTTTTTATATAATTGAAATATCACACATTATGCATAGTTCAATCAATTGGTAAATCCGACCTTTGGTTGTTGATTAAAATTGATTGATACTTGAACATTGGTATTTGGTACCGTTCAAGTTATTCTCATAACCAATCATTTCATATAGATTCATTCATGTTGATTTACTGATTGATTTTAGAAAGAGATCTAACTCTTGGATATTTTTCCTTGATTGAGTCTGACTGTCTAGTTGATTCTCTTAGAATTATATTGGAGTTAGTCCATATAGATTGCCGAACGAAATATGGGGTGTGGTTGTTGTATCCCCGCTTTTCAAGTTCAAACAAATGAACATGTGGACACAATAGAAAAGTTAGTTTAAGAAAACCTACGTAGAAGCAAATTTAAAGAATCATCTTCATAGTACAGAAGAAAAATCATCCCGTTAGACCATTTATCGCAACATTAATTTATAACTATTCAAGGAGATACAAAATATATCCTTAAAAATATTTGTATAATACCTGTATGACATGATTTCAGCTGCATATTACTGGTGCTTCCTTACATCAAGACTTGATTGAGCTTTGTAAGGATGCACATTCCAACACTTTTAGTTTATGCGGAGTGAGATGAATTTTTCTCACCAAACATTGACGAAGCAATATTTTCTTTATATTTAAAGGATTGATTTTGAATCCTTGTACATATTTTGTGAGGAGGAGATTCGTCTTTCTCACCATGATGTTGCCAGAAGAAGCATTCGAGATGATTTTTTGAGCCCAACGAAAAAGATTTTTTTTGAATCTTTAGATTTTGATTTTGAAATCTTATTATAATAAGGAAATCTTTGATTCAAGGCCTTCCATATATCTGCTCAAGAAGCTAAGATCTTGATGAAGATATTTCTTTAGAGATTTGTCAAAAGATAACTATTGTCACAATTCATTCAATATTTCTATTTCAAGAATTTTATTTTCTACTTATGAAATGTTCAGTAAACGTGTAAGTTTCTCACATTCTGAAGCTTTTAGATTTACTTCCTTACTCAGAGAGATTTTTTGTTCTAAATAATCAGTTGAATTCTTTAAGAACTGAGTGTTTCTCGCTTCATTTCATAAATTATAACTTGCTTCTGAACAACAAGTTCTAACACATCTTCCAGACAACAAATGTATTTTCCTAGTTCTGAAAAAAATTTGACTTTGTTGAGAAATATCTGAAGACTAGTCATATTTTCAGTATACTGACTGGATGCTGAATTCATATGTTGACCGGACGATGAAGTGGTAGGAACTGAAGGTTTTTTATATCCATGAATTGGAATCGTACCGAAAACATATTTTGTAGATGGTATTAGCACCCTTAGTTTTGGACATACCCTTCAATTATCATGAGAACAAGATTCATTTAAGTGTTTATCAAAGAGATACTCTGTACTTGACTTGGAGTTAGAAGAGGTATTTGATCGATTGCTAATAACTTATTCTGAGGAAATTGAGTCCTTGGGTTTACCTTTATTTTGACTCATTGTATTATAGGTTGGATCTCACCAAACACAGATTGTTAGATATTTTTTTGTTTGCCCACTCTGATACCAATTAAAATGACGAGGGTACCAAGTATTCCACAATATTTTCGATATCAACCTCTAAGTATGATACCCTACGTGATCTAATATATACAGATAGCAACCACAAGGTATACACTTGGTATAAAGTATAAGTTTGAAACTGAACCTTAACTGTAGGGATATATTTACTTTTAATTATAACTAAAACAATAATTACAATTGCAAGAAAGTAAAAGTAAAGACACAACAAGATTTTGATAACGAGGAAACCGCAAATGCAGAAAAATCCCAGGACCTAGTCCAGTTTTGAATATACTCAGAATTAAGCTACTATACAAAGACACTACCAACTTCGTATACTTGAGACCAAGTAAACTACCCCTAGTTACCTAGTTTCCTCAGTATCCCTGCGCCTACAACTAATATGGCCAACACACGTGAATCCTAAGATAGAGTCCACTATCTTAAGTTGCTTCAGCCTCTGTGAAGACTTTAAGCACTCAACCCTTCAGAGTATCTTCGAAACAATAAAGGATTAACTTTTTTATTACCACTATCATATCTCAGGAAGTTAATCAGAGATATTTATATTGAGCGTGGCAAAGGATTTTTTTTTTCAAAATCAATTAAACTCCTTTGTCGGGTTAGATCTTCCAAGATCGAGATTAACAAGTTAACCCGATCAAGTCAAATAAAACTACTAGATTCGAATACTGAAGAGTACCATGTCATGTACCTACTATATGTGAGAGGTTCCCCTTATCGTGTATGTATACGTTTTTAGTAATATTTGTATTTAGTATAGTTAAGAGTGCTAGTTAGTAGCAAGTTGTAGTGAGCGGTTGAGATGTAACCACCTAGGGGCTGTTTATCCGTTGGATGCTAGGTAGTGAGTGAGGGATTTATAAAATTTTGATCCTGTAATGAAAATATTATCCAAATTTTAATCAAATTAATCGTTCAATCGATTTTAGGCTGTGTTCGCAAGAACCAGAGAAACTTAATTCTCTGAATCAAGTGGTTATTATCCAAATCTTTTCATTGTACATCCAGGTACATGATAATTGGTATCAGACTTCCTTCCTAGAACCTGTAACCATGGCCACCAAACAATCCATTGCAGATCTCACTGTTACAGTTAATCAACACACCGATTCTCTCACTCAAATCAAATATGAGATCAATTCGTTGAAATCTTCAGTCACTAATGTCAATTCCATGGTGAACCTTATTCTCAGTTTACTTGGATACAGTCACCAACAGATTCAAAAAGAAATTCACACCGAAGAACCAACAGTAGAAGAAGCTGTGATTTCAGAAGAAACAAAGACTGAAGAGTTGTTTGTGGCTGAAGAATTGATTATTGATTCTCTAGAATTGGAGTTAATTCCTCCTTATTTCTTTGAAGAGGAATAAAGTGATTCTCTACTGGAGTTGATTCCTCAATTTCTCTTTGTTGAAACTGAAGAAGCTGATGATTGTCTCGATTTCGAATTTCTCATTCCTTCGTTTTTCTTCGATGAAGAGTAAGATTTACCTGATGAGGTGAATTTTCAAACTACAGAAGTTATGAGTGATGAGGGTATTTATGAGAAACTCCGGAGTTTGAAGGAGTTCGTCAGTGGTAACAATAAAGTACTTGGTACGAATCGTTTTGCTCTCCTTCCTGCTTATACTCGGTTATTGTTTGATCGTGGAAAAGATTTCAAACTCATTAAAAGTTTTTCTTACTTAGCTGGAATTTATGAATTTGGTTTTGATTCAGTTACTTCATGTTATTTTGCTCTATATGTTTGCTCCATTTTAAAGGATGAATTTGATAGAAATTCTGTTCATGACCTGATTCACAAACCTGGGTATCAATTAGATTGGTTGTTTGGTGAAGCAATTGTCGATATGTTAGCTGAATGTGGAGTTCCTAGTACTGCAGAACCATTGCTTGATAAAATGCCTGAGAGTGCAGTTTGGAATTTATGGGGTGTTAAGATTGACTTCCTTTTGCAGCTCAAAAGGGGTAACGTATTTGACCGTGGAAAAACAATTGAACTCATTATGGGGTACTCATATCTTGCTGGTAAATATAGATTATGTGATATGGTTGCTTCTCCTTCGTTTATATTCCTTGTGTGTTTAAATTTAATGGCTGGATACCACGAAATGTTCATTCATGAGTTAGATCTTGCCAATGGGTATCAAGTAGAATTGGAGTTTACCAAGTTGATGGTGTTTGTGTTCCTTAAGAATGGTGACAGTCGTGATGGCAGTCAGCTGTTTTTGAATAGAGGTGAAATTGAGCAGGCTGGTCAGTTGGGGGTTCTGATGCATGATATGTGGGAAATAACCCTTGTTCTTTTCCAGCTGCAGTTAAATTTGGTCTCTTCCCATTTGCTTGAAGTTGTAAGTTCAACAACTGAACTTGTTGGAATTCATGTTTACACTTCTATGATGCTGCTTATACCTTCCAGAAGTTTCTTTAGCTTCTTCATACTTTCTCAAATTATTGCGTACAAGGATACGACGAGTTACAAAGTCATAGTTCTTCTCAAGTCTGCTCACTGGATATATGATAGGGGCAAGCTATTCGCTAGTTATGGATGTTTTTATTTAGATGCTTATTACAAACGTGGAGTGGTTACACTTACTTATGGGGTCATTGTATTTCTTGTACGTATTGGGCGGCTGCCTACGGTTATGCATCTGTTTATCGAGTTGATCCTGTTCGAACAGAAGTTGAAGTAGGCTGTTTAAATACTGTCATATTTGCTTGTTTATCTCTGTGCTCTGCTCATCATGCATGTTATTGGCGTTTTCCTATATGGAGCCTGGTGTTTCACCCAATAGGAAGCCACTTCCAGTTGGAGGTTTATGGACCAGATAATGGCATTACAGATGCTACTTACAGTGGTTCACATTCCATTGATGTTGATGTTTGGGATGTCCTCACAGGGGGAATTAAGTTTTTGTCTTATGATCTTCTGGAGTGCAAGGAATAAACCTTATAAGATGTTTGTTGGAGTTTACTTCTCTCTTGCCAGGCTTGTGAGTTCATATTGTACCTCATCTAGCAATGGCTTTATACATGTGCTTAAATTTTTAAGTTCAGCAGCTGAACTTTTTCTATCTAATTTTTATACTTCTAAATTGATGCTTGCACTTCCACGAAGTTTCCTTAGAATCTTCAGCACAATTTTTTCCCTGCGTTGTTCATTGCCTATTCTTAAGTTCTGCAGTAACGATATTCTCCCACAAGAAGGTGTCCAGGTATTTCTGAATTCCATCATAAGCACTGGTCCTTGCTACTTGCACTATGCTCACCATGAATTATATGTGTGTATTCACCTGTGGAGTTCGAAGACTGGTAATTGTTTTTCTCTCTACTTTGTTTACGTTTGTTACTTATTTGATCGTGGAAAGGGGTTTGATCGATCTCTTCTGGATTCTTACAACGGAACATCTGTTTATGAGATTGTTTTAGACCATGAGTACCAACTGGAATTGTTAAATGGGATTGTTAAATGGATTCACCTTTGGAAGTTCAAATGGGTTCCACCTGCTTTGTGTGGTGTGAGAAACATTAGCTGGAGATAATATTTCTATATCCATGGGGTACCTTGACATAAACTGGAACTCTAGAAGTAATTGGTTTTGCGAGGCCGAGGTCCATAATCAAATTGCAGTACCCCTCATGAGATTTCCCTGCTGGCACATGGCTGATGCAAGTAGACTTTTCTGTATGGTTAAGCATTCGTGCTGGATATCTATGTACACCTTGCACTGTGGCTGGTATTCTTGTGGAAACCAACAGATAAGTCTATACAAATGCAATTCCACTATACCTTCTTATTTTTTACATTTTTATGTGTGGATTGTCTTATCAAACGGGTAAAGGGCATATCTGTCTCGTTGGTGCACTTGTTTGGATAATAAGAATCCATTTCAGTCTCGTGATACTTCAATATCCTAAGGTGGTTCGAGTGGGAGTTCTAATGTAAGAGACTGTCCGAGCTCGACTGAACCTATTGAAAAGAAGAGGTCGGTGCCAGATTATAACAAAGTCAAGGGAGCGGCACTTCTTATTCAAGACTTTTATACAAGACTTGTCAGTTACCAAGGGTGTCTCGTTCGTACTATCACAGCGGTTTCGGCTATTGCGTATGGTTCAACAACATCTACATGGGATAGTGGTCAATACAACAGTGGCTTCACGTCTTCACAACTGCACCACCAGGCTCCAAACCAACTTTGCATAACTGAGGTTGCCGACTCGCCACTCATCCTTTAAGACAAGGATGTTTCGAAGGGGAAGGGAATGTCATGTACCTACTATATGTGAGAGGGTTCCCCTTATCGTGTATGTATATGTTTTTAGTAATATTTGTATTTAGTATAGTTAAGAGTGCTAGTTAGTAGTAAGTTGTAGTGAGCGGTTGAGATGTAACCACCTAGGGGTTGTTTAGCCGTTGGATGCTAGGTAGTGAGTGAGGGATTTATAAGCTTTTGATCCTGTAATGAAAATCTTATCCAAATTTTAATCAAATTAATCGTTCAATCGATTTTAGGTTGTGTTCGCAAGAACCAGAGAAACTTGATTCTCTGAATCAAGTGGTTACTATCCGAATCTTGTCATACCACCAAATGATATCTTGTCGATCTAAATACGACTAGTAATAATAAGTCTATCAAAAGATAAACTAGATCTAGTTGGATCCCAGCCGATCAAGTTTGTGCACGAAGCAAATCACAAAAAATATGAAACCAATAAAAAAAATCTTCGTGTTTTCAAATCTTCAATAGTGTTTTGTACCTGCACATTAACAAACTTGATTCCAACTTATGATCGATCATGTACATAACAGAGTCTGTTAACAATGGATGATCACAAGTCAACGTCATATCTAAAAACAGATTTGAACTACTGCTAATCTCTTGATCTAGTTTGAGTGAACTTATGTCAGAAGACAAGGCTCTCAAGAATAATCAAACTAGGTGCAATCAAGACTCAAGAGTTAACAACCATTAGTCAATCAAATCAATAATCGAAAACTAAAATCAAAATGCGTTTTCTAGTTTACCACAAACGGTACTAGTAGACGCTTCTTGATCCCAAAGAAGTCTTTAAACTAGCGGACGTGTACGTAAGAGATTTTGTAATTAGGTTACTCTCCTCTTCAAGATAGTATTACAAGTAATACTATTAGTCGGCTACAGCAGTGACTACGAAACGAAGTGCCTGCCTCAGGATGAGTTTGTAAGAAGAACAAACTTCATTATTTATAAATCAAGGTAGTTTGGGCACCAAGGAATTTCTATAACCGAAAATATTTCTCAAGATATGCAATAAAGCACCGAAATTCGGTTTTGTCTAATTCCAACCAATATCCAACTGTCTAACCGAAATCTCTCTTGGACAACTCAATATTAGCTAGCACTTAACTAATATATATTTCTAGAGATATGTTTTGCTTGCTTGTAAAATAAAAAACTCATTCGTTCAAAAATCTTAAAAACATTCTCAACCATTTCCGTTTGGAATCTCACCTTGAGTATCAAGGAATATCTTTGAACAATTAAATAAATAAGATTTTACCTCATGTTCAAATTACTTATTATGTCGACATCTTGAACTTTCCTATTTTTCAAACCCAATTTCCAAATCATACAAACCGTAAAGTGCACGTGACTTAATGAAATCGTTTTTTTCTATGGGGGTCGTTCTACCTTGATTCCTAACATAGGTTAGGATCAATTTTAACTTGACTCTGAATATAGGTAGGGATCGGTTCTACCTTGCAGCATAAGTTAGTATAGATTCGACCTGGACTCCATATATAGGTTAAGATTCGTCCAACCTTAAGATCTTCACTGAAAACCATACCTTTAATCCTCTTGATTTCTTTCAACTACGAAACAAGTTCGGAAGTCTACTTCCTTAAACTCATGTAATTAAACATAGTTTTCTAAGCATGAAGTCAAACCTATGTTCACTACACAATCAGGTAAGAGTTACAAAGATTATGTTGATATCACAATCACGAAGTTCAAAAGATAAGCATTACACTTCATAATTCAATATACCAATATAAAGCATTCATGGCTACTGATATATTTTTCCTTCATACTTTGATCACAATACGATGATTAAGTCTCTTATACTAGAGTTTCATGTGTATAACTTCACATGTTATGTATCAGAAATAACTTGAAAGCTTACGATAGAGAAATGGAAATAATTTAAGTCATGTATTACTAACCTCAAGTGGAAGGATGACCTCATGGTTGATGTCCATACATCTTCGGGATTCAAGTCTTCTGAGTAATACTTGTATTCCTCAACATTTCTAGATTTCCTAGTCTAACCTAACGAATCTGACTCTGGTAATATAATCAAGCTACTTATGAGTTTTGATACTAAAATATGACAACCAACCTTGACATACCAATGCTTAGTGGGTTCAACCGAGCAATGCTCTAACATTTGCTTTCCAACAAGAGAGCTTCTAGAAAATGCAGAAAAATCATTTGCTTCCATGATTGCATGTTTCTTAGACTCGTATCCGGATGGTAACGACCTGAGAATCTTGCATATTATATCTTTTTCAGAAATAGTATTTCCAATAGAGAAAGAAACATTGACAATCTAAGAGAGATTTACATGAAACTCTTCAAAAGTATTGTTATCATAAATTTAAAGGTTTTCCCAATCAGACATGAAGGTTTGAAGTCTATCTTCTTTTTATGATATGTTACGTGAAGACTATTCCAAGCTCATGGGAAGTTTGACACGTGGAAACGTGATGTTTATGGTATCTAAATATATCATGAATTATAACATTCAAACCATCTTAAGTTTGCTTGGCGGGAGCCTTTTCTTCACTTTAGTATGCAGCTAATTATTTAAACTCATTTTCCGAATTTCTCACTTTCGGACAACCATACCCATCAACGACTACTAACCACATATTAAAGTCGCGTGATTGAAGAAACATCTCATAACAGACTTCAGCACAGATAGTTAGTATCACTAAATCTTGGCGGTACGTAACTGAATCGATTCATGTGAACTCGAACTCATTGTCTTATAGGTTGGATTGCACCAAACACAAATTGTTAGATTTTTCCGTGTTTACCTACTCTGATAATATTTGAAATGACGAGGATACCAAGTGCACCACAATATTTTCCATGTCAACATATATGACACATACTTTGGATGATCTAATATAGACAGAGATTGTCAAGAAGATAACAACCACAAGATATACACTTGGGATATATAATAGGCATTGAAACCGAACCTAACTATAGGGAACAATCCAAGTGTTTTGATTAATGTACAAGTGCAATTAATTTATTATAAATAAAATAATAATTATAATACAGAAAATAAAGTAAAAGCACACAACAAGATTTTTTTAACGAGGAAACCAGAAATGCAGAAAAATATTGGGACATAGTCCAGTTTTGAATATTCTCATAATTAAGCCGCTCTACAAAGACCACTACCAACTTCGTATATTTGATACCAAGTAAACTACCCATACTTACATAGTTTCCTTAGTATCCCTGCGCCTTCAACCAATCTAGCCTATGTACATGATTCCTTAGATAAAGATCACTATCTTAAGTTGTTTCACCAGTCGTGAAGACTTTTTGCACTCAACTTCTTTGGATCGTATTCCGAAACAGTAAATGACTAATCTGCTTTTTATCAATCTCAAGAAGTAAATTAGAGATTTAGTTGAGTAAAACAAAGGCTCTTCCCTTTAATCTAATAAACTCCTTTGTTTGGTTAAATCAACAAAGATCTAGATTATCAAGATAACCAGATATAGGTTTACAAACTATCAGATTCGAATATTGAAGAATACCACTGACTGACAGCTTGCCGATCTATACGACTAGCAATAATATGTCTATCAAGGAATAAACAAAGCTAATTCGGATCCCAGCCGATCAAGTATGTACACGAAGTAAATCACAAAGATAGGAAACCAATAAGAAATTTTCTTGTCTTCAAATCTTCAATGTACCTGCACAAATAAACTTGAACAGAGTCTGTTAACAATGGATGATCACAAGTCTATCGTCAGATCTAAAAATATATCTGAACTACCGTCAAATCTTGATTTAGTTTGAGTGACGTTATGCTAGAAGAGAAGACTCTCAAGAGTAATCAAACTAGGTGCAATCAAGATCTAATGACACTCTGAAATATTGTCACATTAAAGTTTTGAAAAGAATATAATCCCTTGATTCATTTCTTGTTTTCTTATTTTTACACTTCTGTGCATGCATAAACGCTTACATCCATGATCAAGAATATGAAATTTGAGATGACAAATATGGGTGAACTATTTGGGGCAAGCTCTCATGAGAAGATGCAAACAAAAATTCAACAAGCCATGTGTTTATTGTCTCCTGATACCTTGAAAAAATGGAATTCCAATCTCTATTAATATCCAAATTAAGTTTTCCCAATATTGTCCACGCGCACATTGTACTAAGATCAAATGCCTTCTAATCTCTTTCTTTTCCTGTGATTATTTACATGTTTTTTAGGTGTTTGACCTTAAACCAACTTATTATGATGTTCTACGTTTCTGCACCAGCAATAACTTTTAAAATTTATTTATTTTTAGTTTGAATTTCTGTTATTATCACCACTATTGTTGCTCGATGTAAAGATTTTTTTTTTCTTTTAAGTTTTTTTTTTATGTTCAATAATTTAAATTTAATATACTAAGTAAAATCTGATACGGATTAGGAAACCTAGTTATAGTATGAAGCGTAGATTCCGTGTTAAAATTAGTCGTAAATAGCTTTAGTGGTTAGGTTATGGATAGCTTTAGTCTGGACCCGAGCCTATAGGTTATCCAGGGCCTACAGTCCCGCTTTTAGATTATACATGGGGAAGTTCTATTTGAAATGTATTAGTCATATATCCCTGAATATGCAGATATAAAGAGTGATTTGATGGTTCTTATATTCCCTCCCATTGAGGAGGTAGGGGTTGAACCCCTGATTTCCAGAATCCACTTTAATTTAAGGAGTTTGGAAATAATCTAGGAACCACTAGTTTAGGGTACTAAAAAAAATGCAAATATAAGTACTTTTTATTATTGCAGATTGACGAGCGTATAATGGACTTTGGAGGTGTCACCTGTCCAAGAAAGTGGTGAATTTGAAAAGTCGATATGTGCTCGGTCTACCAAGAGGAGAATCAACAATTGAGAATTTGATGGGATAAAATCGGCGGGTTCATTTTTTTTTTACTCAAAAAGGGGAAAGTTTATTAAGGAAAAAAGTGAGTTTCACAAAGAAGTGAAAAACACTTGAAACAGTACAAAAAAAACAAAAATACTAACCAAAGACTAGCAATTACAAGATGGCATCATGCTGGTTCCTAAGAACCAAATCTAGGGGAAGACCATAAAAAATCCTAAGATTAGAAGTTGCAGCCCAATTAAAAATTAAGCTTTTAACATCATCAATTAATCTCTCTGTAATTTTTTACTTTCCCATGAAAAATCTATTGTTTCTTTCTAGCCAAATGATCCATCAAATAATAAAAGGTAATAAGTCCCAAATCTGCCATTTCTTAGCTCTCTTCTTTCTTCTCTTCTGTTCCCATAAAAGATTTGGCCGAGTTAGGAAATACCAGCTGAATTCCATAACAGATTAAAAAGAAATTCCAGATGGTTTGTGTTATCTCACAGTGTAAAAAGAGATGATCATTAGATTCAGCAGCTTTCTTGCACATTATACAACCGTTGATTACAATGACATGTTTTAATTTGTCCATTGTTGGTGCAGCTTTATAGCAAAAAATCCAAGCAAAAAAGTTACCTTTTGTGTATAACAACTTTCCACGGAGAAAGTATTTTCCGGTCTCCAACTTCTGGTATATGAAAAATCAGTAAGAAAAGAGGGGTCATGTAGCATATTTAAAAGCTGAGAGACCTCATTGACTTCATTATTTTTCAATACTCTACTAAATTTAAAATTCCAAGTGGCAATCCCATCAGAATAAGAGACCATATCTCTTGTTAGAGCATTGCTCGGTCGAACTCGCATGCTTGCTATCTCAAGCATGTTTGTCAATGTTAGTGATCAAAACTATAAGTCTTGATTTCTAGCCTATTTATGGATGTCTCGGACTAGGACATAGATAGTGTAGTTGAGCTTAGATCTCTCAGCGTTCATCATTTGAAGACGAAGAACTACTAAGAGGAGCTTGTGGAACTTCATCAGCAAAAGGTATATGGAGACTTAAACTCATCTATCACTTGGAAAGTCTACTTCTACTCTATCTCCTATATTGAGACATAAGTCGTGTTACGATATAGTTTTCTATTATACACATTTGAGATTTTGAGCTGAGTTTATCTCACTTATATATTTCTCGAAATATGTGTTGGAAAGCTTTCGCTTTAGCCATGTTCATCTTACATTCGTGACGAAATTCCGAATAAGATCATATGAAAATTTCCGACTTTCATCTAACATGGTTTGTGTGATACAATCATTTGGTGTTTCCTTGGAATGTTTCATTATGATAATTTCAATAACTTGAAAATCGCTTTGACGAAAAATAGTTTGTGAACAACAACTATATAACGTCCTCTAAGAAAGTTTCAATGATTGAAATTAAGAGTTGATGATATAACCATCTTTGGATATAAGCGTATATAGTGTGTTCGCACATTATTGTATAAATCCATAAACCGGGAACCAAGTTTATGCATATGTGTGTATACAAAATTGGTAAAGGAGACATCATAAGTATGCGTACCCGTACGCATACTGGTTGAAATTTTCGAACCGAAAATATCTGCTGTGTTTAGGAATTACAAACTCCTAAACTAGTCACCTTAAGTTTTCGAACCGAAAATATCTGCTGAGTTTGGGAATTACAAACTCCTAAACTAGTCACCTTAAGTATGCGTACCCGTACGCGTACTGGCGGAAGTTTTCCAACCGAGAATTTCTGCTGAGTTTGGAAACTTAACAAACTCAAATCCGGTTGCTTAAGTACGCATACTTAAGCTGGATATTTTGTCAAATCGGCCTGTTCATGAACTTAAACATTTAAATCTCAAGCAATGCAATCTTTGCAAACCGTGGCTATAATGTTCATGATTGATTCGAGTAAATCAAGCCGATTTAGTTTCAATTGTGTCTTCTTTGCAATTGAAAAACTCTTTAACTAGTTTCATTTGAGTCATTTGAACTAGTTATGGATAAGATGAATAAGGTTAATATGAGAGTAAACATATGGCTAACCTCGATTAACTATTTGATCCAACATGAGTGTACACATTTGGGTACGGTAACATAAACCTAAATGAGGGTACATTTAATTTGTGTGTAACAAGCTAAGTTCGATCTAACGGTTGAAAGATATTAGCTTGGTTGAATCAGGTTTTTCATCTAACGGTGATTATTGAATGCTTTGTTACTAAAGTAAAATGGATTGCAAACCCTGATTTGAAAACTATACAAAGGAGAACTCTAACAACTGGGAAACCTAATCCCTGCACCTCCTGTGTGATACTAGTTGTATTGCTAGAGTCGATTCTCCTTTAACCTTAGGTTTCTTCTCGAGACCCTGTAGGTTAACGACTTGAAGACTTCATTGGGATTGTGAAGCCAGAACGATACTACTTCTCTTGTAATTGTGTGATCTGATCTTGATGTTTCTACCGCACGAGTACAATTGTAAAATTAGCTTGAGATTTATTTCTCCGATAGGCAAGATAGAAAATTAGTCACAAACAATCTCCGTGTCATCGTTTGTGATTCCACAATATCTAGTTTCGCCATTATATGATTTAGATTATTGTGAGGTGATTGATAATACTAGGTTGTTCTTAGGGAATATAAGTCTGGTTTATCAATTGGTTCCTGTTCACCTTGATTTATCAAAAGACGGAACAAAAACTCTTGGGTATTTCTGTAGGAGACAGATTTATTCAATACTATAGACTTTTCTGTGTGAGAAATATTTGTTTATAAAGTCTTCGACTTTGGATCGTAGCAACTCTTGGTTCTGGGTGAGATCAGCTAAGGGAATCAAGTGCGTAGTATTCTACTGGGATCAAAGACGTAAGGAGCGTAACTGTACCTTGAATCAGTGTGAGATTGATTAGGGTTCAACTACAGTCAAGTCCGAAGTTAATTGGTAGTAGGCTAGTGTCTGTAGCGGCTTAATACAGTGTGGTGTTCAAGCTGGACTAGGTCCCGGGGTTTTTCTGCATTTGCGGTTTCCTCGTTAACAAAATTTTGGTGTCTGTGTTATTTCTTTTCCGCGTTATATTTTGTTATATAATTGAAATATCACAGGTTGTGCATTGTACCGATCAATTAGGAAATCCAACCTTTGGTTGTTGATTGAGATTGATTGATCCTTGAACATTGGTCTTTAGTGCCGTTCAAGTTACTCCTCTTATTCAATAGGGCTCGCAGATTTCTATTTGTTGATTGCGGATTGATTAAGAGTTAGAGATATTAAACTCTTTGATATACTTTATTCTATATTGAGTTTGACTGTCTAGTTGATTCTCTAGAATGTATATTGGAGTAAGTCCTTTCAGATTTCCAAACGAATTGTTGGGTGTGGTTTTTAGACCCCCACATTTTCATCTCTAACAGTAGCATCCTTACTCCTTGACAATTTGAATAAGGAGGGAAAAGTATTACAGAGAAGTTGATCATTGAACCAATAATTCTTCCAGAATAAACAACTATCTCCGTTCTGCACTTGAATACTAGTGTTTTGCATCACCAAATCCCTGCTCTTCAAGAAACCTTCCCATAAACTTTTCCCCGCAGATTTATTTGAAGAATTAGGATGAAAAACATTTTCATTTCCACCAAAATTTTGTTGTACTATTGATCTCCAAAGGGAATTCTTCTCTTTGCCATATCTCCAAATCCATTTAGCATGGAGAGCCTTATTTATTATCCTTAGTTTTCTAATACCAACTCCACCTTTGCTTTTTGATAAAGAAACATTATCCCAAGCAACCCAGCTTTTTTTTTTTTACAGAATTTGAAGTACCCTGTAAGAAATGTCTCATGATTCTCTCCATTTTCTTTTTCAACATCAGCAGGTAATTGAAATAATGGTAAGTAATAAATAGGCAAACTGGAAAGAACATAAGTAATCAGCATAAATCTACCTCATTTGGATAAATATTTCCTCCGCCAAGTATTTAGTCTTTGTTGAAATTTTTGTAAAATACCCTCCCAAACACCAGCAGATTTTGATTTGCTTCCCAAGGGAATGCCCAAATAATTGATAGGAAAATTTAAAATCCGACACCCAAAATTTCAGCACACTCCACAATATGTTGATCATCTCCCATTTTAACTATTGCACTTTTGCTGAAATTTACTCTCAAATCAGAGATCACTTCAAAAATGCAATTAAAATGTTCTTCAAATTGGTAATCTGATCAGTATTTTCATCAAGGAACACAATTAAGTCGTCTGCAAATTGAAAGTGATTGATAGAAATACCTGTTTGAGATGGCTTAAAACAAAAAATAAACCCAAAGAGGCTGCTTTCTTGATTATTAAAGATAAAATTTCAACAACCATGACAAGAATGGAGACAAGGGGTCTCCCTGCCTGACTCCTTTCCCCCTCCTGAATAGTTTAGATGCATGACCATTGACTAAGGTTGAAAATCTAACACTCGAAAGACACCACCTTATCCAATTTCTCCAGATATTGCCAAAACCAAATCTTTGCATAGTTGTATCCAGGCAAGACCAACTCAAATTATCGAAAGCTTTAGCAAAATCCACTTTCACTACCAAGCCCGGTTCATTTGTCCTCTCTCTTGCATCTATAAGCTCTGAGGCAATCAAAATCCCATCCACAAATCGCAATCGGCCTATTATCAATAAAAGCTCCTTGGAATTCAGAAATAATGGAAGGAATTACCAACTTTAATCTTTCGGCCAGTTATTTTGAGATAATCTTATAAATCCCTCCAATTAGATTAATAGGCCTGTAATTACGCATGTTTACTGCACCATCACACTTTGGAAGAAGAATGATATTAGTGCAATTCAGTCTCCAATCTAAGTTGCCAAATTTTTCAAACTCCCTTATGACATCCAAAGTATCTTTCTTCAAAATGTCCCATGTAGCTTTAAAAAATTCCGTAGTGTATCCATCAGGTCCCAGATACTTGTTATTTCCAAAATGCATAATCACATTCTTCGCTTCAGCTTCTTCAAAAGGTTTCTCAAGTAAGATACTTTGTTGAACTGAAATTGTAGGCATCTGTAGATTATCAAATCTTGGCCTAAAAATATCATCTTCCTGGAAAACCTTTGAAAAGTAGTCTTTTGCTTCCCCACTGATTAGTTTTCTGTCACGACACATCACCCCATCAATAACGAGAGAGTTGATATTATGATTTCTGAGTTTGAAAGAAGCATATTTGTGAAAGAATTTAGAATTCCTTTCTCCATCTGCCAACCATATCCCTTTTGACCTTGCATGGCGTGCCATTTCCTAGCCAAATTAAGAGAAGCACTTTTGTGTTCAACGGAAACACAGATCAAGCCCACACGCACCGAATCACAGATCGTTACAGAATAATAACCCAATAACAGAATAGGGCCCACTATGATGTCATACAAGATCAGTAAATAAGAGCCACAGACACTCCAACACATCCTATCTATACGTCCACCACGTGGCAGAAACCTATTAAGCAGCTTATCCCCAGTACACAAAAGTGTTGCTAATCCCAAGCAAATAACAGACACTCATAACTACTCCCTACAAAGGTCCAACGGGAGTTACTCAACAAACTCCTTCCATTTCCTCCTTAGAGCTTGTTTTGAATTCTAAAAGTTAATATGGAAACCACAGGAATCATGTGTAGCTCTGGCCGTGGATGTTTCGTGCCCGAAGCATCCGCCGTATCAGCTCAGCGTTCACTTGCTGTTTTGCCTCCACCTTCTATTTCAAGATCATTCAAGGTACTTCAAGATTTTTTACTTCTTACATTGATGCTAGACTCGAAACGAATGTTTACAATACAGGAACTAATGTTTTGAGATGTTTGTGCAGCCATTTAAATCAAGTTCTATCTTTGGTGAATCTTTACGTACCGTGGCTAAATCATCTGCAAAGCTTTTGAAGACCAAGGCCTCCTCTTCACCTGTCACGAAATGTGAACTCGGAGATAGTTTGGTAATCACTTCTCTCATATCCATAGCTTGCATTTTTATTGAATTGAAGAAACTTGGCGTTGGTTTAGGATTGAACTTGCTCAATTATGTAATTCTGATTACAAAAGAATTTTCTGTCCAACCGCATGGTATTGCAATTGCTCTCGCTACCAATTGATCCGTTCTAATTGATGGGGGATTAGTCATTTGTCATGAATCCTAAAGAAAATAGTATTAATTAGTAGAGAACTGAAATTAATGAGACTGTTTATTGCAGGAAGAATTCTTGGCAAAAGCAACACCTGACAAGAATTTGATTAGAGTGATGATGTGCATGGGAGAAGCCATCAGAACTATTGCCTTCAAAGTCAGAACCGCCTCTTGTGGTGGAACAGCCTGTGTGAATTCATTTGGTGATGAACAACTCGCAGTTGATATGCTCGCAGACAAGTTGCTTTTTGATGTAAGTAACACCAAAATCTTCTACTTCTTATTCGAGCTAGTTGTAGCAATGAAACCGGTGTTATAATAACTCATAGTAACAAATAAGTTCGATTCCTCTGCTGCTTTGATGCTTAGCTAGGCCTTGACTCATTCTCACTTCTGCAAATACGCTTGCTCTGAGGAAGTTCCTGAGCTTCAGGATATGGGAGGCCCAACTGAAGGTTTGCAAAATATTGTAAGCTTCATTGTGATAGTGAAAACTTAAGTACTCGAAACTTGATATAGCTTTATTTTGTTTGGGGTACTAATCAGGAGGATTCAGTGTTGCTTTTGATCCCCTTGACGGCTCTAGCATTGTGGACACCAATTTCACAGTAGGTACCATCTTTGGAGTTTGGCCTGGAGATAAGCTAACAGGTGTTACTGGAAGAGATCAAGTTGCAGCTGCTATGGGTATCTATGGTCCCCGAACAACTTATGTTATTGCCATCAAAGGTTTCCCAGGGACCCATGAATTCCTTCTTCTAGACGAAGGTTAGATAAACATAACAAAACCTACACCAGTTTTGTGTTTCTCATTTTTATTGAGTTTGCGCTCTAAAAAACAGTCCTTTCTTGTCTGAATTTCTAGGTAAATGGCAACATGTCAAAGAAACCACAGAAATCAATGAAGGAAAAATGTTCTCCCCCGGAAATTTGAGAGCCACATTTGACAATGCTAACTATGATAAGGTCTTGTATTCTTCCTTTTCATCCTTATTCAGTTTTGTAACATTGATCACAATATCTCATATTCTTAACATTGTGTCCGAACAGCTTGTCAATTACTATGTTAGAGAGAAGTACACATTGCGGTACACCGGAGGAATGGTTCCTGACGTTAACCAGGTTTATAGAAGAGAAACATAATGATCTTTCCTCACTTTTCTTGTTTGTCTGTAAAAATGACTGACTATGAATTGATTTTCTTTATGGCAGATTATTGTGAAAGAGAAGGGTGTATTTACAAATGTGATATCCCCAACTTCAAAAGCCAAGTTGAGGTTACTATTCGAGGTAGCTCCATTGGGTCTATTAGTCGAAAATGCTGGTGGATACAGTAGTGATGGATACATATCAGTTCTAGACAAGGAGATTACTGCTCTTGATGAAAGAACCCAAGTTGCTTACGGATCAAAGAATGAGATTATTCGGTTCGAAGAAACAATGTATGGAAAATCTAGACTGGCTGGTACCCCTGTTGGAGCTACTGCTTAAATGTTTAAGTAATAGTTTTGCAAGATTAAATTTTATGAACTCGAACTGAATTTTGCATTTCACATTTATATACTATGTTGAGAGATTCATAGTTTCAAATTACAATGTTGGAATGGGGATGTATCGAGATGATGCAAAAACAAGCAAAGAGCTTGTTTCAATAGCTGTTTCGGCTGTTTGTTGACATCCAAAATCCAATGGGTAAACTATATGCAAGCCCAGATATTCAATGTGCAAGAACCATTCTATAAAAACCTGGCTGTATTGCTTATGGACCTTCGGTAATGAAAGAAGGCTGTTTTTAGGCATGCGTAAAACTTTCAGGGCATACTGAATAAAGACAAAAAAGGATTGTAAATAGCAAAATCAGAAGCTCTTTAACCAAATATTTTTATTAATGGTAAATCTGCTCTTTAAGGATTAGTGTTAATACTAATGATTAGTTAAAATAATTAGTGATTAGTGATTAGTTTTAAAATTGTTTAGTTATAAATTTGTGTAGATGAAAAATTTTGAGTAAGAAAAAAAAAAGTTAGATTTTTTGGAGAAGGAGAAGGGGAAAATGAGAAAAAAACTTGTATTTGATTCAATGGATGAGGAGGGTACACTTCTATCTTATGTTTAATCTCACTTTTGTAGCTTAAAATCATAAAAAGTTTGTGTTTTTTCACTAAGGTTCGGCGAGTCTGGAATATGTTCGGCTTAATATATCAGCCGAACCCACCTGGATATTGACAACTAATGAACAGTTCGGCAAGCTGAAAGTGTTATTATTATGAGCCGAATCCACTTTGTAGGCCCTAGTTCGGCTTGTTTAAAAATGTCATAATGAGCCGAACCTAATCATGTATGATCTGGAAGAAAAATTATGTGAGGTTCGGCTTATATTGAGAAAATCGTAAGCGCCGAACCTTTTGGTAGTACATGGTTCGGCTATTTACATAAGTATTATATAAGCCGAACCTGATCATTTATATTCCTGATAATTGTTGGGGTAAGAATTTTATATCGGTTCGGCACATAATGTGAATATCTTAATAGCCGAACCTCGTAAATGTGCTAGGTTCGGCACATATTATGATTATCGAATACGCCGAACCCCTATGCATCTCTATATGTGACTAGGTTCGGCTTGAAATTTCATGAAATTTCATGCCGAACTGTTCATATACTCTTACAGGAAGCTTCTGTGAAGAACAGTTCGGCTAAAAACGCAACTCAATTTTGAGCCGAACCCAACACCGTAACCGTCATTTAATCGATGAGAAACAGCAAAATAGGAAATTTGGTATGTAAAACTTACTTTCTTATCCTCATTTCCGGAGTTGGAAATGCAGTTGGTTCAATTGGTGGTTGATTTTCAGTTTCTACACCTTCATTTTCAATTGGTTCTTCTTCATCAATTGATGGATTAGAAGACGATTTGGTTTGCCTAGTCCCTGCTTTTCTTTGTACGAGTCATTATGTAGTTGAGTTTAATCGACGATCAAATTTTTACGAATCGACAATTAATCATGGTGATGAATTTTTTTTCGCGGGAGGGGAAGAGTTCGGCTAGAAGAGGAAGAAGAAGAGATGTTAAGGAAAACTGATTTTGATTTTTTAGAAAACTGATTTTAGATTTTTGTATTAAGGGTATATAGGTAATTGAACTACCCATAAGGTACCCTTTATAAGGTCACCCAAGATGGGACTATTGTTTTGTATGCCTAGAAAGATTTACGTATGCCTAAAAACAGCCTTCTAATTAAATGTGACAAACTTTCTGTCCTTTAAGAGAATATATGTGGTATAAATGTGAGACAAGAATGAAATCCATACCAAGTAGATGGACAACCGTATTTATATCGACAAGCAGTGAGCACGTGTGATGCACGTTGGCAACATTAATTTTTGTGGAAATTGAATTAGTATCCCTCCTTCTGATGGGCCTTCACAAATATCCCTAACAGACTTCACAAATATCCCTAGTGGCATAATTGAAATTACAATAAAAAAATAGTTTTCATAATCTCATTTTTTAACCTTTATACCTTCTTCTGCTTCTTCTTATCTTCTTTATTTCTCATTTTGAGAAGAAACAATCGAGTTCACCACCATCTCCATCGTCTACATCGCTCTCACCGCCACCATATTCATCGTTCCTATCACCACCACCATCTCCATCGCCTCCACCGCAACTAGCAACACCAATAGTGATATTTATTAGTAGAGTTTATCAACATATTCGTTTTATTTTCAGATCTGATACAGAAAATTCAAGACGTGATTTTGATTCATATTTTAGTTCATCCGATTCATATAGATTGAAAGATCTGATTTCAATTTTGGTAATTCCGAGTTGCAGATAAGTTTTTCATATTCGGCTCATCGAAGCTCAAGACCTATTCAGTTCATATGTTCATCATTTTGGTTGCGTACAATTTTTACTGGTGACCTAATAGCTTTGTTTTCATCTCAATTGTCTTTTCTGATTCATAATCAGAGTCTAAATTTACAATAATCTCATCTTAATCTCACTTGTGAGCTAAGAATTTTGAAAATTTTCACCAAACTTTTTCTAGGGTTCTTGATGTTGGTGTTGCAGTGTTGTTGTTGTTATGGATGTGGTGATGGAGGTGTTATAAAGTTTGTGTTTATGTTTTTTGTTGAATTTATGGTTGATGGTGGTGCTGAGTTATTGAGAGAACAACAAGGATGGGTGCTGCTATTGGTGGAGGAGTTGCAGGAATGAGTGTTGTTATTGTTTATATGTTTTTATGGGATCAATTGTTGTTGTTGACCCAATTTTATAGGATCAACTACGGTTGTTGATCCATTTATGGGATCAACTCCTGTTGTTGACCCGATTTATTGGATCAACTCCTGTTGTTGACCCAATTTTTTATGGGATCAACTACTGTTATTTATCCTTTCAACTCCTGTTGTTGAAAATATTTCCTTTGGATAAGTATAATCATGCTTGTAGTTTAAATTATGTAATTTTCTTCCAATGTTGAACTTGTGGTGCAATGGTAGCATGACTGACTCCATGTCAGATGATGTGTGTCTGACTCACGCCAAGTTCACTCCATTTACATGGGTCAACTTTCATTGTTGATCCAATTTATGGGATCAACAATGGTAGTTGATCCCCTAAATTGGATAAACTTCTATTGTTGATCCTTTTTCTTTTATCAACTACCGTTGTTGATTTCCTAAATTGGATCAACTTCTACTGTTGGTTCTATTTTTATTTGGATCAACTATTGTTGTTGATACAAAAATATCTGAACTAGTGGTGGCGGCAGCGGCGACGATGGTGGCGGGACCGACTAGTGGTGGTGACGGCGACAGACTAGTGGTGGTGGAGGACTGTTGGTGGTGTAATGGTGGTGGTGAATGAGTGGTGGTGGAATGGTAGTTGAATGTTGGTGGTGGTGGTGCTCGTGGTGGTGGTGAAGTGGTAGAGGAAGAAATTTCTTCCATTTTGAAATAAAGAAAAACATTATATGGGTGAGGGTATTAAAGTAATATAATTTTAAATGGATAAGGTTATTAAAAAGTAGGCACATATTTATTGTTGTATAAGGATATATTTATTGTGTGTCAAAAGTAGGGACATATAAATAATGTACCCTTAATTTTTCATTTCATTTCTGAAATGTGGTACTTGTTATAGGACCTACGGCCCATGGGTGTGCGGCCCAACTAGAATCCTAAGGGTTTCTCTTTACATTATATAAATGATACTTTACCTATGTAATAGGCTAATCAATAGAAATCCTTCTCTTCTCTACCTCTTTCTTTTTCCCTTATTATTCTACTACAACACGTTATCATGCACGAAGCTATACCGCGGAGCTATCGGTTGATTTTTTTTTTGCATGGATGCGTTACCAGGTATTTCTTTTGAACAAAGAAATTTCGTTTCATAGTATATATAGGAATCAACGAAAACATGATTATCAAACATATAGATTTCACCGTTAGATTTTCATGAAAATTTAGTATGGTCAACCCTATTTACTCTGTTAAAATTTCAATCAAATCGGAATATGATGCAATCTCCAAATCATGATTTCAGTAGAACTGTCTTCGTTTAGAAAATCCTAATTATAACATCGTCGAAAAACCTAAGTTTCGTATAATTTTAACCGTTGGATTATTCTGTGGTTTTTATATACGATATATGTTATCCTCATGGAGATACTGTAAAAATTTCATAAAGATCCAACCATGGAAAGTACTCCAAGATACGTGATATTTCCTGTTGTGTCCACAAAAACGTGAATTGGAACAGTTAAACGGCGTCATTAACATCTTTTTATCTAGCCGTTGGATGTCTTTGAAATTTTAATATGTTTATTGAAACATTATGGTAAATCTACAGTAAAAACTCATCATGATCGGACTATGATGAATTTGTATGTCAATTAGAACCGTTGAAAGAAGAATTTTTTTAATTTTTAGGGTTAACGATATGTTTTGGGCTCATATGCTAATAGTTTCACACTTGTTATCAATGGGCCTGAATATTTCATATATAATGGACCATATATGTTTATATTCATTAAACATGACTTTGTCGACCCAATGGACCGGGTCTTGACCAAATAGTTGACCAAACTTTGACTAAATCAATTTCACTCTAATTTGACCTTTTGAACTCAGAAGTACTTGAGCACCACTAAAGAGTCTATGATGTGGAAGTTTGTGTACACAAGTACAATACTTTCTTCATAAAAAACTTCAACTTATAAAGATACACCTTTCAAAGAGGAAGCCATACCTTCAACATTTCCAAGGCGACATATTAACTTCAGACGATGTATTGCTTTGAAGGAAGTTTGTCGAATTTTCCCCAAACTTGAATGTTAAGTGGGATGTTATCAACTTGTTAGACTATAATGAGTCAACAATTTTGATAATGATATGTTGTAATTAAAAGCACACCTCACGTTTTGTGGAAAGAAACTCACAAAAGTTTCCATGAGTCAGAGATGTAATTCTAGCTCCCGTAGTAACGATACAAAGTAATATCTACCTATAATGGGACAAAGATGTAATTACGTCTCATACCAATGAGAGTTTCAAATCTTGGTATAAGCATTTTACTGAGAATGGTACAAGCGTTGTAATACTAGTATCATATATTAGTAGTTAACTACAAGAGATATAGGGAGTTTAAAGGAAAACGAACACACTATATTCTTGGAGAAGGTCATGCCTTAGATATCAACATTAATGGAAACAAGAAATTTGCCAAATCAATACACTTACCCTTTTTTTTTTACCTTTATTCAATCGAATTCGTATGGTTAGATTCTACATTTTGATCCTAAAATGTTGTCTTTGACATATATTTCATTAGCTAAAATAAAGAAACTTTTTTTTGCGAAGAATTGAGTTCATTGGCTGCACTTATGGAATGAAAAGTATATCATTTTCATGAGATTGAAATACTTTAAAGAACTTGAGATATACTCAAAAGTACTTGAGTTATAAGGATCATTCGTACATTATGATGAAAAGTATATCATCTTCATGAACGGTAACACTCTAAAGTAAATGAGATAGATTTTTTTTTGTTACGTAATAAGGTCACACCACTTATTACACGAAACTCTTAAGGAATTTAAATTAGTTGTTGAACTATTTCCTTATAATGTGACTACAATGATTGGATCATGAGCGAAGCAATGTTCAAATTTTGTTTCCAAGATGGAACAAAGATTAATAGTCACAGAAGCTCTATATGTACCGAGAGCTAATCACCTTGTTAAATTCCAAAGAGACCCATGCAAGTGGATATCATATGGAAACTCACAATGATGAGAATGTAATTGATTGCATATTTTATAGTCTCTAATATATTTGGAAGAAAATATATCTTAGAGAAACTAATGAGTCAATCTAGTGAAATATATAAATCACTATAGTATTTGGATTATTGAATCCATATTGACTTCGACGATGAAATATTGGGAATTGACTCATACAGACTTTGACATAACCATAAAGGAACTTTGGTTGTGACATGATGTTTCATTGTGAAAGTACTCATAAGTACATCACTGTGTTTGGGTGGATGAGACAACGGGAAAAATATTGACAGAATGCGAAGTAACAACATATCTCTCAATAAGTGTTTTCTAAAGAACTAGATGTACAACCCCCTTCCCGTTATGCTTTTAAGTAAGAGAGTATATCACTCATTTCACAAAGCTTTCAGTAAAATAAGACCGAGACCATCCTAAGATGCAAATGATAAAAAATCCATATTACAAAGAAAACGAGGTGATATTTGGAAAAATATCCACGCAGAACGCGTACCATTAAAGTGACTTATGGCTCTCGTGGATTTTTTGACATTTTGGACTAGTTATAGTTCCCAAGTAATGTTGCGTTTGGAAAACTACAAGCACACATTATACATGTAAGGACTCACCACCTCTTGTAAATGCTAGAGAGTATACATCAAAAGGACTTGATGGTTATTGCATGTTTAATAGGATCAATGTAGAGCATCCTATACCCTATGGTCTCGCAAAGGCTATCACCAAAGGTTACATATGGTTCCTAAGGCATGGTTATGCGTACATACCTACCTTTAACTGCTAGGGGAATATGCAATATCACACGCATCTTCACTTATTCATTTTAGACCCACAATTGGTCAATCATTCTTTGCATACCAGTTGGTAACTGGATATAAGCCTGACATTTTGTGTTCTTACGCATTTTTGGTTGCACTATATGTGTGCCCTTACGACTCCACATCGTACTATGATGTGTCATCGAAATGATTAAGTGATTATGTAGGATAAGAATTTCCAACAATTATCTGCATTTTAGAACCTTTGGCAGGAGATCTCTTACCGCTAGATTTGTGGGTTATCACTTTAATGAAAAAATCTTCCCGTCGTTAGGGGGAGATAAGAAAAAGTATTTTATAAGGGAACGACACGAATTGTCGTGGTGTGTTCCCACTGTGTCTCATATTGATTCTTGTACTCCACATATGTAAATGTGAAGCGAAAGAATAATCAATTTTCATAATGTACATTGATGTCGCTAAAGTGATGAGATAACACATACCGATCACACATATCGGCTGCAAACCTACCTGCAAGGTTACAAATCCTCAATAAGGGATATACACCATAGACTAAGGTGTTGCAACTACACCTAGTGGAAGTGTGATTGAGGTCGTGGATCCATAAAGGAAGTTGGAGAGACCACCTGGTTCGATCAATCCTCACCTAGAAAGGAACTAGGTGAGTAAGGCACAACTTAATTATATCATCATAAATCATCTCATAATATTGTCTCTGAATATGTCCATGAATCAAAATGGAGATTGCTCTGAAGTTTAATGATACCAGATAACAATGACATCCCTAGTGGATTATGAGACTGTGCACGAGTTAATGGAAAGATCATGCGAGCATACTGATGATTAATTTCATATACTCTTGCTTAAGGAAATAGAGAAACATGACATCGAACCGTACTCCTTGTTGCTTAATGTCAACGAATAGCATATTTGGCCTATACAATCGAGGTAGAACTTGGTTCTTTGACAAATATACAGGTATTTGGTGTGGTAGTGCTAACCAACCAAGTGTAAATCCTATTGGACCTACATGATTAATTTATCATAAAGCATAATGAGAAGAAAGAAGTCTTAAAGTATAAAGACCCGCCTTGTGGTGCAAGGTTTCTCACAAATCCCTGGAATTGTTTTGTAATGAACTTCATAGTGTTTGGCAACTCAGTTAGCTTGGTAATTTCAAAAGGAATTGAAATGCAGCATATGTATGTGGTTGTTATGTATCTCTGAAAGAATCAAGAGATTGAAGATATTTACAAAAGTACTTGATATCCTTTTGTTACTCAAATCAAGTGACTCTAAACCACATAGTGCGTTTACAGTTAGATAGAACGCTCACTTATGGATAGAAGCAATCAGGCGGATTTGGTATACCCGTCTAAGTGGCTATTTTATTTGGATGGGATATACAAGTAAGTTATTTTTCCTTGCGTATTCACAATAAAGTTCCTGATTTGGAATTGTAGCTACCTATGTCGATGGTACAGACGTGATGGGTACTCTTGATGTAATAAGAGATCTTACAAGATATTTGAAATCCGAATTTGAGATTAAAAATCTGGGGAAAGCTCGACCGAATACTGAGGTTGTGGTATATCGTTCCACCAGTTTTCATATGTCTAAAGTTGTCAAGCAATTTAATAAAGACATGCATCCTGATAGCACTCCCATGATTAGTCGAGGTTCAAATATAAGTAAGTGACCATTTCGTCTAAGGAAGATGACGAAGATGTGTTGGGGATGAAATTCCCATATATAAGTATAATATACACATTGTTGTACTTAGTATAGTAACATACTCAATTAAAATTTACATCTTCATGGAACTTGTTAGCTAGATATAGCTCATCGCCAACGCAACGTCATTGGGATGGTACAATGAATGTAATCATGTACTTAAAAGTAACCATTGACATGAGTTTTTTTTATCCTAGAAAATACATAAAAATGAATGTTGAAGAAACTGCAATCCAAAGGTTGTTGATTATGAAGGAACAATAATCTCTTCTCCAACGAAAGTAATCAGGGGGAGATATGTAGACTATTTTCTAAGTCATTACCGATATTCAGTTTCGAAAAGTACATGACTAAAGAAACTGTCTGGAACAATTCTGAAAGTAATCAGGGGGAGATGCCAACATCAGTGGGAGGATCCAATGATATGATGTCGACATATTTTACTTCTTGAAGCTGTGTTGTACTCTTTTCCCCTTCGATCGAGAATAGTTTTTCCCAAAGGGTTTTGTTACTCGACAAGGTTTTTAGCGAGACAACATTAAAAACATCAAGTATATTGAATGTTGAAGACATAGAGATCGCGTTGATATTACTGAAAATATACGAATCAAAGAAATGAAACGCGATATTCTCTTAAGCAACGTAGCTTCCAGAATCAACAACATGGTCTTATAAACATTCAAGTCACCAAAGTAAAGTGTGATAAACTCCTTTTGAATGCATTAGACTAATGAAAATTATCTGACGTCAGGGGAGCATCTAATGGTGTGTTGAACTATTTTCCTTCACCGAGGTTACTTTTTCCCACAGGGTTTTGTTACTCGGCAAGGTTTTTAATGAGACAACAACAAACACCGGGAATATAATTTTCCAACAAGGCTATTGTCTTTCCAACGAGGATTTTCTGCCTTAAGAGTTGTGAAGCAACTAGTCAACTTCAACTGAGCATAGTGATCATCTGCAACAGATTACCTTTACTTGCATCTATCACGTTGTACTCTTTTCCCTTCGTCAAGGTTTTATCCCGGTGGGTTTTCCTTGTCAAGGTTTTAATGAGGCAACATATATGAGTCCATCTATGTTCTAAGTTTGCTTAATATTGTAATATTTTTCTTTAGTTCAGGTTTTGTCCCTCTGGGTTTTCCTGACGAAGTTTTAACGAGACAATTAACTTAGACTCGTCGATCTTTGAAAATCGTATTGCATGTGATGAACTACATGTATAGTACGTGACAACATGTGAAGTACTACATGTGAATATATTTACCAAGGTTTTATCCTATTGGGTTTTTCCTTGTCAAAGTTTTAATGAGGCGATTGATTTCGGCACAAGTCATCAAGAAGAGGACGACATTTGAAGACCTACATTCGCACTACAGACGGAGTTCTATTGGACCACACAAGGGGGAGTGTTATAGGGCCTATGGTCCATGGGTGTGCGGCCCAACTAGAAGCCTAAGGGTTTCTATTTACATGTATATAAATGATACTTTACCTATGTAATAGGCTAATCAATAGAAATTCTTCTCTTCTCTGCCTCTTTCTTTTTCCCCTATTATTCTACTACAACAGTACCTTCATTTTACTTTTCATTTTAGCCTAATATTAGGTAAAAATGGAAAATAATAATAATTAAAGTATCACTTTTAATGAAACGGAGATCGTTCGTAACGAACTAAAATCTATAGATTCTTCAAAGTAATTTTATAGTATATCAAGTGGAGTATAGTATAACAAGTGGAGCCTTTGAACATTATATAGACAACATATAAAAAGTATATAAGCTCTTTTAATTTAACTTTAAATCATACTACCCCTGGTTTGACCACCTTTCTACCAGGCTTAAGCCTGAAATTGGTACATTAAATTTTGGCCCCACAGAACTAGGTAGTAAACAAAAAACGCATGTTGTGGGCTTTGGGGGTGGCTCCAACAAGGAGTAGCCTGCATGGGGCTTCAGCAAGGAGAAGCCTGCATGGAGCTCCGCTTAGGTTAGAACATATATGATCAAATCCTCTTCAACTGCAAATGACAAATTTAAGAAGGCATTAAGCATATTCATGCCGATGTCACCGTGGTATAGTGACAAAGTAGTTGGTGGCTAATACCAACGACCTGAGTTAGTAACTCGAAAAAGTAAACGAACACAAAATTCTTTATGGGAAAAACGGTGAAATATTACTAGGGGTGAAAGATGAATTCTCGCTCCACCTAAAAGATGTAAGAATGAGAAAAACAGTAAAAAAAAATGCAAATAAAAACTTCATTTTTACTAACTTGGATTAAAACTACATTAGGGTTTTCGGTTTCATCTTTTAAAAGACCAAAAACCAAGAAAATGAGTTCTTCTTTTCTTCTCTTAGTGTGAACAATTTTTTTACTTTCCATGTAGTTCCCTTTCTAGAGCACAACTCATAGTCTTACCACTTCATCTTGAAAAGATGGATTTTTTTTTAAAGAGACTCTCTTTTGCTTTTGCCACTCCTCTAATCCTTTGAACCCCCGCATACACATGTAGTCATGATTTTCATGCAATCTATATAGTCTTATATTACTAACAGTCACTTTATCACAAACTAATACAACCCTGAGCCCTATGTCTTTATCTTTTACATCTACATATATAGATAGATCAAATCGCCCCTTAACTTTGAAAATTCCAATGCATAACCATGAAATGAACACTGATACTAACCCTACAAACAACGTTTCAAAAATCAAATACCCACCAAATAAAGATCTCTTTGGAATATTTGTTCAAATCCCTAAGAAGGTATGCCCTATAAATGATCTCTTTCATATGTCCTTCACTAACATGCTATCACTTAGTCTTACACCACCTCATTCCTTTCTTGGGATTCCTCCACCACCTACTATCTCTAGCTCTATGATCATCTAATACTGTGTTTGTTGATTTGATTCTGAATTATGGTTTGTGATAACACTATGATGAATCTAAAGCTTATTAAATTCAAAAATGGGGGTTTTGTTTTATAGTGGGTTACTGATCATTATATATTCGGTCTAAGGTTCTTCTACTTTTATATATTTAAACCTAGAACTAATTGGCCGATGAAAGCCTTAATTGTAGTTGTTGCTTAAAGATGATCCACCATCAAGTAAAGAAAAATAATATGCACAAATCTCACATGCCATGAATAGTCTTCCTTTCTCATCCTATTTTTCTTTTAATCATGACCTTCTCCTTTTCCATTTCTTTTAAATCCCATTTGTTTTTTGTTTTAGTTTCTTTAAAATTTAAATTTTAATGAAAATGATACACGATACACCAGTAAACGATACTCCCTTTGTTCCAGAATAATAGGCTGGTTTCATCCGGCCAATAATGTAACGTATTCTGAAACGGAGAGTGTATCATTTAGCCAATGTAACATATTGGCTTTTCGACTAAATGACGAGCACACATTACAAAATATTTTCTAGTATGATTCTTTGTATGTTCATTTTGCAAAATATTTCGGTTATATATGGTATGGATAACACAATTGATTTAATTCTTTAGATAAGTTTTTTTGGATGACACCTTTAGAACAAGGCGACCGCAGCTCATGATTGTTGTCACATTCCACCAACTTGCGGCAGAATGGGTGCTGCCGTAAAAGTAGACCATTATTGGTCCCTCAAAAAAATTTACTCTAATCTTTTTACTTTTACATGATCGATCAAACTAGCAGTAATTTTTACTCAGAATTCATCGCTTCCTTTTTGGTGCAGGGTTAAAGTGTTTGAACACCTAGTCTCTTTATTCTTGTATTTACAGTATTTCTACAATCAAAATTAAACAAATTTATTGAGAATGTGACAAAACATTAAGAAAAGCAAGCTACTTACAATTCCAAAGACAATCTGATAAAAATACTAGCAGTATCACTGACCATATATATATATATATACAATAGAACTGAAACAAGTTTTGCCCTAAAGTAATCAAACAATTTGTTTCTTTAAGTGCATGCTTTCAAACAGTAAGATCTACTTTATATCTTCTTCTGTGAAAGAAGATTGATCTAACAGCAACCCGGAAAAAAAAAAGAAGAACAGCACCATGCTGATAGAGAATTGCTTTTGGTTTAGGGATCATCACACCATGGGCCATGCATGGTCCATGGCTACATGTAGCATACTGTTACTGTATACAATACTTGATTATACTTCATGATTTTTTATCAGTTTTTTATGTCATCTTACTGAATTTTCTATGTTAAACAAGATATGATTTCATTCTTCACGAGCACTTAAAGAAATATATATATATATATACACCGAGAAAGCACAAATATGTCTACAAGATCCTATTCCTATCAGCGGAGAGTGGAGACTTCTTTTTTGTGCATATGTGTGCAGCTTCCACAATAATTGGCAGTGTGAAAGAACAGTAACAGGCCTGACCCAAACTCAGAACAAAACACATAAAATATAATTTCCTCCGTATGAAAATACGTAAAGAAGAATATAAAACTGAGAAAAGAAATTTGATTCCGACTTTGACTGAGCTTTTTGGTTCTAAATTTTTGAAAACATTGCTCACTTTGCTTTAAGGCTATTCCATCCACCACAAGAAGAAAGTAAAATGGGTCTGGCTTGGGCTAGCTCTAGAATTTATCGTAGTAAATGGAATATGGGTAAATCTAGGATTGATTAGAGTTTAGGGGAATAATGATATCATGACCCGGAAACCAAAGAATCAGAAACCGTGCGTATGAGTTATGCAGTGATGACGAAATGAGGAGGGTTTTTCTTCTTCTCCTTTAGGTGAATTCCATGAAAATATTTTTACAGTTTAAACCCCACCTGAGAAAAAGTTCATCTAATAACCTAGTAATAATACCTCCCTCTTCTTCTTCTTCTTCTTCTTTTTCTATCATGAACAACTCAAAACCTTTTGAGTAATTCGAGTATATTTCCTGATTTCAATTTTTAAGAATAATGAAAGATAATCAGAAGAAGATTTAGTGTTGTTTTTAGCCATTTCATTGCCTTAATTTGCAAACCAACACTAAAATAATTCTGTGCGAGTTACTGGTTTTTTTATCAATAACAGCATGCATGCAAGAACTGTATGTTATGTGGATAAACCAGTTTCTATACTACTAGCAAAGTAAAATGTAGATTGTTTTGGATTGTTTGTTTTTCACTTGATCACTGTTGTGCGATTTCAGAACATGGTCCCGAGTTTAAAACGTGATACGGTGAGTGAGATTGATCAGATTATATGAACAAGGCGTGGCTTTAGAATATTTTTGGGAGTTGGATCATATGGGTGCTGTGGCCAGTGGGGACTTAAGGAACCATGAAGGAATTTTTCCCGACAAAACATACATATATTCATCATCATCAATCACTCGGAATCGATATCATATTATTGTTTTTTTTTCTTTCTTTTCTAAATTTTGTCCCTGGGCATTTCCATTCACAACTTTGGTACTGCACTTCCTACTACATTTAAACAGATGTATACAAAATTCTACCTGAATTCTCTTCTTTTTTTTCTCTGATCGAAAATAATTCAGAGTCCCACACCCAACAAGCATCGATCCGAACTCTCTCCATCAAACTTTTCTTTTTGATGAACATTTCAGGTTTAAAAAGCATAATTTTACAGCCTAAAAGAACAAATCAGATAAATCTGAATGATGGAGATTGGAGGAGAATGAATATGACCTTACAGGTTCACAGTAACTAATCTAAATTTACATGCTTGTTTTTGGGTGTAAAATCCTCAACCAGTGGAGCCCCGCGAATTCCCAAACATTCCCTATCTTATTTGAATCTCTATCGTCGGATTTCGTAGTTTTAGAACTTGCTCCCCACGTGGCGTTTATCTAATGGTAAGAGTATCTGTAAAGAGAATTGAGTCCCACTAGTGAGGAGTTTATGGGAGCTGTAGTTATGATGAGGTGCTTGTATGGAGTTGTCAATTCTATGATGCTGATAGCATTACATAATACCATCGGATTGCACACAACTTTCTCGTCCTAGTGTCTTTCAAGCGTGCTCTCTGTTTACTCTTTGGTATACAATGCAATGAAATCAAGCACATCAATAAACTAATTACGCACGGTTTAGGAATATTTTACCTCGCGTTTTTAGGTGTCACTCGAAAGAATTTAGGGGCCAACAATAAAACAAAAAAGGTCACCCAAAGGGAAAATGTAGGCAGTCCTTATCTCGCGTAATTCGTAATGGTGAAATTACCCTTATATATTCGGAGGATATGATAACATTGTTATCCTCCGATTGCAATCGGAAGCCAAAATATTTCCCAGACTTCCGATTGTAGTCGGTGCAGTATTAGAATGATTTGTGTTCATTAATCGGGAGTGTACACAGCCAGCCATGACCACTTGGTTCGTGTTTTGGATGCAGCGTTAATCGAGAGTTAAATATATTACAAAACCTACCGATTATAAGTTGCCCCAAATTCAAATTTTGAAAGCTACCATAATCGGTAGATATGCTAAATACAATACCTATCGATTATTGGTTTCTCCACATTCAACTTTCGTCAAATTAGCCGTTGGAGTTTTTGGGAAAAACAAAAAGAGCCGTTGGACCCTAAACCTATATGAAGAAACTCATATCTATCACCCCAATTGCACCAAACTCTTTCCTCTCTTCAGTTTTAATTTTCATAACAAAAAACATGGATATTGCTTTTGCCGAAGAAGAAGATTGTGCTATTTATAGAGCGTGGGTTGTGGTAACTGCTCATGATCATGTTCACAAGCTCCACAAATCGGAATCCGAAGAGCAGATATGGAACCGTATCTTAATGGTATTTGAGGCCTTAGATGGTAATCGAATTCGAAGATCATCAAATGACATTAAGATGAGAAAGAATGCGCTCGATAAGGAGATTGACAAACTTGAAGATGAGGAACGGTTTGTTAGGAACGCTTTTCCTTGGTGGACGTATGAAAAACGAGTAAGTATCTCTGTAACTCCAACTCACATTAACAAAAGTTAGTACTAACTTGTTACTCATTCGTAATTTCAGAGAAATCTTGCGGATCGCCGGTATGTGGACCTCTACGGGAAACGATTTGAACATGAAGGATGCTACAAAATCAAGAGGGACAATTTCTATGGTCACTGGAAGTTATGATCCGTTTTAATACTTTTATGGTCAATTAGGAATATGGATTTAGGTGCTTTTGACGAAATTGTAAGTTAAGGCCGTTTGAACTTTATGTAATGGATGTAATCGGAGTATTATTAATATAAAAACTAGCCGATTATACGAAATCGTAGATTATTTTGTTAAACAACCTACCGATTGTAATATTCGGTTATGTTATGAGTCAACTTTCTTTCCGATTATGGTGTTGTTTGGTTCCAGGAAACAGTTTTTTTTGTACTTGTAATATTCGGAGTATAATTTTTTTGTAAAGTTCTGAATGTACGATGGCCCAAAAATCAGAATTTGGAAAAATTTATACTTTTCAAATTTTGTCTTTGAAATAATCGGAAGTTAAATTAGTTACCAAAACTTCCGAATATGGGCTGTCTAACCTTCAATATTGGCCCTTGGAACCACCTGGAGCCATGGCGTGGTTTGTTTTGAACTTGTAATATTCGGAGGATAATTTTTTTGTAAAGTTCCGAATGTACGATGGCCAAAAAATCAGAATTTGGAAAAACTTATACTTTTCAAATTTTGTCTTTGAAATAATCGGAAGTTAAATTAGTTACCAAAACTTCCGAATATGGGATGTCTAACCTTCAATATTGGCCCTTGGAACCACCTGGAGCCATGGCGTGGTTTGTTTTGAACTTGTAATATTCGGAGGATAGTTTTTTTGTAAAGTTCCGAATGTACGATGGCCCAAAAATCAGAATTTGGAAAAACTTATACTTTTCAAATTTTGTCTTTGAAATAATCGGAAGTTAAATTAGTTACCAAAACTTCCGAATATGGCCTGTCTAACCTTCAATATTGGCCCTTGGAACCACTTGGAGCCATGGCGTGGTTTGTTTTGAACGTGTAATATTCGGAGGATAGGTTTTTTGTAAAGTTCCGAATGTACGATGACCCAAAAATCAGAATTTGGAAAAACTTATACTTTTCAAATTTTGTCTTTGAAATAATCGGAAGTTAAATTAGTTACCAAAACTTCCGAATATACCACACAAATCATTGTCATTTGAACTTGTCTAACTTAGTTACCCAAACAAATTTTCGAATGTACAACAAAAATCATTGTCATTTATCTGCTCTTCTTTACTTTACGACCGTGACTACCTCCCAGTCCTTTACGACCACGGGTTTGAGCACCTTCAGTTGGAGCAGCTTCAGCGCTCGAGTTCTTTTACCCGTCTTTGATACTGCCACCTTGGGCTGATGCCTCTTCGTGACTTTCTCCCCAAACTGGGCAGCATAATCTTCGTTATCCATATTATCAACTAGATCTCTAGCCTCTTTGATCTTCTCAGCTGGCATGGGATCTCCGCTCTTCAGGCATGCAGTTAACATTTTGGAAACACGCTTGAACCTATTCACCTGTTTTTTATACGTAATGACATAACATCAAACGGTAATTACCTAAGATTTATAGGAATATAAAATGAAAAAAATATAAGAACACGCACCAGTCTATCATAACCAGCTGGTTTGTCTTTGATGATACAATTATAACTTGAACCCGCCGCAGTAGTGTTGGATTTGATTTCACGGATAACCAAAGGATGTGATACCTTGTTATACCAACTCATATAGTCTGGAGAATTTTCATCACCTCGGGTGGTTCGTCTACCAGTGTCGATAATGAAGTCATTCCTCTTATCCCAGTTATCAAGAACAGTAGGTGGGCCTGTGTGAACAATCGTGAGATTATCCCAAGAGCACAACTCCAACTCCAATTTGTAGTAATCCCCCATTTTCTCCACAGGTTGCTGTTGTATATACCCGTGTTGTCGCATCACCCTAGAGGGGTTATACATCACATATCCGTGGGGTGCCACAACGGTCCAAAATAAAGGGACAAGTCCGACCGAACATTTATATGCCCACTGGATCGATCTTCCTTGTATGGATCAAAGCATACGTCCGAGGCCTTCAATTGGTCCAAAATCTCCCTCATGCGAATCAACTGCTGCTCTTTTGTCCTAGAACGGTTGTCTTCAAATATATACTTTGTTCCTCTAGGAGTACCTTTGCACCACCCCGGGTTCTCTCCGGCCAACTTCAGGATAGGGAAGTGGTCATAGATCCATGCCTATATACATAAGAAACCAAGTTTTAGTAAATAGATTGTGTATATTCGGTAGTAATTTCCAAACTTTATTTCCGATTATATAATCGGAAATAAAACTGAATACCTATCCGCCGAATACCAAACATTCGGAAATAGAGATGGATCATTTCCTACCGAATATGCGTCATTTGGAGTTCAGTAACCTATAGTTTTTCTGGCCTGTATATTCGGTAGTAATTTCCAAACTTTATTTCCGATTATATATAATCGGAAATAAAACTAATACCTATCCACCGAATACCAAACATTCGGAAATAGAGGTGGATCATTTCCTAACGAATATGCGTCATTTGGAGTTCAGTAACCTATAGTTTTTCTGGCCTTTATATCCGGTTCTAATATCAAAAGAATATTTCCGATTGTATATAATCGGAAAACAAAGTAAGTACCTAACCACCGAATACCAAACATTCGGAAATAGAGATGGATAATTTCCTACCGAATATGCGTCATTTGGAGTTCAGTAACCTATAGCTTTTCTGGCCTGTATATTCGGTTCTAATATCAAAAGAATATTTCCGATTGTATATAATCGGAAAACAAAGTAAGTACCTAACCACCGAATAACCAACATTCGGGAAAAGAGATGGATAATTTCCTACCGAATATGCGTCATTTGGAGTTATGGATATGCATCATATGTATTGTCTACTGAATAACTATAGAGTGAGTTATAGAGTTAAAGAAAAAACCTGCAATAGAGCCACATTCCCGGCAACTTGGCAGGTTCCTAGCCTCGAAGCCTTTCTCAACTCTTCCATCAAGAATGCTAGGCATGCCGTGCCCCAAGAATAGTCACCGACTTCATGGAGAGGATCCAAAAGTTGTATAAGGTTGGCGTCGATCCGGTTGCCAGAAGTATTGGGGAATATGACACATCCCAATACACAAAGGAGATATGTGGTGGCAGCGTGGTTCACTTGCTCATCAGTTAACGTTCCATTCTTTTCCTTCTCCAAGGTGCCTCGAAACATATTCATCAAAGCTGTAATGTTGATCTGTCTTGTTATGTAACTTGCGTGCCTCCTAAACTCTGCTGTTGTTGTCTCTTCATCCCAACCTAAGCACTTTTTAGTTAGAGCATAAAGTTGTGCCCAACTTAACTGCTTTGTGTAGTTAAACTTCACAGCTGTGCCTTGTTCGGGAAGGTTAAGAATCTGCACAACATCATCCGGAGTAATCGTCATCTCCCCAAACGGCATATGGAAAGTATCGGTCTCAGGATACATTCTCTTCATGAACGCCGATATGGCCACACGATCATGTTCCAACAATGCATTCTCGGCGGAATTAGCTAACCCCGAGTTGGCAACAATTGAATTGAACCTTTCACATTCACCGGATAAAGGCCACGCAAGCATTTTTGTTGGTGCGGCGGTAGGTTTGAGTAGACGGACCGCATCTTGATGATCCTATTAAAGTACATAAAAAAATCCTTAATACAAATATTACGATATAACAAATATTACGATATAACACATAGACAATACAATACATAGACAATACATTAATAAAAAATATTACATCGGTTTCGTATATTTCTCTGGACCATGAGTCTTTGTATCCAAATAGCAATTTTCCTCCATCCGCCGGTAGCCCAAGAATTGTGCCTGCTAGAATACCCTTCTTCTTCAAGTGCTGAGGGACAAGATGTGATGCTTTCTTAGCAATATCCTTCTTTACACCATCTTTTCCTTTTTTGGCTTTTTGGGTACCACTTGGTTGTCCTTCTTCTTCTACTATTGGCACTGGATCAACTGGTTCAATTTCATGGTGGGGTGTAACTTGTGGAGCAGTTGGTTCTGCACTTTGTTGAGCGGCTTGTTCAACACTTGGTTGCACCCCTTGTTCACTGCCTTGTTGTTCTACACTTTGTTCAGCACTTGGTTGCACTCCTTGTTGACTGTTTTGTTCTTGTAAGCTTTGTTGAGCACTTGAATTATCTTTGGCGCTCCTTTCCCTCCTAACACTAGCTGTCACTTTCTTCCTCCTTTCTCGACTTTGTCTAAACAACAAAGAAAGGAACAATATTTACAAACTATACAATCGGAAGACAAAGTATGGAAATATAACCCGAATGAACACATTCAGAAGTAAAAAGACACATATTGTTCCCGAATACAAAACAATCAAAATATAACTAAACATGTTTACAACCGAATATGCATCAATTGGAGTTCAGAAGCTGTAAATTTTTCATCCTACACAATCGGAAGACAAAGTGCACATCTATAACCCGAGTGTACAAATTCGGAAGTAAGAAGACACATATTTTTTCCGAATGAAAAACAATCGGAATATAACTAAACATGTTTACAATCGAATATTCATCAACTGGAGTTCAGAAACTCTAAAATTTTATCCTACACAATCGGAGGTATAAAACATTATATTGTCTTCCGAATAAATACTGGCCCCAAAATGGGATTTTTCCTATATCAGAAATTTTGAGATTTTTTCAATATATACATTCGGTAGTGAGTGTTCTTCCGAATACTCTGTGTCTACTTAAATATATTCGGTAGCCAAAAAATTCATTAAACTACCGATTATTAGCAGTTTGTATCCAGGAAGATATGGCCACCAATATTCGGCAGATAATCATCAAATCTTTCTCCCGAATACTGTCGATGTTCTTGAGAAATGAAGAACACGACTACATTCGGAAGTAAATGAGCATGAATATCGTCCGAATCTGGATAAATAACCGAAAACCCTAGAAATTTTTTTTCTCGATTCGACGAATTAAAGCGAAATAAACACCAAAAATGATAGATTCTTACCTAATTGGGGCCATTTGAAGTTGACGAAGTGTTTGACTATCGGAATCGCCACCACCGACTACATTGTCGGGTACTTGTTCTTCGCGTTCTTCGCGTTCTTCTTCATTTGCAGCAAGAATTTCTTTATTTCTTGCTAAAATCCCAATCTTTGGATCGATACCCCGAGCAACATTTTTGGTTCTAGGTATGTGGGTTTCATTTCCCTTATCCATTGTTTTATAAACGAATCGACGATGTTTTGATTTTACGATTCGCGGCGATGTTTCGGTTGAACGAGGAAAGTTTTTTTTCTTCCACAATCGGAAGATATGAAACTGGAAGAAGAAGAGTTGAAATGAGTAGAATTTTTTTTGATTTTGTTTTTATACGGTTTTACCAGAAGGGCATTTATGTAACTTCAATATCATATAGGATACCCCTTAACTAGAGTCTTTGGATGGGTATAAATTGATGGCCTCTAAATCCTTTTGAGTGGCCCCTAAAAACGCGAGGATATTTTAGAGGGTGTTTGAATACCTGAAGCAGAACTTAATCATAAAAATTGGAAGTAAAAATAATTTATTTGGCAAAACGTTAACATTTTCATTTCTGGGAATCATTCTCAAACTTAATCACAAATTTTATTCCAAACCTAAACTATGACTCATTTATGTCTTCAACCTAAAAAAATTACATTTAAGACGTATCTGAACGCATTCTTAAGTTTTTACATCTTGCTCAGAGAAGGTTCACATGATTTTCTCGGGATTCTTTTTTCCTGTAGGTTTAGCTGTGTTGTTCATATAATCGATTTCTTACTACGGAAAAAAGAAAACACGGAAACAAAACGAGGAGATGGTACCATAATTGTGGGGGCGTCGAACACAAAACTGGGGGATACAGAGACATAGACAGCAGATAAATACTTTGAGATCAAAACAAGGAAAAGAAGAAAGCGAATGAGGGTACGGTGAGATTTCTACATGGGAGGTGCATGACAAACATGTATAATTGTAGAGGGGTTAGATAGACAGAACTACAACTACTGCACTCATTCTGTGTAATGATACATGCATGTAGCAGCTGTAGCAATGTGTGTACTAACCCCAACAACAACTAATATATCTTTACCCCCTGAATCAACAACCAAAATAGATGATACGTTATTGTAATGGAAACTTGTCCAAGCCCGTTTCACCTTATTTGTACCCCTTGGAATTTTCTTGCTCCCCTTAGCTAGATGTTTGGCTCCACCAGAAAGACCAACCATGATCTTACGTAATACTCCCTCCGTTTCTAAAATAATAGGCTTGTCTGATCTGAGTATGAAAAGAAGTAAACCTAAGTAGAAATTTCAACCATCTAAAATACTTTTGGGTGTGGACTGTAGTGTGTGGATTGTGGGTACTAATCTGAGTATTAAATTTTCATCAAGTTAGTAAAATACTTGTTAAGTACAGTACTTATGGTAGGTCCAATGTATGAATACCCGCAAAACCCAACTTGGGATGTTTTAATGTTGTTTTTATTTCATGTTTGTGTTAATCCAGAGGAGGATCATTTAAGTCAAAACATAGAAAACATAAAATATAACGGGCAAATCATTTGGCACGTCCGATTAAAATTAATACACGATGATGATCATGTATCATGAGTATCATTTTTTGTTCCGTCTCCAGAATCACCAATTCACCATAGGCATCATTATGCTCTCCGATCTCAAGGGACGGAGCCATCATGGCATAGAGAGCAACTGCTGCTCCTTTTTCCTTTTCTATACCAAGTATTTTGACAAACAACAACAACAAAAAAAAAAACAACAACAACAAAAAAAAAATCATAAATTCACATCTCACTAATTCACTAATTCGAATTATATAGAAATCCATGTCACTAAAACTCCTCTATTGCAAAATGCCAATTTTTTTTGGGTAATTACAACGATTTCTCTCTCAAACTGGTTTAATTAGTTTCTTTTGTTGATCTTATTTCAAATTGGGAAATTATATGGGAATATAATGCACAATACATATATTTCGTCTAGATGGACCAGTAACACCTATCTGTATAGGTCGTATTTCACCTTTTTCTTTTAATAAAATCCAACCCTTTCTACCTTAGGGAAAAAAAATCAGTTTTTTCAGGATGTTGAAATCTTTTCCTTTTATTTATGTTTTCTGGCAATATACACGCACAAAAAAAATTCTGAAAAGATTTTGTATTATAGGAAAGAATCCATAAATTTATCCCGAGAGAAAGGATTGGGTACCCATTTTCCCAATATATGTCCAGTGATTGAGGGGCTTCCCAAACTACCATTGGATCTCCTTTCATGATAGATCTCAGGATATTTTGTTCTTAACACAGAATTGTTGAGGAAAAAAACTCCACTAGAACCGAAATTCCAATTTTATGGAATTAGTTAACCAAAGTAATATAAAGGTCATTAATCCATTGGTTCTTTTGGAATAACTCGGAGCAGCTTCCTATATTCTTAGTTATGAGCATTAGTTTCTCTTTAAGTTATGGTTTAATATTTTTTCTTAATGTTATAATATACATTTTTTATTTTTGTGTAATTTTAGGGTTTGTTTGTTTGGAGCTTGGGTTGTTAGTGTAAGTATGTCTTGAAAGGTTGAAGAAAAGAGATCAAGGCGTACCACCATTTTCAGCACGTATCTATGAGCAAATCATAGCATCATTAGCTTTTCCGACTTCAAAGTTTTGATCAGCTTCAATCAACGTCTATATACGTTCTCTGAATCCTCTCTTAAGGTTTATCTTTGATCTACTTTTAATTAGATCATGTTTCTATTCGAATGTTAGATTTAGTTTATGATCATGAAGTATGTTGCGTTGCTTTCTCATTTTAGTCTTGTCACTTTCTTTCTAGTGGGTTTCTTAAGTATGGATCACCATATGATCGACGTTTGTCTTGAATTTGGTGATAACCTTTTCAAGCGGGTTTCTTAAGTATGGGTCAATATATGATCGACGTTTGTCCCAACTTTGGTGATAATCTTTTCAAGCAGGTACAACGGCTCTAGCAAATTTTTCTGGTGAAATTTGTATGTTTCGGCCGACAAAATTTCTGATAAACTTTTTTCTGAAAGACATGATTTTCGAAAAGGAATTATAATATGTTTTAAGGTTCCAAGCTCTCTGATAGGTAAGCCAGTTTTACTTTTAATAGTTACTAATATAACAAGTCTCTCCCGTATGTAAGCTGGGGTAACTACTACTAGTAACTAGAGATTATGGGATATGCAATTCTATTAACCGAGATTTTGTTACTAAAGATTTGTCACTTGGTCCTGAAAATCATTTGCAGCGAATCCTGTTATAATTAACTTGTGGTGTCATGTAATTTGAAATTTGGTATCACGTAATTTAAAGTTTGGTACCTCCTTTGAGGTTTATCGTCGATTTAATGGCAGTTTTTGGTTATTGGGTTTGGTTTTAAGACCAATGGTGATGCTCTCCAACGAGGAAATTTTCATACTCCGGTGACGAAATTTTCATCAGTGATTTCGTTGAGGACGGAAATTTCATCACTAGGTACGAGAGAGTTGAGAAAATCACTCCTATTTCGGGCCCTCTGTCTAGGATGGGGTCGGGCCACACACATTTCGTATGTGGCCCATTTTTATTTAAAAATCCCGCATCCTCCAAATCCCGTTAATTGCTTTACATATGAGAATAAGTAGGAAAATGGAGATAAATAAAGATAAAACAGTTAGGTAATAAACAGTTTTGGAAAAAAAATCAACTTACACGATGTGCCAGCATATACAGAAGGGTTCAAATCGTTGAAGTATGTGGCCCTACTATATCTAGTTGCATAGTATTTTGGGAGCATATCTTTTTAAAGAAGAAAAACAAATAAAATGGTTGGAATTTAATTTTAAGAAAAACCACTCTTCCTCGATTTAATCGGATCTTATTCATTTGATAATCTTTTTTTTTTTTCTGTTGTTGAATTTTTTTGCTATTGTACTGTATTTTTACGGTAAAAAAAAAAGAGTATGGCCATATAGTATGTGAGTTACTTCATGTATGAAAAACTTGTTTGATGATTTTCAGTAATGTGAACAAAGCCAAATTTCCACAAATTCATCTAAAAAGTGTTGCAAAAATAAGAAAGATGAAGAAAAAAAGAAAAGGAAGTGTAATTACTTTTGCTTTTACTATGAATTTTTTTTACTTTACTAGAAAATGAGACGTTGGTGTTGAAGAAGAGAGAGACGAAAAGTAAGAAAGAAAGAAAAAAACACAAAATTAAGAAAAAGAAAAAGATAAAGAAAGAGAGAGAAGAGAGTGAAAAAAACAGGAACAACAAAAAAAGAAGAGAAACAGAAAGAAAACAAACTTAAAAGAAAACAAAGAAAGAAAAAGCACCAAAAATTCTTAACTCCCCCAAAGAGAAATTGTCTTTCTTTCTTCCTCATTGTTATTCTCTGCAACTCAGATTGAGGGGTTTCTCTAGGGTTTTTCTTCTTCATTTCCCTTGATCATCATCTCTGTAAGTGTTTCAATCAAACCCTAACCCCCCCCCCTTTCCTTGAATTCCTTCTCATCGCTCAATCACTCACTAGAAATGTTTGCTCACTGATGGAATATGAACAAAACCTGGAGGAAAAAGCAGAAGATGAAGAAGCGTGAGAATGGAAGAAATTCAGCATCAATGCGAGTTGAGACAAGAGCTGGGAGGAGGTTTAGGGAAACTCAGTCAGAGATTGCTGATTATGGGTATGGAAGGAGATCTTGTGATACTGATCCTAGGTTCTCACTTGATGCTGGTAGAATGTCACTTGATGCGGGCCGAATGTCACTTGATGCGGGTAGAATGTCGCTGGATGCTGGGAGGATGTCTCTAGATGCTGGTCGAATGTCATTTGATGATCCTCGACACTCTTGGGATGAACCCAGAGCTTCCTGGGATGGATATCTCATGGGGAGAATGTTTCCGAGGATTCCGCCTATGGTTTCAGTTACTGAAGATGCTCCTGCACCTGTTCATCGCATAGATAATCAAATTCCTGTGGAAGAACCCTTCACTGACGACATTACAATGGCATATCCTGGAGGATCATTTCAGACGAAAGATTATTATGCCGATTCCTTGAAAAGAAAGAGTCTCGATCGTTCCAACTCTGTTAGAAAAATGGTAGCAGAGGTTGATGAAATGAAGTTTGTTTCGAATTCTAAGGTCTCTCCTGCTAATATTGATTATTTCAATGTAACCAAGTTGGACAGGGATTCGAGGGAGTCTACTTCGAACTCTCTTAGAGATGATAGGTCTGAGAGCTTTGACTCATCATTCAGAGATATTGCTGGAGATCATCGAAAAGGGGGGAAGAAGTCTCGTCGGTGGAGCAAGGCTTGGAGCATTTGGGGGTTTATACATAGAAAAGGGGGTAACAAAGATGAAGAAGAGAGATACTGTAGAGGGAATGTGGTCGACCGCTCGTTTTCAGAATCTTGGCCTGAGCTGAGGAGGGACATAAATGAAGAAGCCAGAATGGGTTATAACAGGAATTCCTTCCGTAGTAATAGCAGTGTGAGCTGGAGGCATTCGTCATCTAACAATGGTGGTCTGTTTGGGAGTAGAAGGAAGAGTAGTGCCGAGACCAATGGGCATAGTAAAAAGAGAAAAGAAGAGTTCATGTTAGAACGAAATCGGAGTGCCAGATATTCTCCAAGCAATGTTGATAACGGACTCTTAAGGTTCTACTTAACTCCATTGAGGGGAAGCAGGAGGAATGGCTCAGTGAAGAGCAAGCCAAATAATTCACATTCTATTGCGAAGAGTGTTCTTAGGCTGTACTGAGGAAGAACCTGGTTTCCATTCTTACTTGTTTAATTTGTTGTTGTCGGTAAGATAAAAGTACATCATTTTTAGGGCCTATGTGATGTTGTTGCATCTTTCATTAATTCTCCAAGTAATAATAACATCAGAATTTCCCTATATCCTTCTGTTATTCTGTTCATTCCACCTTTTGTTGTTGGTGTTTTTCTGTTCATTCCACCATTTTTCCCTGGTTGAACTCTCTGGTGATTAAATTTTCTGTAGTGATCAGTGGTTTTATCAAATGGGAAGCTTGCCACACAGAATTATGTAAATTAGTCAACTCTTGTAAACTTTGCATCTCAGTACATTTTGGTACCTCTATAATATCAAACCCTTGGAGTCCAGATTCTAAGATGTACAGCTAAAGCTGTGATTTGCAGGAACTGAAATGACCAAACAATGTCAGTAACATTCAAAGTCTATGGCTAGGGTGCTGCTTGTGGTTGTAACAAACATTTTGTGTATGATTTCTTTGACTAGTTCTCTGCAGAGTACATTGTTCAGAATTTGGATTTGCAGTTGGTATCTGTAAATGTCTTGAGATTCTATATTTCCTAAAGGTCTCCACTGATGTGCCTAGTGGAAATTCTGGCGCAGACTCAGCTCTGGTATGTTCGCAATAATGGTTTAACATAATTACCTATTTGCTCTTCTGATGGTCTCTAGGTATTCACAGTGAACTGTGAACCTAACAGCAGAATCATTAGAGGGTTCTCCCGGGGAAAATGAGGGAACTGTTCTTTATTTCATTGCACAAAAGCTGGATCTAAAACATTCTGCGGGAAGATGCAGATTCTTTTCTGGATGTAAATCTGAGCGACCGACAATTTAAGGATTTACTGCTACTGGAGAAAGTGTAGTTCAGTAAATGTTCAAGAGATTAGGTACATAGAAGTTGGGACAATCACTGATTGCCGGTCATGTCGGTCATGTTGTAAAGCTTCCCAACAGAGCTAGAGATGTAGCTTCTAACCTCTTGAGTTAAGCAATTTCAATAAGAAGTTGCTAGAGTTCCCTTTTATCAAGATCAGCAGCCAAATTAGCCTCGAGGCATTTTTCTCGAGCGAGAAAAATGCTTTCTCTGTCATTAAAACTTATCTGCTGGGAGTTAATCCTTGCTTCGGTTGCTGCAAGTAGTTTAGTTTCTATTTTGTAACAAAATCCATTCCCAAGTTCGAAACTGAAATGTACCTTGTCAACAGATTGATGGTCCAAACTTTCTTTTCAGAACAACCCAAAGACATAGACCCAAACAATTACCATTCTTAGTTTTTTTTTGAGCAAAGGGAAAAATTCCAATATACTACAACATTACACGAACTCAGACAACAACAGACTCTGACCATCAAACAGAGAAACAACAAACTAAAACATTCAAGAGCCCATTCTTAGTTTTAATGCAGAAAACCAAATCACGAACAGGTTCAAGTACTACCCAGTTCCCGGAAAATTTCTTCAGAGCACCCCTCTGAACCCATAAAAATCTCAAGCCTATAAAATGCAATTTTGCCAGTCTAACAGCATCATGATACATAATGAATACAAGGGGCATGCATATCAGCAATGTTCAATTTCAAATCCAAAAACTGCAAGGGTACTGAACTTTTAGTCAGTTGCATACTAATTAACATACAAATACCAAATACAAAAGGTCATGAATATAATTTCTCGGGGAACACATTTCTTTGAAGTCTCCCCACTCAACAAATCCAGAATTTTAAGAAACCTATTGCAATGGGGTTTTCTTAAATTATTCACAAAAGTAAGAATTAAGAAGAACATTGCAAACAGATCATCGAAAATAAACTTGCCAAAAATTACTTGAAATCCCTAAACATTTTGATAATCACAAACATAAAAATTTAAGCAAAAATTAATCATGGTAAGTTTCATGCATACAGTAAGGCCATCAAAATAAATTCACTGGAAAAAATAAGTTACCTCCTAAACAATTACCAATTCTTAGTTTCTATTCGAATGAATCCAGATTCCAGAGAACCAAAATCACAGATCAGGTTTAGGTTCTACCCAGTCCCCAGAAAAAGTTCCTTGGACCAAAAAACTCTGACCCCGAAAAACATCTCATGCCTACAAGATGCAATTTTGCCAATCTAACAGCCTTGTGATACATCATGCAAGAAATGCTTATCAAACTTATCACCAATATTCAATTTAGAATCCAAAAACTGCAAGGTTACTGAGTTTCTATTGAGTTGCATACTGCCCAGGACTACTAGTTAAAACGCAAAAAACAAATACAGAGGATCATGAATAGACTACTCAATAAATCAAAATTTCAGAAACCTATTGCAATGGGATCTTCCTGAACTGCTGATGATGGTAAGAACTAAGAACCAAGTATAACATCGTGGACCATCAAAACTTATCTTGCCAAAAATTACTTGAAACCCCTAAAGCTAGGATATCTGATAATCAACAAACATCAAAATTAGCAAAAATTGTCACATGCATACAGTAAGGGACATCAAAATAAATTCAAGGCTTCTCAAGAAACAAGCTTAACAAAGTAGAAAGCCAAGACCTGTAGGCTTCAGAGAGACACAAAGTCCGTGAAATTTCAGATGCCAAAATTTCCATTCCTTGGATCATATGAGACATGACAGCTAAAAGGGATCTAAATAATGCAGAAGCTCATTGTAAAAGCAACTCAAGAAATGATTCATTTTTTTCATTGCAAACATAATTGGACCCAGGTACAAACTTATGAATATCATAAAGCTAAGACGTATTACTGTGTACATCTGTCTTGGACTCTTCATTTCAGCCTCCATTGCTTGACGAAATGCGGACGAGTCTCTAGGTAACATCTTCTCAACTCACAGTTGGCGATCCACGGCGAAGATTTGCCATTCAACAGCATTAGTAATACCTGGAAATTCAGGAATCCTACCAAGAACACAACGCGAAAACGCATAAAGAAACGCAAGCACAATGACAATAAACGTAACATCATGACTCACTTTCAACAACTGAAACTTCAATCCAATCTCTTCAGCAAACGGGTCGGCATTCACCAATATTGTCCTGGCTAAAGATGGAACAACCAACATAAAATCCAGCACCATTGCTTGCAATGAATTAAACCTAACAAACCTGCTAAAATTTCTATCTCTCACAATACCAATATATAAAGTAAGAAATGCAAATAAACCAACACTTGGTACTGGTTTGTAGAAACTCAACAATGGCACAATTGGATCAAATACTAATTCCAATAACGGGTATTTCGCGAATAGATACGTCCCGTAATTCAATCCGTTCAAAAACGGGATTATGTAAACAAGAGCTGAAACTAATCTATCTCTCGCAGAAATTGTTCCCGACGAAGATGGTGATGATGATGATGATGCCATACATATTGTTTACTTTTTCTTCTTGTTAAGCTTTTTGAGGGGATTGAAAGAAAGAGATTGAGGTTTCTGTTGCGGAGTGATTAGGGAATTAGGGTTGGAAATGGAAGAAGAAGAAGAAGCCCTAAGAGTTGTTTTTGATGATGATCTCAGGTTGAGATGAGGTGATGAATTCGAGGAGAAGGGTTGACGGTAGTTATGAGGAGAAGGTTTGATCGAGGGAAGACGAAGCAGATTAATCGATGAAGAAGCCATTTCTCTCTGCTTCCTTCTTTTTTTTTTCTCTCGGTTTGTATCAGTTTCTCGTCTTGCCCTAATTTTCTCCGTCGGTTTTTAATAAGTAGTGCTTGTAAAATGGCCGAGGGGAAGAACCTGGCGAGGCCGCGAGGGGAGACTAGTGATTACTTTTTCTTTTTTCATTTTTTCAACGTCCGCGAGTTATAAGCCTAAAGGTATCACTATCCAAAAACCCGCCAAAACAAAGGTAACACAAAAACCTAAAAAAATAAAAGTAACACGAAAACCCCAAAAGTTTTGATGAAACATCATAGAAGTTGACGAAACCAATTTTTGGTTTCATCATAAAATTTGGTGTTTTTGTATCAATTTTTTTTAAAATTTGGGGGTTTTGTATCTATTTAGTTTAAGATGGAGTTTTAATGAATCCCAACATTTGAATGAGATTTTTGTACCACGAGTTTGGTTACCTTGGGTTTTTATGACTGGTTTTGTTTTTTTTTTTTTAAAAAAAAGAAATATACTCCATCCATCCCACGTAGGGCTGGCAACGGATAGATATCCGGCGGATATTGGAAGTTCCGATAAGGTTAAGGTTAAGGATTATCGGATATCCGGTATCCGATAATATCCGGCGGATACCAAAAATTCTAATTCCATAAGGTGAAGGTTAAGTTATCGGATATCGGATTTTTATCCGATAAAATCCGGTAACTAGGAAAAAACCTAAAAACTTGAAAAAAACAGTCTATCTTTTTAAGTTCAAAATGTTCAGTGAAAAGTATAAACCCACACAATTACAATGTTTAGAATTTACTCTCAGTCTAGTGAATGCAAAAGAAAGTATACAACAGGCTACAACAAAGCCAAAAACCCTATTTACAGAGGTAACCAAGCTTTCACCACTTAGTGTGTCCCTATTTCACAACCTCCCCTCTAACTTTACAACACTTGTGCCCTTAAATTTGTATTTTTCATCAGCACACACATATTTGTCAACACACCACTACTTTAAGATAAACTGAGATGATGAGAAATTGAGAACATAAACTATAAATCTAAAACATAATATGGACAACATGGACAGTTCAGTGAGCAAAACAACATGTCAACAACTATATGATAAGCTACACAAATAGAAAAGGCTGATATAGAATCCACTATATGGTAACAAACTCATACTAAACAATAAATAACACAATGATTTTTCACATGATAGTCATAGACATTGCATTTAAAAGTTACAGCTTTACAAACTCATATTAGTATATTACCCTATTGCTTCCTTGTCTTGAAGACCCAATGACTGACATATGGGGTTGGCTTGGATTGGAAATTGATTCATGATCCCAAATTTCAGAATAACATATACATATTTACTATAAACTTTACATAAAAATCTGAAAGCCACGAGGCAGCATTGCTTGATGATGTAAGTGTTATAAGCTCCTATTCACTTAGCTGTAGTGACATAACAAGATTTGAAATACTGAAATAAAACTATAATCTACACATTCTAACACATATCCCTAATTATTCTTTTAAATTACACAAAGCTAAAGGCTAAAGCAAAGAAACTATGGGTATTGTGACTAGTGTCACTTTTTTTGTACTTAACATCAACAACTCATAGCATAACCAAGACACCTATGGTTCTTATTACATGTTGAAGGTTCAATACAAGCAAATTGAACTGCAAATCACACATCCACAACATCCATAAAGCCATCCATGAATTGAGAATCTTTAAGAGACATGAGAATACAACATGTGGCTAAACTTCACAACATTTTTTTTATCAAAATACTAACACTTGAAGATTACAACTTACATTCTTCTTCTTTGCTGCTACTGGAGTTTTAACACCTTTCTTGGGATCCTGCAATAAACAAATTAAGTAATGGATATGATACTGAGGTTACAATCTGAAAAGAGATCAATACAAATCGAAGCGAATCAATCTAAAAGATTAGCTGAACAGAAACAACAATATGACCAAGAAATCATTCAATCACTTCAATGGCTTATATTCAAACATGAATCAGAAAGAACTTTTCTAGAAAATCAATTGAAGTTGTGTAAACCCTAGAAGAGGGAGGGATTTAGATCGAGATGATATAGAAAAATTAAACCCCTAACTATCAATAGTAAGTTATTCTTCGACCTCATATTCCAGTTCAGTTTAAACCCATCTCAAATCTTTCATCCGTAGCCCTAATTTTTTATTGCAACACATAAACCCTAATTTCATAAGAATTGAACATAGAAATCGAATAAAAATCATTAACAACATAGAGGGGGGAGCGAATCAATACCTGATTAAGAGATTAATTACTGGAAAATTGAGAACTGAGTGATTAATCGAGAGGGGGGAGCGAGACTGAGACTGAGAAGAGAAGAAAAAAAAGTGAATCATAAATGTCTTCTCTTCTCTCGACTCCTCGATTAATAGTTATGTGAAAATTACTAGTACGCCCCTACCCTATCGGATATCGGATATTAACCAATCGGATAGAGCCCAATTCGATTCCGATAGGTTAAGAGGACATATCCGACAATTTATCGGATTCGGATATCCGGTATCCGATATAATGGATAAAATCCTATAGGATTTCGAATAATCGGAAACGGATCCCGGATATCGGTCATCCATTGCCAGCCCTAATCCCACGACCTGGTTGAAGTTTGCACAATTTTTAAGACAATGAATAAAATGAGGTGTTTTTAAGTATTTTTACAACTATACCCTTATGGATAATAACTTGTAAAATTTAGAAATCATTTATCTCTCAAACTATACCATAGATTTTCGTAAACTTTGTACCTTTGAAAATCATTTTAAAACACCTATGTAACGAATATAAACATGAATATCAAATAATACATATTTCTTATGATAACGATAATCAATCAAAAGGATAATTTTTGAAATATCTCTTGTTTAATGAGATAGGTCAACTAATGGTGGGACAAGATTTTAAACCAAATAGGTCATCCAATAGTGGGACGGAGGGAGTATTAAACAACAACATAATTTACCTGGCAAATTAGGGGCCTATGACCAAAAAACAAAAAGGGTCATTATGATGTAATTTCCAGAAACCCTTTATACTCCTATTTATGTTAGTGCCTAATATGCCTTTATCCATTAGTGATGATTAATTAAGTTAGTATTAGTTAAATTAATTAGTGTTTGAGTTTGATTATAGTGTTAGGATTAGAGCAGAAATTCATTTCCTCTTTTAAGGTTTGGAGGGAAAGAAGAAGTAGAGGGAAAAAGAAAAAACTAGGATTTGTTATTTTCTAAAATGAAACTTTATAGTAACGATGAAGACTCTAGTAGTGATGAAAACTGGGTGCATCGGATAATCATGATTTCGATCCTACCGAATTGGATAATTTGTTGAATGAAGAAGAGAATGTCAACCAAATAATGCTTGAGGATATGTTCAAGCACAAGAACAATTTCTCTGAGAAGAAGAAGGTGATAATGCTTCAAATAGACAGGTATGAGTTATAATGATCCACAAACATGCATTGGCAAGTCTAGATCGCCCAAAAAGGGAAAACTTTTCACAAAAAAAAAAAAACAGAATCGGTTTATTCGATATCACCACGTAAACCGATTCTGGATAAAATCCCCAAATTGGGTACATCAATCGGTTGTTGTTCATCATCATATAATCTGATTGTAGTAAATTTTTGACGCGATGGGTACGTGACCAAAATTGGTTTTTGTTGGTGATGTGCATAATCCGATTCATTCACTTGATAATCACGTAAAATACACGAAGTTTACAATCGGTTCATTTACGTGTATATGTAATCCGATTGTGGGGACGAAAAGTTTCAAGACAAATGAGGTTCAAAATCGGATTACATGTTATGTAACGTGAACCGATTGTGAAATATGGGAACTTTTCTCTGAAATCATCAAGTCCTTAATCGGACTATATTTGCACATGTAATCCGATTCCTGAAAATCGGTTCTCTCGACTGTGACACATATACCGATTCTAAATCCTCAACTTGTCGATATATGTTGTAGATCGTTGCGGCATTGGACGAAGGTCGACCCAAACCTGTATCTCTACTAGGTCCTGATACCTCTACCCGTTATTTCACCGATTTGGAATAGAAAGAAAGAAACGATGCAAGGAAATGGTTTATAGACAAGCGAATATAGATCAAATGCACATTAGTTTTAGGTCGTCGTTCAAGTCAAGATCGTTTGGAACTTGTTTGTGAGAGGGGTGGAAAGTAAGAAAGACACTAGGAAAATGAGAGACCGTACGTGAAGAAGACAACAAGGGAATACATTACTAAACCAAAGAAGTATGATTGCCCGTTTAAGATTCTAGTTAATAGACCCTATAGATCCAGTGGTAAGGTATACAATCTCCATAAAGTGATAATTGGTTGTCATAATTATGATGATCCGAAATCTCTTGTTGGACACGCGGCCGTTTGTGGGTTAAAACCACATCAATTGGAAACGGTAAGGTCAATGAAAGCGTGTAAACCAAGTGACATCCTTAGGAGATTAAGGAGAGGACGATAAGAATAACTTGTCCACTTTAAGGCAAATTTACACGACAAGAGCAGCCTTTAAGACGAGGGAATGGGATGATAGAGCGGTTATGGAACAATCGCAGTGGCTATGCGATCAACACGGATACAAAATGAGGAAGCAGGTATTGGAAAGCAAAGTGACTCGCATTTTCTTGGCCATCCAGAGATAATCAAGTTGGCCCAATGTTTCTATCAAATTTTAGACTGTATGTACAAGTACAACATGTCGTTGTTAATCATTGCTTGCCATACGTCCGACAAGCAAACTTTCACGGTAGCATGGGGGTTTATGGATCGTGAGAATGATGTGAGTTTTACTTGGATGCTAGAGACCTTAAAGGAGATATACCGTGGCGATGAAACTCCGAGGATCATAGTAACAGATAAATACCAAACACTAATGAATGTCATAGGAGTGGTTTTTCCGGACACTAAGCATTTTTTTTGCACATGGCTCATACAATGCAATATTAGAAGTAATTGTAGGGGTCATATCCAAAATCCAAAGCCACAAAAAGTTGCCGCTCGTGAAAAGGCCGAAGATGAGCTTCTTCAAAAATTAACTCCGGAACAACGAGAGGAGGACAAGAAGAAAAGCAAATCAGAGTACAAAGTGAACCGGTTACTGTGGAAGGCTTTTCAACATCATTGGGATTTAATGGTATACTCAATGTCGTGGCCGAGTTCGAATCCTATTTGGAGATGAGCGTCTTCAAAAACTAACTCCGAAACAACGAGAGGAGGACAAGAAGAAAAGCAAGTCAGAGTACAAATTGAACCGGTTATTATGGAAGGCTTTTCAACATCGTTGGGATTTAATAGTACACTCAATGTCTGTGGCCGAGTTTGAATCCTATTTGGAGAGTTTTATTGGGTTATGGAAGAAGGATTACGAGAAATGTGTGGTTTGTTGCTTGAAGGAATTGTTGGATTCGTACAAGGAAAAAAATTTCTATGCTTACACCTACCGACACATGCATTACAAGAATGAAGCGACAAGTATCGCAGAAGGATCTCATGGATGTTTAAAAAGCTTTCTCCGAGAGAGCCAAAATAGTGTGGTTGCGGTACAACAAATCATCCATGAATACGCCAAGGCTAATATCATCAAGATAATCGCGCAAATGGAAGAGAGTAGGATGAAAATTATTACAAGCTATAAGGATTACCATTGGTTGATTAGACATTTAAACTATAAGGTGTCTCACTGGGCAATCATTTATATGATGAAGGATTACAAATATTATGTGGAAAATGAGATGGGGAGAAAAAAAATTGTATGTTCATGTATGACGATGACGGCATTAGGATTTCCGTGTCGTCACAAGGAATTCCTTTTGAAATCATTGATCCGTTTTGGAATCAACTAACTTTCAAACCACCCCCAACCGAAGAACCACTGGAATCCTTTGTGGACACGGATAATGAAAGAGAACTTATCTATAAGTTCGCAAAAATGATGGTTTGGGACGAATATTTTTGATGTACGACTTAAAACTTGACGCTAACCCCCATATGGTACCATCAGATAACCAACGGTGCTACCGCCGATGGGTAGACCACCTGTTAGAGCAGAGCTCGGTCGACCTCGCATGCGTTGTTATATCAAGCATGTTTGTCAATGTTAGTGATCAAAACTATGAGTCTTGATTTCTAGTCTATTATGGTTAAGTCTCGGACTAGGATAAAAAAGTGTAGAAGAGCTCAAGGACTTCATGGAGATTCATCATACAACGACGAAGATCTACTCAAGGAACCGTGGAACTTCATCAACAAAAAGGTATGTGGAGACTTGAACTTATCTATCACTCAAAAGTATATCTATTATATCTCCTACTTCTTATGATACAAAAGTCGTATGCTATATAGACTGGTTCATACACATTTGACATTTCGTGCTGAGTATACTCTACTTATTTTTTCTCGAAATCGTGTGTTGGTAAAGCGTTTCGCTTTGATCAAGTTTATCTTCACCTAGTGACGAAAGTCATGAAAATTTTCAATTACTTTGGAAATTGCTCTGACGAGAAAGGTCTGTGAATAACGACTGAATAACGTCCTCTAAGAATGTTTCAATGGTTGGTATGAGAGTTTAGGTCTATATAACCAATGATGGATATAAGCATTGTTTTGGAAACACATATATGCATAAGTCTTATTCGTTGAACCAAAGTTTGCGAACTTTGTTGATCAAGTGAAAACGGAAAATGGTTTGCGTGAGTACAAGTCCGCGAACTGGCGAACTTTCTCTTCCCGAGAAATTCTGCTGGGATTTTCAAAAACTCCTTTGCGTGTAAGTCCGCGAACCCAGTCTGCGAACTGGCGGAAGTCTCCTTGCCGAGATTTTCTGCTGAGTTTGGAAAACTCTGTCGGTTATCTTAAGTCCGCGAACTTTCTTGTGAGCTTCAGTGGTTATGATCTAAAGATGTTCTCTGAACATGAAACTTAAATTACTAAGAAATGATTTAAACCGTGGCTATAAAGTTCATGATCCAATTCAATCGAATCGAATCATCTTTGTTTCAATTGTGTAGTTACAAAAGATATCATAGCAATTGAACAAATCTCTAACTAGTTCATTTGAATCAATTGAACTAGTTATGCTGAAAAAGAACAAGGTTAATATGAAATGCTCATATTGTTAGACTTTTGGGTTACTATGTTGAACCAACATACACGACACGTTTGGGCATGGTTTTCACAAACCCAGTAAACGTATACCCAAATGTGTATGAAAAGCTAAGTTTTCGATCTAACAGTTGAGAAACATTAGATTGAATCTAAATCAGGTTTTCATCTAACGGTGAATATGGATTGCTTTGTAACTAAGGCAAAACCCTGATTTGAAGGCTATATAAAAGAGACATCTAGCATTGGGAAAAACTAATCCCCACACGTCTGTGTAATACTAGTGCGCTCGCTAGAGTCGATTCTCCTTTAACCTTTGGTTTTATTCTCTAAAACCAGGTTAACGACTTAAAGACTTCATTGGGATTGTGAATCCAGACCGATACTACTTTTATCGTAGTTGTGTGATCTGATCTTGTATCTTCTATCGTACGAGTACAATCTTTGATTGGCTTGAGATCGTGAAAGTTCTCCGATAAGCAAGATAAAGAAGTCACAAACATCTTTGTCTCACTGTTTGTGATTCCTCGACATCCTCTTGTGTAGTCAAGAAAGATTGTTGAGAGGTGATTGATTATCTAGGCTGTCCTTCGGGAATATAAGACCGGATTATCAATTGGTTCATGTTCACCTTGATTTTATATCATAAGACGGAACAAAACCTAGGATTTTTCTGTCGGAGACAGATTTATCCTTTCATGGACTTTTCTGTGTGAGACAAATTTGTTTGTTATCAAGTCTGCGATTTTGGGTTGCAACAACTCTTAGTTGTGGGTGAGATCAGCTAAGGGAATCAAGTACGCAGTGTCCTGCTGGTATCAGAGGCGTATGGAATACAACTGTACCTTGGATCGGTGGGAGACTGATTGGGGTTCAACTATAATCCAGTCCGAAGTTAGCTTGTAGTAGGCTAGTGTCTGTAGCGGTTTAATACAATGTGTATTCAATCTGGACTAGGTCCCAGGGTTTTTCTGCATTTGCGGTTTCCTCGTTAAAAAAACTTATGGTGTATGTTTTATTTCTTTTCCGCATTATATTTTATATAATTGAAATAATATAGGTTGTGCGTTAAGATCATCAATTGGAAATCCAACCTTTGGTTGTTGATTGATATTGATTGATCCTTGGATATTGGTCTTTGGTATCGTCCAAGTTATTACTTGTGTTTGATTAAAGACTCGCTATTGTTTTAGCTTGAGTAAATCAAAAAACAAGTGAGAGATATTAACTCCTTGAGATACTTTAATCTATATTGAGTCTGACTGTCTAGTTGATTCTCTAGCAAAGTATTTCGGAGTTAGTCCATACTGATTGCTATTGGGTGGTCTTGTTAGACCCCCGCTTTTTCAATTGGTATTAGAGCAGGCAAACATGTTTAAAGACCTAACCAGTCTGTGTTTGTAGCGATCTGACTCTATGGAAAAAAGTGTTATCTCTGTAAACGTACCACCAGTCTTCGATGGCTCCAATTACTTATGATGGAAAATTTCTATGCGATCTTTTCTTCAATCGCGTGATTTTTAATCATGGGTATTGTGGTTAATGGGTATAATGCTCCCGTTGTGGCAGTTGGAAACGAAAGCGTTCCCAAACCTATTGGTGAATACACTCTTGCCGAGATAAGTGCTGCAAAGAAAAATTCCAATGTTTTGCATGCCATTTTACATGCCATTACCCCAAATCTTCAGCACCATGTGACAAATTGCACTAGGTCTAAATCTGCTTGGGATATCTTAGAAATCGTATTTGAAGGTAACTCCAGTGAAAAGGAAGCTAGGCTTCAAAACCTTAATTCCGATTGGGAAAACCTTCGTATGGCAGATGAAGACACATTTGATGAGTTTAATCACAAATTTTCTGAAATTGTTAATGCATCTTTTGCATTGGGTAAGACTATTCCTGAAAAGGACATTATGATGAAAATTCTCAGATCGCTGCCATCCAGATACGAGTCTAAGAAGCATGCCATCGTTGAGGGGAATAACCTCGAGAATCTTTCCAGAAACACCTTGGTTGGGAAGCTTAAGATCTTTGACCATGAGCATACATCCAAAGTCGGTAAGGGTGTTTCCTTTAAAGCACAAAAGAACACTAAATTACTTGTCAAAGGTAAAAGTGTTCATGTCTCTGAGGATGATTTTCAGATGTAGATCTTGATAAATAAATCTCCTTGATCACAAGACAGTTTAGGGATCTTCTGTTGAAGAGAAGTAAACGGTTTCGACAAACTTACCTCCCGTTCCAGACGGAGGATGAACCGTTGTAGTCGACTCGGGCCACGACTCCAATGTCGTGTACGAACTCGAGGGTCCGAGGCGATATCGTAATCGACGTCCTTCTCTGCAAACAGTTTATATTTAAACTACCCTTCCGTAGGGTTTAAAAAAAAATAAAGTCCCAAAGTCCACAATCCAAAGTCCCAAAAATAAAGTGCAAAAGAAAAAGACAATCTAAAAAATAAAAATAAAATGTCTCTCTATCTCTCTTTTCTTTTAAATTTTTTTTTTCTTCTCTTTCGCCCTTTTCGCTTTTCCTTTAACTCCAAATCTTTAATTATTCACCAAAAGCTTTGGAAAATTTTTCTTTCTCTCCAAATTCCCAAAATCTGAAATGAAAAGACAAAAACCCAAAAACATAAAGTAGAACAAATATAATATTAAAAAAAACAACAGATAAAAAACTAAAAAGAAAAATCTAAAAACTCTAGCCTAAAGACAAGTCCGCGTCGGCGACGCCAAAAATTAATGTGATTTCAAAGTTGTTGTATTAAAAGTTCGTTCAAGACTTGTGAAAGCAATAGAATTTAGACTTAGTGATACTTAAAAATAAAAGAAAAACTGAATATAAAAAGTGATATCAAGATTTTAAACTAGACCAAGACTCCGGATTCCACTATTCCTTTAACTGATTGGTTGATAAAGATTATTTCAAGAATTATTAGTAAGCCCTTTTTCACATTAACTCACTAATATCTGTAAGGTCTCCAAACATTAAATTGTAATCCCTAAGCACGAATTATCAAAGAAATATTTCTGAGCATAAGACATCAAATTGATTCACAACTAATTAAGAAAAACTATTTTCATCTCATAAACCACACAATTATAATGATCTTAATGGATTAAATTAAATTAATAATAATTGAAATTATAAAAAGAAATTATCAATCAAGCATAAGTGAATAGTTTCCTCCGCCGCCTTGGTCGCGTGAGGATTAGCTCATCATCATGTTGGAAACACGCTCAAAATTCATTTTATTGCTCAAAGGAGGTGTACAAATGATGAAATGGAGAAAAACTATTAAAAACCGGGTTTGTAACAGTTATAAGTGTTAGAAACCGAACTGTTACAGAGAACGATATGTATGAACTGTCGCAGTGATTGTAACTCTAAGACCCTCCAGCTGATGTCGTTGTCTTTGTAGCATGAACGACTGCTCTCAGGCGTCTTATGTTCTTCGTTTCCTTCTTCAGCAACAGCAATGGCAGTTCTGCAACTCAATTTGTTTCAGATCTGTAGTTGTTTTAAAATCTCCCAAACTCCCCGTCTCCCTTCTATGACCTCTGTAAGCCTCTTTTATACACAACACCAGTGAAATATCTCGAGTTAACTGCAGATATATTCTCTTTATTCCGCGGCCATATTACAGGAATTATTTCTTTGTTTCTCTCTTTCACGCGTCATTATAAGTCCAACCCAATCTAAACACGTCTCTGCGCATCCCAGCTAGAGAATCATACCCGAAATATTTTATACTCCCAGCCTTTCGAGAGATGAAAAATCTTCTCTCATTCACGTAACTAATCACATTACCTTCCCTGTTGTGACTCAGCAGGATATTCTCAATTCAATTCCAAGATAAAATCTCGTTAAAACACTCCAAAATTCTTCACGGGAAGTCTCGGGTTTGCTCGTGTAAATAACGTGCCCTGTTTTATTCAAGTCATCGATCTAGCCGACTCTAACTGAATCGAATGACTATACCATGCCTTCTACGCTCAATCAATTTCTCAATCAATCTCGGCCATTGAGTCTCTCTAAAACACCTCCAAATGATGAACCCTAAACTCTGTTGTTGATGAACACAGTTTCCCGCCAAAACTGTAATTTGAACGAAGAAGATGGTGTCCCCTAACCAAATTGGGGGTGCGAATAGAAGATGCCCACTGGGGTGCAAATAGTAATGATGGTGCCCCTTAGTAATTGAGTGTCCCTTATCCAAACTGAGAGTCAGAATAGCAAATCTCCTACGGGGTTCCAAAAAGTACTTTTTGAGCAACTTTTTCCACACAAGAGTATTTCTCCAAAAACACCTACACAAACATAAAAACACCATAATAATTACAAAATCAAGCACTAACAATAGAGACACTGAGGACAGTTCAGACACAAAAATGAGTCTATCAAATACCCCTGAACCTATTATTTGCTAGTCCTCGAGCAAATCTTATCTAGAAAATAAAATGACTACACTTAGCACGTGTAGCAAGCCGTTAAACTGCTAGGTAGCTCTAGTGGCGGAGTGTTGTCTCCGGAAGGTTTACCAGAGGTGTACCCGCAAAACTTTACACCAGACCCTATATATCTACGCAGAACCTTAGAAGGCACTAAAGAATCTCCTTGGTTTGCATACTCTCATTGACTACGGGAGGAAGTACCCTGATGCGAAATTCCAATTGATGTACACGAGTTTGCACTCAACATACTAAAATTCATATATAAGTGACAAAGCTCTACTCAGATAGTTTCTGGACAACATAACCGAGCAACCAATCACATGGAAAGATTAAGAAGATGGAAAAAGAGAAAAAATAGATGGTCTAAAGTGAACGGTGTTTCCCATATCTGTCTGAAGGCCTCTGCCAAGATGAACCTATCCTAATGGACTGAGATACCGGTCTGACTAATATCAACACAACTGGCATATACAAGGGCGCCATTGGTCGATAAACCTAACTCTAGGTCAACACAACTGGCATATACAAGGGCACCAGCGGTCGACTTTATTGAATTTATTCCGGTTGGTCTGATGGTATGTTTTTTTTTGTTTTTTTTGGTATCTCAATCACTCTATTTCACCATAGCAATGGTAACTGAATAATCGTGTGCCCCACCAAATCACTTAAAAAAATAAAAACAAAGGATTAGGATTCAACGAGATATGGCGAAACTACCATGTTTTTTTTTAATTCTAACACTTGAGCTCTGTGCTTTTATGAATAGATTCTTTATATGTTTCCCTCTAATCAGATTGGTTCCTCAACTCCTACAACCTCAAGATGTTCCCATCCATTTAGATTGGTTAGTGCCAACCTTAATAGCATAAATTTCTAGGCTTGGAGTTATTTATTGCAAATAAAAGCTAACAAAAAGTTTCTTCCCCACCCCCAAAATTAAATATAACATTGTCCTCAATGTTTCTAATGAAAGAGCAATACCAAAAAGTAAAGTAGCATGAGGAATCGGTAAAGAGAGAAGTCGGAAAGATAGTACATGGGTGAAGAGAGAAATCAAAAACTAATATACAACATACAATCGCCTCGATGGTCAATCAAGGGTAAACAGGGTCCTCCAGAGGGCCTCCTCAACATCACCTGTAGGAAAGGGATCTAAAAGGGTTTCAAAATCTCTGACCGTTAACCTTCGAAGAACTACTACCATCCGGTGTCTCGATCTCAACAGCTCCATGAGGAAAGACAGTGCGAACAATAAAAGGACCCGTCCACCGAGAACGTAACTTCCCAGGGAAAAGATGCAAGCGGGTATCATACAAAGAACTTTTTGACCTGGAGAAAATGACTTTCTAAGATATTTCTATCATGCAAAAGTATCATTTTGTTCTTATACTCCTTAGCACTATCGTAAGCATCTCTACGAATCTCTTCCAACTCATTGAGCTGTAGTTTCCTATGGGCTCCTGCTTTGTCGAGTGAAAAATTTAGCTGCTTAACATCCCAATATGCTCTATGTTCTAACTCAACAGGTAAGTGACATGCCTTTCCATACACAAGTCGATAAGGTGACATTCCAATGGGGGTCTTAAACGCAGTACGGTAAGCCCATAATGCATCAGTAAGCCTAGACGACCAGTCTTTCCGATTAGGATTAACTGTTTTCTCTAATATACATTTTATCTCCCTATTGGAAACCTCTACCTGACCACTAGTCTGTGGATGATACGGGGTAGCTACCTTATGTGTAATACCATATTTCTTCATCAGAAGCCTAAAAGGCCCATTACAAAAGTGCGACCCTCCATCACTAATTATAGCTCGCGGTGTACCAAAACGTGTAAATATATTATTTTTCAAGAACTCAATCACAACCCTATGGTCATTGGTTTTACACGCAACCGCTTCAATCCACTTAGAGACATAGTCTACAGCGACAAGAATGTATAGGTTACCAAAAGAATTAGGGAACGGGCCCATAAAGTCAATACCCCACACATCAAAGACCTCAACAATTAAAATCGGGTTCAAGGGAATCATGTTCCTACGGGAAATGGTTCCTAATTTCTGGCAACGTTCACAAGTAACACAATAATTATGGGAGTCTTTAAACAACGAAGGCCAATAGAATCCACACTGCAATATCTTAGCAGCAGTCTTTTTAGCACTAAAGTGACCTCCGCAAGAATGATCATGACAAAAGGAAATAATACTGGACTGGTCACTCTCAGGTATACATTTCCTAATAATCTGGTCTGGACATTACTGAAAAAAATAAGGATCATCCCAAAATAAGTGTTTAACCTCGGCTAAAAACCTAGAACGATCTTTTTTACCCCAATGTTGGGGCATTCGACCATTAACTAGATAATTCATTACATTTGCATACCAAGGTGCTTGGGTAACAAAGAACAGTTATTCATTAGGAAAACTATCCCTAACAGGAGAAGAATCATTAGGGTATCCACAAAAAGCCTAGACAAGTGGTCTGCTACTACATTTTCGGCACCCTTTTTGTCTCTAATATCTGGAGAAAACTCTTGCAACAAAAGGATCCACCTAATCAATCTAGGTTTCGTATCCTTCTCAGACAAAAGATATTTCAAAGCAGCATGATCAGTATATATGATGATCTTAGAACCTAAGAGATAGGGTCTAAACTTATCTAAGGAAAACACAATGGCTAACAGTTCCTTCTCGGTAGTAGTATAGTTCAACTGGGCATCATTCAGAGTTTTTCTAGCATAGTAAATCACATGAAATAATTTGTTTTCTCGTTGACCTAGCACAACACCAATAGCGTAATATGAAGCATCGCACATGATCTAAAAGGGTAGGTTCCAGTTGGGTGCCTGGACCATGGGGGCGGTAGTGAGTAAAGTCTTAAGCTTCTCAAAAGCCTCTAAACAAGCATCATCAAAGACAAACTTAACATCTTTTGCAAGCAAATTGCAAATAGGTCTAGAAATCAAGCTAAAATCCTTAATGAATCGACGATAAAATCCAGCATGCCCTAAGAATGACCTAATATCTTACGATTTTTGGGACCTGTAAAGTCTTAATAAGGTCAACTTTGGCTTTATATACCTATATACCCTTAGAAGATACGATATTCCCTAAAAAAATTCCTGAACGAACCATGAAGTGACATTTTTCCCAATTAAGCACTAAGTTTTTTTCCTTGCACCTAATCAAAACTAATGACAAATGATGCAAGCACTCATCAAAAGACGGACCAAACACTGCAAAATCATCCAGAAAGACCTCTAAAAACTTTTCTACCATATCTGAAAATATGCTCATCATGCAGCGCTGAAAAGTCGCAGGGGCGTTACATAGCCCGAAAGGCATGCGTCTATACGCAAAGGTACCATAGGGACGGGTAAAAATGGTTTTCTCTTGGTATTCTAGGGAAATAACGATCTGGTAATAGCCAGAGTAGCCATCTAGAAAGCAGTAATGACTATGTCCAGCTAATCTCTCTAGAATTTGGTCGATAAAGGGAAGGGGAAAGTGGTCCTTCCTAGTGACTTTGTTCAATTTTCTATAGTCAATACAAACACGCCAACCCGTGGTCACTCGGGTCGGGATTAACTCATTGTTATCATTTTGGACTACAATAATACCGGATTTCTTGGGAACAACTTGAACGGGGCTGACCCACTTACTGTCTAAAATGGGGTAGATAATGACTGCATCTAACAACTTAAGAACCTCGGTTCGAATTACTTATTTCATATTAGGGTTTAGTCGACGTTGCATCTCCCTATAAGGTTTGGTATCTTCCTCTAAATAAATCTGATGCATACAAACGGTAGGACTTATACCCTTAATATATGCTATGGTCCACCCTAAAGCTTCCTTGTTGTTTTGAGGAACGGTTACTAACCTACTTTCCTGATCACTATCCAATTCGGAAGAAATAATCACAGCTAAAGTCTCATACGGGCCTAAAAACACATATTTCAGGGTATCTGGCAATGGTTTTAGGTCCAATTTAGGAGGCTCTTCTAACAAAAGAACTAGGGTAGACTTAGAAACTGGTAGTGGTTCAAACTTAGGTTTCCATACATTACTAGTGTCTAACAAAGGGGTTGAATCTAACAGAGCATTCACCTCATTAATCACATTATCATCATCAAAATCAATCCCAAAGTGAGCTAGGCATTTCTCTAACGGATCTTCTAACAAAGTGTTTGGTAATGACTCCTCGACTAGTGTTCCTATCATGTTCACCTCTTCTATGTTCGAGTCATATAGTTCAGAGGGTAGCTTACTAATATTAAAAAATTTTCAGCTCAATAGTCATATTACCAAAAGACAACTTCATAATACCATTTCGACAGTTAATGATCGCATTGGATGTAGCTAAAAACGGTCGACCTAACATTACCGGTATATGGTTCTCTGGGTCAGGAACAAGTTGGGTATCTAGGATAACAAAATCCACTGGATAAATAAACTTGTCAACCTCTATAAGAACATCCTCGATCACACCACGAGGAATTTTAACGGACCTATTAGCTAACTGAAGTGTCATCTGGGTAGGTTTCATCTCACCAAGTCCTAGCTTAAGGTACACATGATATGGTAGTAAGTTCACACTGGCTCCTAAGTCAAGCAACGCTTTCTCAACATGGTATTTACCTATTGTGCAAGAAATGGTAGGGGACCATGGGTCTTTATACTTAGGAGTAGTGGTATTCTGAATAATATAACTCAGTGACTAGATAGAAAGGCTTTCTTCTGGACATTAAGCTTTCTCTTTCGCGTACACATATCCTTAAGAAACTTGGCATAAGAAGGAATCTGATTCATTGCATCTAGTAGTGGAAGGTTGATAGTTACCTGCTTAAGAACCTCCAATATATCATTAAAGTTGGACTCTCTCTTAGTTGGAACTAGAAGATGTGGGAACGGGTCTCTAGGAACAAATCCGGGACTCATTAGGACCCTCATTGGTCTCTTTAGAGACTCTATCAGTCTCCTCAGTTTCTGTTTCATAAGGGTGAACTACAACATGTTCACTATCAGGCATGGAAACCTTGTTGTCTATCACTCTACCACTCCTAAGGATTTTAATAGCATTCACATGATCAGATGGTGTTTCACCTATTTCATTAATTCCTCTAGGGTTGGGTTGAGTCTGACTAGAAAACTTACCTCTTTCTCTTAAAGACTCATTTATCTGACTAACCTGGGTTTTCAACTCGGAAATAGCCTGAGAGTTAGCCTGACCTATTCTCTTATGTTCTTCTATACCTTGAGCAACAGATTGCTGAAACTGCACAGTGTTACGAGTTAACAAGAAAGATATTCTTCTAAACTCATAATCTTTTTATCTGAGGGGTTCTGAAACTGTGCCGGAGCTGAAGGATTCTTACTATAGCCAAAACTTGGGGGTACCTGAGCGTTACTAGACTGACCTTGATTCTGGCCCTTAGACTAAGAAAGGTTTGGATGGTTTCTCCATCCAGGGTTATAGGTTTCTGAATATGGGTCAAACTTCTGTCGGTTATCAAACCTAATGTTGTTATAAAGAGCATTGGCTTGCTCTTCAACAGTATGGACTTCCCAAAAAGGCTCTATTCTTCCACTACTACCACTAGAATGACCTAATTCTAAGGCTTATAACCTTTTGGGTATGGATGCTATTTTAGTATCTGAATCATAAGATCCTTCTACCATATTGACATATCTTCTACTTAGAAGAATTGTTTTATGTGGTTTCCTACTATTTTCCAATTGTTGGGTCTTATCGGCGATTTCATTCAAAAATGTCATCGCTTCATCAACAGTTTTATTCTCAAACCCACCTGTGCATAAGGACTCAACAGTTTCCAACAGTTTTATTCTCCCTTTATTGAGCAAAAATACATATTTGTGTCCTAATAGACGATGTTTTGTGCCTTGGGAAAAACTTCTGTATAAAGGCAGATATAAGTTGGTCATAGGTTTCAATTGACTCAGAGGACAAACTGTACAACCAAGATTTGGCTTTATCTTTTAAGGAAAAGGGGAATAACCTAAATTCCAAGCATCATCACTTAGGTTTTTAATTTTCAGAGTACTACAAACTTCCTCAAATTCCCTAACATGAAAATAGGGGTTATCATTCTCTTTCCCTAAAAAGATTGGGAGCATCTGTAAAGTCCCAGGTTTAAGTTCATAATTTGCCTCGGTTTCAGCTAACTTGATACAAGACGGACGAGAGGTCCTAGTTGGGTTTAACAAAGCTTTCAAAGTTGCCATTTCTGGCACTACCAAAGGACTAGAGTACTTTCTTCACTAATTGTCAAGTTTTCAAAGCTGAAATTTCCAAACAAAAATCTCTCAAAAGAAGAGTCTTCGAGGTCCCCGCCTTCACAAGAAGAACTACTAGGTTTGTCACTAATCAAACGACCTAGAGTGTTTCTTTTCCAAGCCCCTTCTCTAATAGCTTCGGGCATACACTAAAAAAAAAAAAAAAAAAAAAATCCTAAAAAGAAGGGAAGTTTTATGCAAACACAAACAAGGCTGACTCCACCACAACAAACCTATTGATTAATAGCAAACAAAAAGCATGATTGATCCACTTAGATTGTTTCTAGACCAGCTTCTAATCTTTCGAAAAGGAACTCGTTACAATCTGAGAAAACCTCACTGGAATCAATCCGAGTTAAAGTAAGTTGAACCAAGAAGAGGGAAGCTACGTGGAGATTTGATACCCAAGGCCTCACCGGCGTTACAAGGCGGCGTATTCAACTCACAGAAACCATCATGAACTTCAAAGTATGCTCAAAAGAGTAACCAATATTTTTCGAACGACTTTCCTATTAAGATTGTTACCCTATAGGTCTCGTTCTAGTAAAAAATTTAGGCTTAGGTTCGCGTTTGGTTTCGTTTTCCTAAGGAGGTCAAGAAGAGAACGATGATGAAATCCGAACCGTTATCTTGTATGGCCAGTCCTTGCCCTTTACTAGGAAATTAAAGCAGTCGTTTTCAATTCCTCAACATATATGCAAACGAAGGAATACAGTAATTCGCTGACAAGGGACTCGCGAGTGTTTCGACAAACTTACCTCCCGTTCCAAACGGGGGATGAACCGTTGTAGTCGAATTGGTCCACGACTCCAATATTGTGTACGAACTCGAGGGTTCGAGGCGATATCGTAATCGCAATCCTTCGCTGCAAACAGTTTATATTTAAACTACCCTTCCGTAGGGTTTAAAAAAAAGTAAAGTCCCAAAGTCCACAGTCCAAAGTCCCGAAAATAAAGTGCAAAAGAAAAAGACAATCTAAAAAAAAATTCTAAAAAAATAAAATAAAATGTCTCTCTATCTCTCTTTTCTTTTTTTTTTTTAAAAATTTCTTTTTTTTCTCTTTCGCCCTTTTCGCTTTGCCTTTAACTCCAAATCTTTAAGTATTCACCAAAATCTTTGACAAAATTTTCTTTCGCTCCAAATTCCCAAAATCTGAAATGAAAAGACAAAAACCCAAAAACGTAAAGTAGAACAAATATAATAACAAAAAAACTAATAAAAACCTAAAAAGAAAAATCTAAAAACTCTAGCCTAAAGACAAGTCCGCGTCGGCGACTCCAAAAATTAATGTGATTTCAAAGTTGTTGTAGTAAAAGTTCGTTCAAGACTTGTGAAAGCAATAGAATTTAAACTTAGTGATACTTAAAAATAAACAAAACTGAATATAAAAAGTGATATCAAGATTTTAAACTAGACCAAGACTCCGGATTCCAATATTCCTTTAACTGATTGGTTGATAAAGATTATTTCAAGAATTATTATTAATCCCTTTTTCACATTAACTCACTAATATCTATAAGGTCTCCAAACATTAAATTGTAATCCCTAAGCATGAATTATCAAAGAAATATTTCTGAGCATAAAACATCAAATTGATTCCCAACTAATTAAGAAAAACCATTTTCATCTCATAAACCACACAATTATAATGATCTTAGTGGATTAAATTAAATTAATAATAATTGAAATTATAAAAAAAAATTATCAATCAAGCATAAGTGAATAGTTTCCTCCGTCGCCTTCGTCGCTTGAGGATTAGCTCATCATCATGTTGGAAACACGCTTAAAATTCATTTTATTGCTCAAAGGAGGTGTACAAATGATGAAATGGAGAAAAACTATTAAAAACCGGGTTTGTAACAGTTATAAGTGTTAGAAACCGAACTGTTACACATAACGATATATATGAACTGTCGCTGTATTTGTAGCTCTAAGACCCTCCAGCTGATGTCGTTGTCTTTGTAGCGTGAACGACTGCTCGCAGACGTCTTATGTTCTTCGTTTCCTTCTTGAGCAACAGCAATGGAAGTTCTGCAGCTCGATTTGTTTCAGCTCTGTAGTTGTTCTAAAATCTCCCAAACTCCCTGTTTCCCTTCTATGACCTCTGTAAGCCTCTTTTATACACAACACCAGTGAAATATCTCGAGTTAACTGCAGATATCTTCTCTTTATTATCGCGGCCATATTACAGGAATTATTTCCTTGTTTCTCTTTCACGCGTCATTAGAAGTCCAACTCAATCTAAACATGTCTCTGCGCATCCCAGATAGTGTCAAGTGCTCACAGAACACACGTATTCTGCCCAAATATAGAGAATCATTCCTGAGATATTTTATCCTCCCTGCCTTTCGAGATATGAAAAAATCTTCTCTCATTCACGTAACAAATCATATTACCTTCCCTGTTGTGACTCAGAAGGATATTCTCAATTCAATTCCAAGATAAAATCTCGTTAAAACACTCCAAAATTCTTCACGGGAAGTCTCGGGTTTGCTCGTGTAAGTAACGTGCCCTGTTTTCTTCAAGTCATCGATCTAGCCAACTCTAACTGAATCGAATGACTATACCATGCCTGTTACGCTCAATCGAGTCTTCCCAATCAATCTCGGCCATTGAGTCTCTCTAAAACACCTCCAAATGACGAACCCTAAACTCTGCTGTTGATGAACACAGTTTCCCGCCAGAACTGGAATTTGAATGAAGAATATGGTGCCCCCCTAACCAAACTGGGGGTGCAAATAGAAGATTCCCACTGGGGTGCAAACAGTAACGCTGGTGCCCCTTATTAATTGAGTGTCCCTTATCCAAACTGAGATCCAAAAAGAATTTTTTGAGCAACTTTTTCCACACAAGAGTATTTTTCCAAAAACTCCTACACAAACATAAAAACACCATAATAAGTACCATTCACCAAGAGAAGTGAATGGTAGTTCTGCGACCTCAATGGATATGATAATACATGACGGAAATATTAGGGTTTCTGAGGAAAAGCTTCAATATTCCATGTATTTTTTATTTATGCTGAAAGACTCGGCATTTTCTGTTGAACTCAGAATTCATCTATGGTGTTGATTCAAAATTAATATGATGACTATTTTAATCAATTAGATGTTTCTAGACATGTTGACTGTTATTATAGAGCGACTAATTAATTGATTCTAGTGTTTTATTCATCGGTTGAATTCCCAGAAAAATATGTTAATTAAAACCTAATATTCAATCACTCCGATCAGCTGAATTCCAGGGAATAATGATGGATATTCGTCTTTCACGAACTAGCGGCACCCCTAAATAAGCTCCGTGCAAATAACGTGGGTGTATATAAGAATAATGCTCAAAGGAACATCCAAAAACATGGAAGAACAAGGATATGGAAGTTTAATCAAAATAGGAAAAGAAAGAGAGGTAAAATGATTAAAAAAATTACTCCCTTCGTCTTTAATTAATAGTCCTAATTGAAAAGGTCAAAATATTAAGGAAATCCTACAACATGTTATGACTAGCCCTGGACTAGCTCTATTTAATGTTATATTATTACTAAAACAAAAATTAATATGTTAAATATTCATAAATATTTTTATTTAAAAAAGAAATGACTATTAGTACAAAGATATTGAATATATTTTTTAGTTATATAGAGTTAATTAGTGTTTGGGTCGTAGATTTTGGTACCCTTTAGTGTTTGGGTCCTAAGTTTGTCCGTTATAGTGTTTGGGTCGTAGACCTGTTAGTCAAATCGTTCAAATGGTCAAACTCTTAACGTCTGTTAATTTTTGTCAGTTAAATGATTAACTGTAACATCTTTAACTTCAGTCCTATAAGGCCTGTCAATCTGTTCATCACTAAAGTACATGGAAGCAAGGTTCTTCGGTTCTTTCATGTTTTCACGGCAACATAACACATCAAATTTACAGCATCTATCTTAACCTATTAATTCTCTTCTAACCTGTTGAAAACACCCACTGAACGATGACTCACAGTTGTCCAAAACTAATGCACACTGGGTCGGGAAATCTGTCGAACACTTGATGGTCTGGACATTTTTAACCCTGCAAATTCATATTCAAAACAAACCAGACATTTCTAACCATTTACAAGTCTCAAAGAGACATCAATGGACAAAATTAGGCATGTCAATATTTGTTCGATATCCGGAATCCGTTTCCGGTTATTCGATATCCTATAGGATTTTATCCGTTTTATCGGATATCGGATATTTCTTCCTTAACCTATCGGAATCGGATTAGGGTATATCTGTTTGTTTAGATATACGATATGTTAAGGACGTACTCGTAATTTTCCCATACCCTTATTTTATTTGACTCCACTACTAGTAGTAGTAGAGTACTCGAGAAGTCATTTCGTTTTTTCATTTTTTCTTCTATTCTCATCACCGCTTGCCCAGTGCACTGAATCTCTGTAGCGTTATTCATCTTCGATTTTTCTGCAATTCTTCGTTTTAGCAGCAGGATTTAGTCATATTCGATTCTTCTGCTACGTCAATTTGTGAAGGTAGCATTTTTGAAATCAGAAATTGCAAATTAGGGTTTCTGTTGCTGTTTCAAAATTTGGGTTTTCTTTTCAATCATAGGATAAACTTGTTGAGTTTACCGGTTATTATTTATTGAATTAAATCATTTAGATGATGATTGAAGTTGGGTTTCCTCTTTATTGGTTAAATTTTATATACGAATTCCTTTAAATTACCATGAACTGTGTGTTTATAGAGAAGATGTTAAATCACTCGTGCGTTTTCAATGGTTCTTGTTTCAATAATTTATCCGGAGATAACTTGTTTAATTACTGGTTAGAATCTTTTTTCAGTGATCTTATGTTTGACCTGTAAGTACAATGATCTTATGTTGGTTAGATTAGAAGATACCTAAGAATAGCCCCAACTGAAAGTAAAGAATGTGATGTATTATAATTCTTGTTGTTTGTTTGGCATGTTATTGTATTATGAATATGATTATCTTAATTGGAATGTTACTCTATTGTAAATTTGGTATTGGACCAGTTCATATGCTTACTCTGTGTTTAATTTTAATATAGGCGCTTGCAAAAATGTTTAAAAAACCATCCAAGGGCAAGACAGTTGCAACCTCAAAGTCAACCCCTTTGCCTCAATCTCAATTAAATGATGTCGTTTCTAGGGATGGTTCATAATCACAAAATGTTCAAGCTTCAGAAATTGGCTCAACACCGGGTACTAGTGACACTAGGAGATTACGAGAACCAGAAGAGAACCCAGCTGATGATAACATGCCAGGCTCTCATACAGATGATGAAGATGGAGAAGCTGGTGAGGATCCACTGATAACTTCTCTGAAGAAAAATCTTAGAGCAATAAGGTCACCAGTGTGGGATGAATTTGAAAGGGATTGTAAAGTAAGACACAACAAGAAAACACACGTGAGGGAAGCTGTTGTATTAGGTACATGCCATCACTGCAAGAAGGTAGTTGATGCTGATAGTGTCAGTGGTACAACAAGGTTACGGAATCATCTAAAGATTTGCCATAAGAGACTACAGAACAAGGATGGACAACAAAAGATTTCTACTTCACTGAAAACAGCAGGTAACAAAGCTTTAAAATTAGCTAATTGGCAGTATGATCCTGCAGTATCTAGGGAATACATGGTTAAAATGATTGCTAAGCATGATTACCCTTTAAACATGGCTCAACATTTTTACTTTAGAATGTATTGCAAGTCTTTGAACCCTGTTGTTAAGATCATGAGTAGAAACACAACCAGAAGTGATTTGATGAAGTTTTTTCATGAACAGAAACAAGAATTGCAAATCGTATTGGGTAATTTGACCTCTAGATGTAGTCTTACAACTGATATGTGGACTGCGAAGCATAATAAAGATGGGTATTGTTGTGTAACATGCCACTACATAGATGATGAATGGAATTTGGTTAAGAAAACATTAGCTTATATTTTAGTGTCATCACCACACACAGGAGATGTTCTCACAAAATGTATCAAAACTTGCACTCTTGAATGGAACATAGATAGGAAATTCCTTGCTTTAACTGCTGATAATGCTGCTGCTAATGGTGTTATGATGAGAAATTTGATTAAGTGGCTGATGGGGAATTGTTTCACATGAGGTGTGCCAACCACATTCTTCATTTGGTTGTCCTAGATGGTATGAAAGTTGCTGCTAAGTTTGTGCAATCAATTAAAGATTGTGTTAAGTATGTTAAAGCTTCACAAGCTAGGAAAGAGAGGTTCGAAACGACACTGTCATAATGTAAGTTGTCCATAAAGGCAGTTAGCCTTGACGTGGACACTCGATGGAACTCAGTTTTTCTTATGCTTAAAAATGCAATTGAGTTGAAAAAAGGGTTTCAAAGATTAGTTTTCCTTGATCCTGAATTCGATTGTATACCAAGTGAAGACGAGTGGCAACAAGGGGTAGTTATTTTCAAGTGTTTAGAGGTGTTTAATGATGTTTCAACCATGTTTGCAGGGATGAAGTATCCAACTGCAAATTTGTACTACAATGGGGTCTATGAAGTTAACAAGTGCATCAAACAATGGGAAGACAGTGATTATAAGTATATCAGAGAAATGGGGTTGAAGATGAGGGAAAAGTTCGATGTGTATTGGCTTGAAAGTAATTTGGTTATGGGCATCGGTGTTGTGTTAGATCCTAGATACAAGGCAAGATGGGTAGAGTTTCGTTATAAGAAATTGTATGGAACTGGCTATGCAGTGGAGTATAACAAATTCAAAACAAAATTGACAGCTCTTTTCTATGAGTATGATTCACAAAACTCAAATGCAGATGAACACTATTTTGGCCCGCAGCTATGTCTCTAGCTCAAGTATGATGGATTCAGACAATCCAGATGAAGTATGTGATCCTGAATACGCTGAGTTTATGATGGAGAACATTGAATTTGAGGTGCAGAAATCTGAGTTGGACCAGTATTTAGAAGAACCAATGCTTAGAGAGGCTCACCAAAAGATGAGTATTTGTTTGAAATCTTGAGTTGGTGGAAGCTAAATGCACCTACGTACCAAACTCTTGAAAAGATGGAAAGAGATATCTTGGATATCCCAGTCACCAGTGTGGCATCCGAATCAATGTTCAGTGCAGGTGGTAGAGTGCTTACAACACATAGAGCTTCATTAGATCCAGAGGTTGTTGAAGCATTGTTGTGCTTAAGCGATTGGTTTCCAGATTTCATTTGTGAAGGTAACACTTTATTTTTTCTTTTTCTTTTTTTGCTTAAACTCAGTGCATAGTTTCATCTATTATTCTTCTTAGTTCATATTATTACTATTTATGTAGTTGTGTATCTTATCTGAATGTTGACTTGTTATAATGCAGATGATATGGAAAATTTGGAAATCGAAGACGAATGAAGTCAAGGACTCAAGAGATTCAGAGGCTGGAGAGGAGAGTGACAGATACTTATGATACTTCGTGTTTCGAAGTTTCTTACTTTCTATAGCATTTGCTTGTGTTTGTTTTCATGTATGTGCGTGAGTAAGAGATACTTAGAGACATAACTACTTAAAGTAATTTTTTAAGACTTTTTTTGAAGATAATTTGGATGGTATGTATGAGTTATAGAACTTAAATTTCACCTCATACTATATATTGTTTTTGTCAGAATCGGATATTATCGGGTAAATATCTGATATCCGATAGCTTAACCTATCGGAATCGATATCTGATTTTGATATCCTATAGGATATTATCGGATATCGAATATCCGGTAGTGCTTAACTTGTCGAATATCGGATTTCTGAATATCCGGCGGATATTCTTCCATTGACAGGCCTAGCCAAAATATCAAATCTACTTTGATGGCAGCAATAAACTTCGAATTTTGGACCCAAATTAGAGATTTCTCTTTAATTCTTCCACCTTCTAAGGTTTTCTTATACTCCTGATTATTCACCATATTGATTCGAAATTACAGTTGACTGTTGATCGAAATATTTTGAGCCATACTCATGATTCTTCTTCCTTAGCTGTCAAATTACTCTTCTTTGTTTTATTGGTTTAAAACTTCCAAAATCATCAAACAACTCTTCTTCTTTTTTGATGATTACAACATCAATCAACTCTAATTACATCCTTTATTTTCCTTCTCAAATTCAATTTTTTTTTATAGAAACCCAACTTTTCTACACTCAACAGACTCCTAAAGAAATTTGAATCCATCATTCACCATGAAACATCAATGCCACAACTTGTCTTCTTTCCTGTTATCTCGGCTTCAGCTTCCCCCGTAAAACTCTTACTAATATTCTTACATGTTTCATTATTGTCTCAGTTTATAGGGGAGCTTTTAATGGCGGTACCGAAGTATGAAAAAGAGAGTAATCGATTGAAATTTAGAGCACTTGTACTGATCTTGAAACAAATATTAATTCATAGCCATTCATCCAAATCAACCGTATCCAACCTTCGGATTAAATCGATTTTATCACAACACGTGTACAGTGGCAAATGTGTAAATATTATAATTAACTGATGTTAAGCATTTTTAACTGTTCGGTTACTTTGACCTCGTTGACTAACGGGTCAACGATCCAGACCCTAAATTAGACAAACTTAGCACCCAAATCCTCTACCATACCAAAACTTACGATCCAAATACTAATTAACTCTTATATATGGTGATAATATTTAAGATTTTAAATTAAAAATAATTTTATGATTATAAAAAATAAAGGGTATATTTGATAGTTTAAGGGAAAAATATGTCTATAAACAGAGCGGACAGATAAAAAAAATACATATCAAAGCAGAAATTAGGACAATTAAACAAAGATATAGAGAGTATAAAATAATGTAAAACCCTGGAGTATGCCCGCCTGTAGGGCAGCCACGCTGCCAATTTGGCGGTCCTATTTTATTATTTTTAGTGTTTCTTCTTTCAAGAACTTCCTCTTTCAACCAAACCTCCATATTTCCAAATATTTATTCATGGATCACACGGATGACAAAGCAAGTGTTCGCAACCATCATGTCATTCCACCACAAGATATTAAAATAACATTATTTTTAATATTCTTAATATGGTCGTTTAAACAAGAATTAAGAGTTTCAGTCAAACTCAACTTCTTCATAAAATGATAAAATAATGCTCGATAGACCACTACCAAAATGCTCAGCATTGGTCCTAGTCGTTTCAAGTCTTGCATTCTATAGAAGTATGTGATGGATCCTACGGATATTACATAGTACAAATATTGTCCCCACTTTCACCACCTTTGGCCAGACAGGTGTGGGGTTTTCATTGAAAAGGCCTCGGTACTATGTAGGGAGATTCCACACCTTATTAGTCTCCACTTAGAACTCCGCATATCCCATGTCGGACTAATCTCATGTGCTTGGGTCGAGCCAAATCCCCAACAATCTCCACCTTGGCGAGATCCAAGCTATCTCGCCAACTATCATCGTACGATCACCGTTATGCAACATCTTGAGGTACACCTTGCTCCATCATGTCCACAACTCCACATTGATTGGCACCACTTAGGTTTAATGCATGCCAACTCAATCTACCGTACACGATCGTCATCTGTATACTACTGTCGAACCTAGTTACAGTCAATATGCGCCCTTGAGCCTTGGCCGCCACTTCGAGCTTGCTCCACCTGAGTTAGAGAGGGAGACAATCTAACTCCACCATGAGCCCTAGCTCTGATACTCCACCCGAGTGAAAGTGTTTCGCACCACCTAACTCCACCTTTCGCACCTCATCTTTTCTTAGGGTTTACATCCATAACCATTCGATCTCTTAGTAGCCCTAGCTCTGATACCATTTGATAGATCCTACCTTAGTAGCCCTAGCTGTGTTACCTTCCTTAGGGTTTACATTCATAACCATTCGATCTCTTAGTATATGATACCATTTGATGGATCCTACCTTAGTAGCCCTAGCTCTGATACCATTTGATGGATTCCACGGACGTTACATAGTACCGATACTGTCCTCACTTTCACCACCCTTGGCCAGACAGATGTGGGGTATTAATTGAAAAGGCCTCGGTACTATGTAGGGAGATTCCACACCTTATTAGTCTGCATATAGAACTCCATATATATCACATGTGGGACTAGTCTCATGGGCTTGGGTCGAGCCCAATCCCCATCAATATGCAGTTTGATGCAACTCCTACCCGGCATGGTTTTAGGCTAAAGTAGGTTGTAGAATTTTATTGGCAACGTTGCATGTAACCAACATTACTGGAACATGCATCAGTAAGATTTCAAAGTTGTAGGTCCAATAGAATGGAGGTGTATGGCCAGGCGAAGATTGGAGATGTATAACATTCTACAGTAGAAACTCTTTTAATTAATACTCGTTTATTTAATAAACTCTCTTAAATAATATTTTTGGCCGGTCCCGAGTCGGGGACAACGTGCAAATTAATAATTCGCTAAAATTATAAGATAATACTTTTTTGATTACCTATGTAGGCCCCACATGAAATATAAATTAATAATGCATTATATATATATATATATACATATATATATATATTCAATACATTAATGATTTACGGAGACTTTTTGAAAAATGATTCATTTGTCTTCTGTTGTTTGCTAAAATCATCGCATTGAATTTCATCTCTAATTTTTCTTATCATTGCAAGAATTTTTGGTGTTTTTGGATTATCCTTCTTGTGCTTGAATAATGCTCTACGAATTTCATCGGTTCATTGCTGATTTTTTAACACCTTTAAGATGAGAAGTCATATTTGTGTGTATGATTTGTTTGTGTTAGTAGTATGATTTCATATTATATTTATATCAAATATTTTTATATTTGTTAGTAGTATGATTTCATATTGTATTTTTATATGATCTTTTTTTTGATAAAAATATATTTAGAAAATATGATTTGATATTGTGTCTATAAAAAAATATGATTTGATATTAATATTGTGTTTATATAAGAAATTAAAAATATGATTGGATATTATGTTTATAAAAATATGATTTGATATTGATATTGTATTTATATAGGAAACATAAAAGATATGATATGGTATCTTGTTTGTATAGAAACTAATTATTTGATATGAAATTTATCTATAAATTAATAAGTATTAATTTATTGGTTAATTAATATCTCGTTTAATTAATAAATTTTGATGATCCCGATAACATTAATTTATAAAGTTTCTACTGTACTTTGGCATATATATTTAAGATCTAATTCGGCATACAAGTATAGACATTAAGATATTCTACAAGTATAGACATTAAGATATTAAGTTTTTTCAGGAAAAGTGACTTTTGTTGGTCTTAAAGAGTTGAAGATTTTAGGCTTACAATGTCACAATGTTTAAATAGTAATTGATGAATAGTCGCTGGATTTAACTAGCACACTTACAAATTGTCAAAAATCGCACTTTCTGTTCCGTTGTTGGGAATGTACATGTTCGTATGAGTTGGAGCACAACACCGTTGTAGCCAGGGTCAACTGAACTGAAAATAGGTTAAAATATCTTGAATCGGTCTTACTAACCGAAAAAAACTTTGAATAATCACCACAATATGCAACACCAATCTAAAAGCCCGGGCCGTTACGGCATGGGTCATTTACTAGTTAGGAGACATTAAGATATTCTACGCCAAGCAGTAAACCTGTGAGTGCAATGTCACATAACTAAGGGAGGTAGATAATGACAAGAATCAAATAGAAATGGCAAAGTGAGCAACTAAACCATAAAAACCAATCCCAACAGCAACTTAGAAAAACCGAAAATAAAATATGGAGTCTCCAGACGTCCACGTTGAGCTATACACTAGTAGAGAATCCATTAACAAAAGAAAATTTTCGTCTAAACTAAAAATAAACTAGATGCATCAGCAAAGATACTTGCGACTGCTTTAGCTTGAACTCGCTTGTTTTACTCTCCTCTTCCTGCCTGATTCATTAATCCTTCCATTCCTCCAATGTGTCACTTTCTTCACCTTCATTGTATGATCCATATGGGCAGATTTCTTCACCTTCATTATCCAATTTACGTTCCTTGACTTCTACTTTCTCGTAGAAGTAATCGTAGAACTTTGCAGTAGCATCGTCCTCGAGACCGTAATTTAACCATCCACCATTGGTGAGGAACTCCCTCGGAGAATCTGCTATCCCTTTCACCATGGAATTCCATGGTAAATCTTTATGAATCTCATAATACTTCACCATGGAAAAGTTAAAGCTGTCTTTTATGAGACCGAGCGCGGCTATGGGAATTGAGTTGATGTGAATCAGATCACGCTTGAAGTCCTGAAAAACGATAGTCATATCTATTACCGCAGGTTTAAGCCTCAGACTAACAATATCGATCTTGTTTAGGTTGGCCACAACGAAAAGTTCATCTACAAGCCGAACTAGGGCATAAAAAGTCAGGACAAAGACAGTTGGCGCCTTGGAGCGAAGATTTCCCTGAAATTCTTTCCTCTTAAGAACCTCAGCAACATGAAATGTATACGTACTCCATTTGTCTTCCACTTTGTTGAAAAAGTTCTTTAAGTCTTCCCCATCCCTGGTTTGCTTCTCCGAATCATTATAAGATGTCATCTGCCCCACAGGGGTTTGCACCAAACGGAATTGGATATCCTGCCTCATTTCTGCCCCCATCTTGACGGGGTGATGCAAATGGAAGTGCAAGAGAGGTTGCGTCTTCTCATCTCCAACTCGAAAGAAAGTTCTCTGTATGTCTGCGCAGATGAAATGAAAATGGAAACTGGGACTAGAAGTTGCATAGATGAACCCGTTTTTATGGACGTCGAGGTTGCCAACAATGGTCTCTCCACCTAGTTCTCCTACCTTGGGAAAGATTTCGAGGCCAGTTAAAGTTATAACATTGGCCTTCTTATCCTTTTGCAGACTTCTACTCATGTCTCCTGATATGAGTATTATCTCATCATGATCCAGTCCCTTCGACAATAACCATAATCTATAGTCATTTAATTGTTGCAATTGGGAACCAAGTCTTGCCTGCATAAGCCTGCGCTCAACTTCTAGCAGTTCCTCCTTGTTGCATGTCCTAAACTTTTCTTTTATTTTCTCTCTGGCCATGGTAAGCAAATAAGTTTCAATTGGGCATCTAGGGAATTCCATTGGACAACTATCTGCGCCTGAAACAGAAGAGAAAGAACTTGGTAATAAGACCGCAGGAACTTCAGTAAAGCAGAGAAGAGCGGATCTCAAGAAAAGAAAAAATGATGTATGCAGGTAGATTCGACAACCAATCCTCAATGACTGACAGCCACAGATATAGCGAGGGCCACTTTCTGGAGTTTCGATGAGTTGGAAACATGTCCGAGTGACAACAGTCGGACATGATAAAAACTAAAAAGTCTTGTGTAAATTCTGGAATAGTTGCCTTTCACTAAAAAACATAAATATATAATCTCAACAATTCTGAATGATTCTGATGATTCTTGAACAACAATTCGAAACCATAGAACACAAAATTTGACAAAAAAATGACCAAAAAAAGCTGACGAAACTAGACAGAATTGGAATCTCATGAATAAAAATCACTTATTTACAAAGCAAATCTCAAAAAGGGTGAATTCCAGAAAAGAGATCGACATCAATCACTACTGGATCATGCACGTTTACAAATTAAGAGCTGAATGATTCTGATGATTATCGAACAACAATTTGAAACACTAAAACACAAAATTAAACATAAGATTGACCAAAAAAAAAACGAGGAAACTAGACAGAATTGGAATCTCATGAAAAAAATCACTTGACATTTGATGTATACCTGAATCGAAGTCATCGAAGATAAAACTAAATTCTAAATTTTCTAAATTAGAATAGAGAAACCACTTAGAATAGCTACAAAATTATTGCAGTTATAGCAAGAACATGAATTAGAATAAACTTGATTCACCAAACAAGCGCATATGTGGGGACAGATGAATGCTTTATGCAAAACTAAGTGTTTAATCTGTGATTTTAAACACACCTTTTGGTTCCAGGTTATCTTTTGGACCTCCATCCACTAAACGAAGTAGCACCTACATAAGATAAAATATCTTCTCAAAATTGGTGGCTCAATAAAAGGTGGAACTAATAAAGCAAGAATACACACATTACGATTGAACTTAAACTTAAGCTGTAAGCTATATGTAATGATACAATTATGTTTGATGGCCAGAAGCAGTCTAAAACAGGCAATACCTTCAATAAAGGCCTAGGTCGAATCATTCCGCTCCATAAGCGCATTTTTTTCCCGGATATTGGGTCCAGAAGCAGAACTACAGGAACAGAAACCAGGTTGTAGTAGTTGCAGACTTTCCTACCTTCAGTGGTGTCATCGTGCACCTTGTTACCAAAATAACACATACAGAACCGAACAATTCAAATTGCATCAAATCTAAGAAATAAAATAAAATAGTAAAACCAACCTTGTGATCGACCTTTGTGTGGGTCTGAGAGGTACCCAGCATCAGCAAAACCAACCAAAACATTATTTGGGGTTCCAGTGTAAGGAGTCGCAATTACATTAGCATCTTTTCTTTCGTTTTCGTAGGGATAAAACAAACCCAAGTCAATGGTTCCCTTTAGGTATCTAAAGATATTCTTTATACCATTCCAATGACGCTGCGTTAGCGCTGATCAATGTCTAGCTAACAAATTCACCGAGAATGAGATATCTGGTCGAGTACATTGTGCTAAGTACAATAATGCGCCTATTGCACTTAGATAGGGATATTCAGCTCCCAATACATCTTCGCCATATTCCTTTGGGCGAAATGGATCTTTATGTACATCTAAAGTTCGACCAACCATGGGAGTGCTAGCAGGGTGCACTTTGTCCATACTAAATTGCCTGAGTATCTTATGGGAATATGTAGACTGGTGGATTAATATTCCACAAGCTCGATGTTCTAGTTCAATCCCTAGACACATTCGAGTTTTCCCAAGATCTTTCATCTCAAATTCGGATTTCAAATAGCTTGAGGTTTCTCTTAGTTCATCAAGAGTACCTACTATATTCATGTCGTTGACATAGACAGCTATAATAGCAAATCCGGAACTTGTTTTCTTTATAAACACGCAGGGGCAAAATTTATTGTTTGTATATCCCTTCCCAATCAAATAATCACTTATACGGGTATACCACATCCGCCCGGATTGTTTTAATCCGTAAAGTGAGCGTTTCAACTGAATTGCAAACGCACTCCGTGGTTTAGAGTTACTCGATTTGGGAAATGGAAGTCCATATGGAACTTTCATGAATATCTTTGTATCAAAATCCCCATAGAGATATGCGGTAACCACATCCATAAGTTGCATTTCAAGTCCTTCTGAAACTACTAAGCTGACTAAGTAACGGAACGTTATGACGTCCATTACAGGAGAGTATGTTTCTCGGTAATCAATCCCAGGGCGTTGTGAGAAACCTTACTCCACAAGGCGACCCTTATATCTCAAGACTTATTTCTTCTCATTACGCTTTCTAACAAATACCCATTTATGTCCTACAGGCTTTACACCTGGTGGGGTTAGCACTACCGCACCAAATACCTGTCTTTTTGCCAGTGATTCTAGTTCAACACGGATTGCATCTCTCCATTGAGGCCAATCTTCTCTCTTTTGGCATTCTGCAATAGAGCGTGGTTAGATATCATCGTGCTCTATAATCTCTCAAGCAACAGTATATGCGAATATATCATCAATATGCGTGGAGGATCTTTCCATCAACACGTATGCACTTTCACAATCCATAGAGATTTCTTGGTTCTCTGGGATCAATTTAAACTTCGGGGTTTCCCCCGGTAATGATTCATGGACATAACTGTAATCAGATATAATCTCATGAGATGTATTATCAGTATTGATGATATATGGATCGGTTTGTGCCTTACTCTCCCTTTTCTTCCTTGGCTGAGTATCGATCGAACCAAGTGGTCTCTCCCTCTTCCTTTTGGGGGCCACGACCTCAGCTACACTTCCACCAAGTGCAGTCTTGTACCTATATTTATGGTACCTTTTCCCTTGTCGGGAATTTCCAACCTTGCAGCCACATTTTTCAGCTGGTATATGTGATCTCGTCACTTTAGCGATATCAGTAAATGCATCAGGCATTGAATTTGCTACATTTTGAAGATCAATAATTCTTTTCACTTCACTTTCGCATTGTGGAGTGCGGGGATCAAGATGAGACAACGTGGGAACACACCACGACAATTCCTTTTGTTACCTTTGGAATTCCTTTTCCATACCTCCCCCTAACGACGGGAAGGTTGTCTCATCAAAGTGACAATCCGCAAATCTAACAGTAAAGAGATCACCTGTCAAAGGTTCTAAGTAGCGGATAATTGTTGGGGATTCGTATCCAACTTAAATACCTACTCGTCTTTGTGGACCCATCTTAGTACGTTGTGGGGGCGTAATAGGCACGTATACGTCACAACCAAATATGCATAAATGTGAAATGTCAGGCTCATATCCAGTTACCATCTGGTACGCAGAAAATGGTTGGCTAGCAGTGGGTCTAAAGCGAATAAGTAATGATGCATGCAATATGGCGTACCCCTGGGCAGTAATAGGCAGGTTTGAACGCACAACCAATGCCCTAGCTATCATCTGTAAACTTTTGATGGTAGCTTCTACGAGACCATTTTGGGTGTGTACATGGGGTACATGATGCTCTACGTCAATTCCATTAGACATACAGAAAACATCAAATCCTTTAGATGTAAATTCTCCAGCGTTATCAAGTCTGATAGACTTGATTGGATGATCAGGGTGGTGGGACCTTAGTCGTATAATTTGTGCTAGGAGCTTTGCAAATGCATCATTTCTTGTGGACAACAATGCAATGTGTGACCAACGGGTCGAAGCATCAACCAGAACCATAAAATACCTGAATGGTCCGCATTCTGGATGTATAGGTCCACAAATATCACCTTGTATTCTTTGCAAAAATGGAATATTTTGTTTGGTATCTTTAGCATAGGATGGTCTCGATCCTGTTTTTTCTAAAGAACAAGCTTTGCAGAATGAGCGATGTGCCTTTGATAAGGATAGCGAAGAAGAATGGGATAGGGGGTGCGCTTCAATTACTTTGGAAGATGAGGGTTGCGCTTCTATTACTTTAGAATGCATATAAGGTGCATCATTAATTTAGAACGCACATTGTTACTCTGCATTGTAACAATATTTTGTCCCATTTTCTTTTTCATTCTAAAGAAAGGATGTCCGTGTGAGTTCTTCAAAACGCGGATCATCATATCATGAACTGGGTGCCCTAGTCGATCGTGCCAAAGCTTATATAAGTCACTGGCCAATAGTTCATCGTTGGAAACCACATGGGATTTGATAATCCTAATAGTGGTGATATACAATCCACTAGAGTGACTCATTAGTTTCTCTAAGATGCGCTTCCTTCCTCATTCACTAGAGGTCACATATATGTACTCAATTCCATTTTCACAATGAGTTTCCAAGTGATAACCATTTGCACGGATATCCTTGAAACTTAACAAAGTGCGGTGAGCTCTTGGTGCATATAGAGCTTCTGCGACTTTAATCATTGTGCCGTTAGGCAACAAGAATTAAGCAATACCTCCCCCAATTATTACTTGCGATGATCCAATCATCGTAGTCACACATGTATTATAAGGAGTAAAATCGACAAATAATTGTTTATTTCTTAGGATAGTGTGGGTGGTTGCACTATCAACTAAACATTCAATTTCTCCTGGAGACATTCCTACAAGTACATTAGGCAGGAATGTTACAAACAAAAAAAAAACGAACAATTTATCTCATTTTCTTTAGAGAATCTTGTTCTACTAGAATGGCGTCTTTTCGATTCTAATTTATATGCTAAATAATAGATTATCATAAACAGAGTAAAATTCTATAGAACATAATAGAAAATAAGTACTTATAGATAATTCATACACATAACATAAAGATGGTAAAAACATGTTTAGAAACAACAACACCTACTTAAACCATGAAATAAACGATAGTCTAAGATAACATAAAAAGAGAGAGTCTAGCAAGCCATAAAACAAGAAACTAAATTCTTAGGCCTAAGAAAAATCAGGAACATCCGTTGTTGGGGCAAAGTCCTCATTTCCCAGGAAGTTTGAAATTGTGAGGTTGACGTCAAGGGTTACATCATTTTCTTCCATATAGTTCGCCTCTTGTTCGAGAGTTTCCCGGTACTTTTTGTAGCTCGCAGCTACATTGGCACTAGCCTTGCAATGCTTGTACCAATGTCCGCTAAATACACACCTAAAACAGGCGCACTTTCATCTGCGGCCCTTTTGTTAGTGAGATTTTTGGGTGTTTTCTTGAACTTAGGATTACTACCACTATGACCAGAAGTTCCTTCTCTGTGCCAAACATTGGAATGAATTTTACGTCCTCGACCTCGATTATTTCCCTTACGTCCTCTTCCACGAGAGGTGTTATCTCCACGTGGGTATGGATCATAGGGTTGTGGATCAGAATGTCGAGCCCTCTTTCCTTTGGGGTTCTTTCCTATATTGACCTTGCCATGGTTAGCTTCGGGAACTTTCTTTTTCCCGACAAATCTGGCATTGTTATTGACAAGAATCTCATTGTGCCTTTCGGCCACTTGAAGTAAGTTTATCAACCTACTGAATGTGGTGATTCTCTTATTGTCAACCTATAAACGATACTAGTTTGCTAGTATCATGGAAGAGGTGGGAAAGGTCGATAGGGTTTTCTGAATCATTTCCTCATCAGTTAGTTTCTTTCTACAAAAGTCCATACGTGCCTGAATTTGCAGCATGTCTTTTTGGAAATCATTAACTTTTACATAATCGAGGAAGCGGATTTCGTTCCACGGGAAGTTCAATCGTGGTATTAAGGAATCATGAATGTTCCCAAAACGGCTATCTAGAGCATCCCATAGCTCTTTTGGTGTCTTCAAGTGATGATAACCCCAGTGTAGGTTAGGATCGATATGCCTCTCGAGGAACATAAGAGCATGAGCTTTGTCTTTCTCTGTTGCCGGAGCAGCGTCGGTAGATGGCTTGATAGTGGAGGTGAAGTCCTTTGCCACAAAGGTGGTTTCCATATCAGCTACCCAATGGTGGTACTCAAGTCCTGCTGAGTCCAAAAGTTCGAATTTTGGTCGAATTGGGTCCATCTACATAGACAAAATAAAGGACATTAATATGGTGCTCAAGTCCTTCTGAGTCCACGACAAATCCCGATATCATTTTCCCGTGACCAAATTTCTTTATGGCCAAGATGGATACCAAAACCAAGTTTCTTTGTGGTTTTGTGGGTAATACGGATATGTCATATAGTCCAATATATGATCATAAACCAGTCCACAAAATTATAATAACAAGCTTCTTTATTATAATAAAAAAAAATTGTACAAATATATATTATTATATGACTTTAGTTACACATCAAGACAATATAATGATTTATCAAAAAAAAAAATCATGGCATAACATTGATGTATAAGATAACATGCATGCATGCATACCATACATAATATATAAATTAATGATAATAATTTGTAGTATATTAAAAGTAGTACAAAATCATAATATCATCTTCTTTCTTCTTCTTCTTCTCTTTTTTTTTTTTCAAACAAGAACAAATATAACTATTTATTTAATAAATATATAAAATCATGAAGGGAGATAAACATGCATTATGGGTTAACATATTTCCTATGAGTATTTTGTTTTAAGGGAAAAAGAAGAAGAACAAACATGCATGCAAATCAAAATAATTACCATTATGAGTTTTTGTTTTAAGGGAAAAAGAAGTTTGAGGAATACCTCTTCTTGAAAAAAAAAATCCTACTTGATATTAATGGTAGAATCAACAACTTTTGTTTGTGAAGGATTAATGCTCAGTTGGGAACAAAGTGGTGATAACGTGTTTAAGTTTGTTGCATGGAGAAGACAAAGATTATAACATAAAGGAAACAAAAGAGAAGTAGAAGGAGAATCATTGAGTTATGTTCACTGATTAATCACATACATATACAAAAGGGAGATAACTCTAGCTATTACATGTGTTAGGTTGCATGTGAGATGGTTTTACATGTGTTGATTGAGTTAGAGGAAATGTTATATGTGTCTAGCATGGAGAGAAGTTGCCCATGCATAGTGACACACGGGGGTGGTCAACCACACCACCAATAATATTTCTACAACATCAATCAAATAATTAATCTATAAATCAATTGAAGAAAAAAATGTTGGAGCTCTGAGATGTAATTTATAGAGAAGAAATAAAACCCTGTAAAATAATGAATTAAAATGATTGCAACAGAATACATTTACCTGTTCATCATTTTCGGTGATGAAATCTTCTCGATCTTTCACTACTGATGATTTTCTCGATCTTGTTTAACACAAACAAAGAACTCATTCAAAACAAATCTCCTCGACATGAAACAAGTATGATGATTTCCGATGATGAAGTCTTCTCTTTCTTTCACTGCTGATGAACGAATCTGAGCTTAAAAGGATGAAAACTCGTTGAATAATTTCGCCGGAGCCGAGATCTATAGAAGAGAGAGTTAGAATTTCAATAACAGAGAAATCACTCTGATTATGATTTCAGTAACAGATTTGAACTGAAATCAAACTATTAAAGTTTCCCAAATAATTTTCCAAAAAATAAAAATCGGAATCTAAGTATTAAATCAATCGATTGAATTGAAATTTTACATGTTCGATTTGATTTTCTATGAGAGTCTTCAGATTCAGTTCCTACGGATGATGATTATCCATTGATTTTCATCGAATCTCCGAAGAACAACTGATGTTGAATTCGAATTTATGTGTAGATAATCAAGATCTTTGTTTGTAAAGCTTAGATCTAAGTTCTGAAATCATTTATCACTGAAATTTCAATTAGAAATCTTGTTCTCGTCCTGTTTTTTTCATCTGACAGAGAGAGCAAAAGAAAATGAGAGAGAGAAAGTGAAAAAGAAAATAACCGAAAATGAAACCTAAACCTAGTAAATATAATAAACGGCATTTTTGGTATTCTGAAATAAATTTTTTTTTTAACAAGCCCTGAATTCTAAAGTTTTGGGACTGCTAGAAATATCAAAATGTGAAAGAATGAAGTTGATAATGAAAGATCCATTTTGTGGGGCTTCTATATGTTGAACCCAGATAGTAGGGGGGTTATAGTAGTTTTCACAACTAGAATTTCCTCTTTTTATCAACGTCCGTGCCATACACGGGTTAACATGGTCCTTCTTCCATCCAAAACACCGATGTACAGTATTACTAATTGATGCTCTTTAGACGATGCTCAGTCATTCTACAAGTACTTCTACGACGTCTATTGCTCCTTCAAAGATAATTTGACATTGGAGTGAATTCTGGTAACATCTGAAAACTGACCTTGTTCATTTATTCTGATTATGTTAGAAAAATCACCATCTATATGCATATTTCGGTACATGACCGTCCCACACTAAGCAATGTGCTTGATATTGGTGGTCGATTTTTGGTGAAGGGCATATTCGTAAAATTACATCAGAAATCGTGTACCTATGATCGGCATCAGAAGAGCAAGGTATTCGTATCTGCAGCTATGCGACCTCAACGGATATGATAATACATGACGGCAATATTAGGGTTTCTGATGCAAAGCATTCAATATTCCATGTATTTTATTTTTAAGCTGAAAGACTCAGCAATTTCAGTTGAATTCAGGATTCATCTCTGGTGTATATTCAAAATTAATATGATAATTGTCAACTCATATTTTAATCAATTAAATATTCCTAGACATAATGCTTGCTAGTATAGAGCGACTAATTAATTGAATCTAGTGTTATATGCATCGGTTGAATTCCTAGAAAAATCTGCTAATTAAAGCCTAATATTCACTCACTCCGATTCATGGCTCTTTTGTCAGCTGAATACCATGGAATAATGATGGATATTCATCTTTCGGGCATTAGCGGAACCTCTAAATAAGCACCGAGCACGTAGCATGGATGTGTTTAGTAATAATGCTCAAAGGAACATCCAAAAACATGACTGAACAAGGATATGAAAGTCTAATCAAAATAGGAAAACGAAGAGGGGTAATATAATATAAAAATATATAATAAAATAATGGAACACGCTAGAGTTAGCCCACCGGCCGGGCGGCTGCCGTAGGTATTGGCCGATACCACCCTTTTTCTTTTTTTATTATACTAGGTATCACCAGGGCTTTACGGCTCCGGTTCAACCTTTTCATTACATGTGTACCCTTATAGAAAAATTACAACTTTTGAAGCAACTTCATGTTGATGTGAATCTTACTAATATAAAGAAAAGAGCTATTTTTGATAGGAAACCCCATAAATTACTGAGTTGTCCTCATTTTTTACATATTTACATAAGTGCCATTATTTTAAAAATAAATCAAAAAATTAAAAACTTCACCGAATTTTTGTAAAATTTATATATTTGGAAAGTTCTTTCAATTATCTACGAAACGAGTACAAATAAGAACAACAATTTTTAAGAATTTTTTTGATGGGGGCATGTGGGACCGCTAAAAAGCTGTCATTTGTCAATATCAAGTAGCTAGTTAATTTTTTAAAATAGCGTATCTTAGGAAATTACCACTAATTAATCTTCCTTAAATCTGAAATTTGGGGAGTATTATCAAAAAAGTATTAACCTTAAGATTGTAATTAGTTGATAGTGATATTTTTGTTGATTCAAAGAAGGTTAAATATTAACAATAGCAACAGACCTTGAAAAATAGAGAAAATAAAAAATACGAGATATTTCTACTGCCGTTTACAATCACCTTAAGATGAGAATCATCATTCATGGATAAGCAAAACGAACATAAATTTTAGTCTTTTCACTTTTCAGCAAAGCAAAGCTTCCGGCTATACTAACTGATGACACGAAGAAATTAATAATCACAACCAAACTTAACGATTGTTTGGACTTTGATGGCATTAAAAGGTTTGTTAGGATCAAGATCAAAAAATCACGATTCAAAATTATGGAAATAAAAATATAATATTTTAATTTTGAGGTTATAATTTTCCCTAACACAAACAAGATCCAATCAGTAAGAAAATATTAGTAAAAAAATCCAAACCGAACCCAAAATTTTAGTCTTATCATTTAGATTTTTTCTTTTTTTCTTTCTTTGATATGCTTGATCTTCTTCGTTCGTTCCATGTCCATGGAGATGAAGAGAGGTTTAATTCCTTTGTATCTTTTTCAAAAGAAAAAAAAGGAAACCGACCGCCTATATTTCCCTAAACACCCTTGTTATATTATAATAATTAGAAGATTAAGTAGTTTGAAATCTGATTGACAAATGACAGTTTTCTAGTGGTTCCTCATGCCCCCTTCAAAAATCGCGCCCATCAAAAAAATTCTCGTAATTCTTGTTTTACGCAAAAAATTTCATTGTTTTCAAATTTAGTATTGTTAGATAAGTAAAATTCAAGCATGTGTATTGCACATATGTCCTTACTAGTATTTTGTAATAGTTATATCAAGTTTTTAGTAGATTATTTAGAGAAGGCACAAAATATGTAATTCACAAATTTATATTTATTATTTTTAGTACTACAAATACCTCGTGTATCTAAATCCTTAGAACTATTGTAGATGTACGACAATTATATACCCACATATGAATAAGTGGTTTTTCAAATAAGTAATAATTTTCGTATAAGTTTAAGATCATTTAACACCTAACAAAAAAAATAAGGCAAGAAGAAATTATTATGGAAAATCACCAATTAACTAACACAACAAGATGGAATATTCATCTCTATTTTTAGTTGTCATATTTATGCCAAACAGGTAAATAAAGTTCCACATTCATGAAATCACCAAAAAAATTACCATTATCTCCGTTTTCATACACGTGTACCTGTCAATCAGTAATATTAAGAAAATCAACGTTAACAACAACTTTGTTCTTTTCTTCGTCAACCATGATATTGTCTTCCACTGCACTGTTCCCTCTCCAAAAGCATTCTTACAAACTAAAGTTCTTCTTGTATAGTCACTAAAGGACTAAGAAAGTCTCCAAGTTCTTTAGAATTTTGTTCATGTACCAATTTTTTTCCCCTTCTAACTTGGTCGGTCATTTATGTATTAGCTTATATAATAGGTGAATGACTCGAATTTCATGTCCTTTTTATTAGGGATTAAGTCTGGCATTTTCCATAATATTTACGATCTCCAATATGCGAACACTGATTTTTTTTGCAATAATGAAAAACGCTACAGTTTTATGTCGAAGTTTCCCATGTGCAGAAAAGCACCCATGTCCATTATGTTTTAAAAATACTTTATCAATTTTACATGAAGACTGGTAAATGCATTTGGTGTATATATTATACTCTTGAATATGTTTGCGAAATTATGTCAAACGGTCATCATCATTGTGATACAAATCTATCAAAGCATGATTTACTTTCCCGTGGCAATAACAATTCCTAAAATTTTAATTACCAGTGGATAAATTTTTATCAGTTTTTCATTTGTCATATATTCCAATGCAACGCTCCACAATGTAAACTTGTAAAATGAATTGCTCCAAGTTAGTGACAAACTACGTTTCGAACAATATTTTGATTTCCAACAATATTTTTTATTCTTATGTTTTCGTTGCTATCTTCATATGATGAAATACAAAGAAAAAAAATGAATAATTTGATATTAAAACGGTATCGGTAGTCTGGATATATGAATGTTTATCACAAATACAATTGATTTATTTCTTAAGTAAATACACAAGTATATATATATATATATATATATATCAAATACGACTGAAAATTTAATAAAAATATTACGTCAGAATGTACCGACATATGATGTGCTAATTGCTTAATATGTATGCAGTATGATAATGTCGACAAACACCTTCTTAAATACAGTTTTTACATTCGTTGATATGTATGGGTCTGCAATAAAGGAACCATTTCAAAGTTTCTTGATTGTTAGAAAGTAACTAAACCCACATAATAAATTGATTTTATTTTCAACTCATTATCTAAAATAACATCGTTATGTCGAATTTTTGGTATGGCCACCGTATATTGATCCAGATCAAGAATTCTGTAAGTATAATTTTCTTCGTAGCATCTTTTCTAAGAAATCAGTGCAAACCATAACAATATGAACATTAATTTTAATACCTTCGATCAACATACATCCTATTGCACATTGCTTAATATAATTTTACGCATGGCTTGTTGTACTAAATGTGAGACTGTATTTCTTAATGGTCGAGATTTTTCCTTTACCGCCCAGGCTTAACATTTAATTTCAGCTTTCCCGTATATTTTTGGGTTTTTCAATAAAACCTTTTAATGTAATAAGTTTAAGAGTTTATATGATTTTTCAGTCCGTTCTCTCTTATGGGTTTATTATTATTATTATTATTACTGATGATCAATTGTTGATGGTGGTTTTTAGTTCAAGGCTAAAATTGGAAAATCAGTATTTAATGTCGTCACCCTGCAAGGGGTAAAGCCATTTGAAAGGTGACGAGTGCAAAAAATCTTCTCGCTCATTGAGAAATTCAATGCATATGAAATTCACTCAGAATGGTGCGCGTAGTAGCAATCCCAAATATTCTGTGAATTCTATTTTCCACCAGCATTATTAACTAATGCATGACTTGCCTAGTATTTTCCCGTGCTATGTTCCCAGCCGAACTCTCATTATTGACATGACATGACGATTAAGTATTCACTTTCAGAAGAGTAGCATGAATCTCCCGAAGTGCCAGTATTGAGACCTGCATGAAAATACTCACACAAGCTACATCACTCTCTGACAAAGAGAATCTTATATAGACGCACTTTTAAGTTAGCTCGATCGAACACGCTTAAATTCCTTAAAGAAAATCTAGACTGTTAATATCAGTCTCAAAAAATAATCACGACCACACGATTTGGCCGCAATCTAACAAGCTTGGACTACTCCTAACAGAACTAGGTGATCACTGTATCGACCACCGGTGGGCCCACTAGTGCCCTAGTTGATCAAACCCTATTTTATTCATTCACAAGCGCTTCAAACATTAGCCAAAACATGGGTGTTCGCGCTACTTATAGCTCAAACGAGCTGAGACTGACGAAAAGGGTCTCAAGAATGTATCGCGTCCGTCCAACTTAGACGGCCTAGTTGGACGGCTTGGATAACATCTCGAGCGATCAATTAGATTCCATGTGTTTACCATTGGCCCAACTCCTCCCTTGGTCGATCGACCTGTCCACGGGAAAACCAGAAAGTATCAAACCGTTCGCCCTAAGTAGGGTGGCCGCGCTGATTGGAGAAGCTCGAACGAGCTTGAACTGTCCAAGACAGCCTCAAAATCATCGCAACCGTCCAACTTCTCCTGCTTGTTTGGACGGGTTAGATGATCCCATGAGAAATTGGGGAAGCGCTTACATGCACACCGGCGGGTCCACTTCCTCCTTGCTCGAACGACTTGCCCATGGTGGGACCACTTGGCAGTGAAACACTCGCTTAAACCATGACAAGCGTGATGTTTCCAAACCCTAAATTGGGTCGGGGAATTCCACTGGTGTCTTAAATCGATCACAACCATACAACTTAGTGAGCCTATTTGGATGTCTTAGATCGCATTTAGGACCGGAAGGAAGGTGCACATGCGTTCACCATCAGCCCAACATGGGCCCCACATGATCGATTTATCCAAAAGAGGATCACGGCATGCCAAACCGCTTGGACAAATTCACGTATGCGTGACTGATTCAAAACCCTAATTAGGGTTTGCGGCAATGCACATTTGTCGTAGTTCGATCGTGATCATCCATCTTCACCAGCCTAAACGGACGGTGTAGATATAGACTCAAGAGGTCACAAGGATGTCAACATGATCACCATGGGCCCGCCTTTTCGTGTGACCTACCGTCCTATGCAGACTAGGGACCGGCGTCTCGAAACGCGCGCCCCAAAGGTGGCATGCCATACGTCTTTTAAACTCTTTGCGACAATGTATTTATGTTGCAAATTGATCACACCCACTCATCTTTTCCGGTCAAGTTGAGTGGCCTAGATCAAATCTTTGTGGGACCGAGAGGTGTAGGCATGCACGCCATTGAGCCGTCTCCACGCATGCCCGATTTGCCCACTCAAAAATAACGCCAATGTTTGGATTCGATTAAGCCAAATAGGGATGTTAGCGCACCTCTAAAATCCCTAAATTCATTCAACGGCAGCAAACATGTGTCGTAAATCATCTCGTCCGTCCAAATTTTCCATCTTGGTCGGACGGCTTGGATTAAAATTAGGCGATCAATGAAGTGCCTCAATGTTCACCGTATGCCACTCTACCACGGGGGTGATCGACCAGATGATGGCCCAACCACAGGACCTCCAAACGATCACTTGAAGATGGTTGGACGTACAACCATTTTAAGACGCCAATCCGCGACTTATGCAATCAGGATCTAAAACAATGATGATTCATACACATCGATTAGTTTGAGATGCTTAATTGCGATGCTTCACATGCATTGAATACATACAATATCTTATATTGGCCACATGAACAACTTAGTTGTTTCACCTAATAGCACCATGCTATTCTCCGCGGTAGGTCCCATGACCCACTTATTCGAGACATCAAACATGTCACAAACTGGGGGAAAAGGCGTGTTCGTGTGACAATCACTACACGACCCCACTACTCCATCACTCAACTTCCTCCACTTCCTACGAGATGAAGATTGCGATCAAATGACTTGTATAAATAGGTTCTTCAACCTATCTTCAAGAACACAGAGAACCAAGTTGTTGTTAACACAGTATCCAGAAAACACCCATAACTGATAGCTTACATTATGTAAGCCAGCTCCATATTCTGATACAAGTCATAAACAACCAACACCTTCATAATCTCAAATACCTTCTTCGCTTCCCTCCCTAATATCAACCCTTCTCCTTCACTTTGTGACTGAAGCAAGTCTGGAACGACCATTTCTTGGTTTAGGCCAGAATTTTACAGATTGATCTCTTGAATCGAAAGTACTCCCGTGCAATGCATTTGTTTAGGGTTTAGATTCGTTTCTCATCAACACACCCAAATTTACCAAAAATAGCAGAATCAGCTTTCACGCTCAAACATCAATTTTGTATAATAGTAACGCAATTGAATTACAAAGAGTTGGCTTGTTGCTCCCACACCAGCTTAGTGTTTCCTATTTCAAGGATTTCCTCTTTCAATCAAAACTTCATTTTCCCAAATATTGCCTCATAGATCATATGGATGACAAAGCAATTGGTCCAGTAACCATTATGTCTATCCATCACAAAATATTATAGTGACATTTTTTTAATATTTTTAATATGGTCAAGCAAGAATTAAGAGTATCAGTCAAATTCAAATTCTTCATAAAGGGGTGATTAATGCTCGATGGACCACTACCAAAATTCTCAGCATTGGTCCTAGTCGTTTCAAGTTTTGCATTCCAAAGCTAACCATCTACAAAAGTATGCAGTTTGACGCAACTCCTACCCGACATGGGTTTTATAATGCACTCCTAGGCTAAAGTAGGTTGTCGGTTTTATTGGTAATGTTTCATGTAACCAACACTATTGGAACAAACACCAGTAAGATTTCAAAGTTGTAGGTCCAGTAAAATGGAAGGTGTATGGCCAGGCGATTGGAGACGTATAACATTACTTCGGCACATATATTTAAGATCTAATTATGCATACAAGTATCGGCAGTGCTATTCAAATCCCTATTCTCCTCCTCCCTATTCACCTCCCTACAATCTAAATCACCTTCATGTTCACCTTCTTACAATCTAAACCACACATTAGGAAAATGATAAACCCCACCTAAAACTGAATGCGGATTCGATAAAGAAGTGGGAATTATATTTGAGGGAGGGGAGAATAAGGAGGTGAATAGTATTTCAATACAAGTATAGACATTAAAACATTCTACTCCAAGCAGTTAACCTGTGAGTGCCACGTCACATAACTAAGGGAGACGGATAATGACAAGAATCAAATAGAAATGGCAAAGTGAGCAACTAAACCGTAAAAAACACTCCCAGCAACAACTTAGAAAAACCGAAAAGAAAATATGGATTCTCCAGACGTCAATGAGATTTGGTATTACTTGGGTTTTTCAGAGACTGTGAAGGAAAATATTTGGGAATGGAAGAATAGCAAGAGCAATACAATGGTGAAGAAATTATGTGGATACTTCCCTTTGCAATTTGGTGGAACATCTGGGAGGAGAGAAATTCTAGACTCTATAACAACAAGAAAAGAAAACTAGAACATCTAATTGTCTCTGTAAAATACACTTTGTATAATTGGTATGTGCATACAAAACTTTTTGAAGGTTATGCTCTCAGTACTCTGATTTTTAATTGGAATGTTGTCATTCACAGTTAATTCCTCCTTTTCTTAAGCCTGGTTCATCATTTTGATGAGTCAAACTTGTTTTAATACAATTTTCCTTTTCCTTTCAAAAAAATAACAGGTGTGCAGGTAGATTCGAAAATCAACCACAGATATAGCGATGGCTGTTAGGATTCTACACAATTCTAAATAGATTGGATTCTACACAATTCTAGACGAGAGTATATATAGAAAAGCGAATTCTTAAACAAGATAAGGAAATCATCGAGAACTCTAATACGGAAAACTAGCAGCACCCAAAAGAGGAAGTTGAAATCCCAATAACAAGGGCCACTTTCCGTAGTTAACATGTCCGAGTGACATTGATAAAAACTAAAAAGTCGTGTGTAACTTCTGGGAATAGTTACCATTCACTAAAAAACATAAGTATATAATCTCAACAATTCCGAATGATTCTGATGATTATAGAACTCCGAGACCATAGAACATAAAATTTGACAAAAAATATTGATCAAAAAAAATTGACAAAAAAAAACCCATCGGGGTTAGCCCAGTTGGCCAGGATTCTGACTTTCAAGTAGGAAGTCAGCGGTTCTCCGCTCAAACGTAAATTATACTAACATTAACATGGGTTTAAGAGGGCCAAGTTTTCTCGGTGGGGAGTAAACTGGTGGCCACGCTGTCAGGGAGCAGGACGGGCCCATGCAGGATTCACTTGCAGGATTCGTTTACCTGAATCGAAGTCATCGAAGATAAAACAAAATTCTAAACCGCTCAAACGTTAATTATACTAACATTAACATTGGTTTAAGAGGGTCGAGTTTGCTCAGTGGGGAGTAAGCCGGCGGCTACGCTACCAAGGGGAAGGACGAGCCTATGCAGGATTCAGTTGCAGGATTTGTTTACCTGAATCGAAGTCATCGAAGATAAAACAAAATTATAAATTTTTCTAGATTAGAATAGACAAAACCGCTTAACCATGAATTAGAATAAACTTGATTTACCGAACAAACGTGGGGACAGAGGAGTGGAATTTATCAAAGATAAAGGAATGCTTTATGCAAAACTGATTTTAAACACACCTTTTGGTTCCAGATTATCTTTTTAAAATTTATGTTTTTCTGAAAATAAAAATTTACCTGTCGGTGCCGGAAAATCGCCGGAGATGGTCGGCTGGTGAGAGCTTCGGCGAGCTGCTATCGTCGTTGTCAAACAAGGTGGAGAAAGGTAGAAGGGGTGATGATCGGTGGTTGGAAGAAGAATGAAAAAAAACTAAGGGTTTCACTCCCTTTTATAAGCATTATATTGGATTTCCTGATTTCCGTCAAACTAGAATTTCCTCTTCAATAGTATGACAAAGAGTAAAATCGTAACCTTACATATTCCTGATCCAGTATTCAGACAAATATTAAGACTTATCTCTCATTAAAACGTGAAAGCTCATGCCACAGTAATATCTGATCGAGTATATTGTCTCTCAGAACATCTCTAAGAACTATATGCAATCTCTCAACTGAGGCCACGACATATTTCGTTTACTGAGCAATTTTTGTAATCACTTTTGTATAGAATCGAAACAATTGGACGTCTCCCATATGTATTAATCACTAGTATAGAGCACTAATGTCTTCTGGACGTCGCAATGTTCCCTGACTTTACAGAATAAACATTCAAATCGAGTATTACGCTTCAACTAGCTCATACCTCGATTTTCGAATAATTATAATGCTCCTATACAACTTATCTTCTAGTACAGAGCCATCAATTAATTATTTCTAGTTGCACGATTCATCAATTGAATTCCTAGAAAATGTTCTACGTTCATCGTAATATTTCATTACTTCAATTTATGGCTCTTCCCAGCAGAATTCCATGGGTTAGTAATAAATATTCAAAGTACGGGCATCTGAACCACGATCGAGTAAGCCTCGAGAAAATGGTGCAAGTGTAGTCAGCAATGATGCATTAACGAGCACCACGAACAGACATTCAAAAACACGAAAGAACGATGAAATACATGGAGAAAAATAATAATAAAAAAAATATTAACAAAAGGCGTCTAACTGGACCAAGCCCACCGGACGTCCGGTCATGCAGCCGTGGCCGGTCCCACGCCATTCCTTTATTTTATTGTATTTTATTTTTTTTCCTTGATCCCATGAAAATCCCTTCATTTGAGCAAATTCCTTCCTTTTATTGAAACTCCCCAGTTTCATGATATTTCCTTCACATCAACGAAATTACATAAAATTAGGAAAGGTGTCAAGGGACCGGGCTTACTAGCCGACCAGCCATGCCCTAGCCGTGGCCGATCTCACACCTTGTAATTCCTTATTTTATTATTAATTATTTTCATCATCTCATGGAAATTCCTTCATCTTATGAAACTCCTCAGTTTCATGATATTTCCTTCACATCAAGGAAATTACATAGGAAAGGTGTCACAGGACCGGGCTTACTAGCTGATGAGTGCTAAAAAGTGCATATTTCTATATATTTTTCTTGGCATTTAACTCATATTTTGTGCATTAATTCTACATTTTATCCCATATTCTGTATTTTCGTTGTTTTCAAGAATAAATACTTTTCTTAATTAATTTTGCATTTTTAGGTACTAAATAAAGCCTAGTTATCTCACGGAGCGAAAAGAACAAAGGAACGGCAAAGACTCCCGCTAGGAGGAAGCGAAGAATGATGTTTGCAAGAGCCGGATCAACTAGAAGTGGGCTTGAAGAGGAAGAATTGTTCTTAAAGAAGATATGGGCTTGGCATACCCAAGGCCCAAAACCCTTACCCAAATCCATTTCCATTATCCATACCCATTTCCATGAGAGCCGTCAGATTGGATCCATCTCATCATCCAACGGCCACCTCATCATTGTGCATCAAAATCCAAAGCTGCTGTCAAACACCATAGTACCTAACCCCATCTTGAGCTGTCAGTTTCGTTGCATCTCATCATCCAACGGTCGCTTCAAGCTTCATCCCATCGTGCCGTTCAATTACATCCAAAACTGATCATCCAGCGTCGTTCGTTCGCTGTGCATCAGACTCCGATGTACCGCTCAACACCGAATCATCAAATATCTTCTACACCAGTCGAGAAAACTCTCCCTTTCTCCCAAAACTATTTTCTCCCCGACCGGAGCTCTGCAAATCCATCTCTTCACCCCTCACCCTCTGCGCCACCATCTCCATACCATGTCCATCACCAAAAACCCCATAAACCCATTCCCTAGTTGCCTCTCTTTCTCGTTCTTAGCACCCACACACCCTAGGTGCTACAATCAAGAGAGAGATGAAACTAGGGTTTCATCACAGTTGAAGAGGAGACCCAAATCGAGGAGTTGATCGAGCAGACAATAGCAGAAGAGAGATGGGTTCGACAGAGGAGACAAATTCAGGGCATGGGTAAGTTGAGTAACCCAAAAAAATTGTCTACTGCTACTTTTTGTGTAACCCTAATTTTTCTTTTGGGTATAAATTGAAGAACTGTAACAACATTGAGTTCATGCCTGGGCTAGCCAGAGCTTCACTCAAGAGGACTGGACTAGCCAGTTCCTCAACTGTGTTATCTTCAGTTCATGTTTTGTTTGAATGCAATGTTGTTTCAAGTGTAATTTCCATGTTCTAAGCTCATAGCTAGGGTGATGAGGAAACCCTTTGAGCCATTGCTAAGTTTCATTCAGTTATAAACATAATTCTTGTTGTGCTTGAAATGTTTAGGATAGTCTTAATCAAAGCAGTTTACATTTTGCTCTCACAGTGCATATCATGTATGCATTGTAGTTAGAACACCACTATGTGATTGTGCTACAGCTCATGCTTAATTGTCTGTTATGAATCCTCTGACTAGTTGTACTCTAAATCAGACAATTAGTACTTAGGATGAATACTTTAGTTGTGATTAGAACATCCCTTAGGTTGTTAAAACACCTAAGTGGCTTCTCTGTGGGTAGTTGCAGTGTGAGAGCCCCAACTACTACTAGTTAGAATTATCTTAGTGCCTTTAGCTTCCTTTCTAACCCAACCCTTTGATGAGCAGCAGGCATAGAACCTCCACTGCCATTTAGTTAGTCAGTTGAGCCAAGAAGCTCACTGATAACTATACAAGGGACAAGATTTATGTGGAACTAGGATAACTTAGTCTAGGTGAAATGGTGGAATCTAATCCCTAGTCTTCACCCAAAATCCCTCTTTCCTTTACTGTTTCTTGTTTTTATTTGATTCCCTTTACTTCTTTGCTGTCACTTCACTGCCTTAGGCTCATTGCCTTTGTTTCATTAGCTCACTGCCACTACTACACTTAGAGATCTAGCTTAGCTAGGAAACATTCAATCACACACACCAAGTCTCTGTGGATCGACCCTGACTTGCACACATCTACTACAACAGACCCTGTGCACTTGCAGGTATAACAAGTAGGCTTCTTTCTTGCTTTTATTTTACACTCATAAAAGCCTACCAAGTTTTTGGCGCCGCTGCCGGGGACTGGTGCTGTGTTGAAGTTGTTTTCTTGCTTACATTCCTGCATCATAACTTGCATATTCATCTTTGCATTGCATTCCTGCATGAGCATTTAGTGTAGCATCTAGTGTAATTTTCCTGTTCTTTGTAGCTTGCTCTTAACTGATAACTCTGTTGAGTAACAGGTGCCTTCTCCAACTGACCTGTTGCTTGCCAAGGACCTGTTGCTGCTTTACCTGCTGCTGCCTGTGGTGCTGCTTCCAACAGCTGCTGTTGCTGAAGCTGTTGCCCCTGCTGTTGCTGAAGTTGTTGCCCCTGCTGTTGTTGCTGTGACCTTGCTGTGAGGGCCACAAACTGACCTGGTGCTGCTGCTGTTTCCTGCCAGGCCAAGCCAGTTGCTGTTGCTGAGTTGATCTGGTGTTGTTGTCTGCTGCTTCTGTAGCTAGACCAAAACACAACTGGGCTACACAAGCTAAGGAAAAGAACAAGGCCCAACTGGGCTGTGCAACTAAAAACAGAGCAGCTGGGATGTGCTTAAGCAAGTAAGCCTAAACCCATTAAGAGAACCCAACCTGTGGGCTTCCATTTTTAATTTGTGGGCTTGTAATAATTTTTTCCATTTTTTTGTTGGGCTTGTAATTTAAGTTAAATTTTGGGTTTGTATTTGAGCTTAACTGTGGGATTGTCCCTATCAAAATTTTGGGTTTCAAAAACCCAACAAACAACCTAAACAAGTTTAACTGAACCTACCAACTCAGCTGGGCTTCGTTAGTTTCTGGGCTTGCTGAAGTCGTTAGTGGGCCGTGTATCCAAACTCTAGGCCGAGAGTTGGGCTCTGTTTCACAACAATTTTTCCAAAACCCAACAGTGGGCTTGGCCTTTTATCCCATAAAACCAAAGTTTTCAAAACCCAATAAACCAAAGTGTTTTCTTTTCCCATTAAGTCCAAATTTTCTAAAACCCATTAAAACCAAATAGTGGGCTTTGTGTCTTTTCAATATGGGCCAACCTCGTGCTCTCCATGAATACATGTATCCCACAATAAAAATTCCATTATCATGTATTGTCTTACCTCAAACCAATAACCCTTTTAAAATAAATGCAAGCATGATACAAATACTTCCTATATTTCGAGGGTTCGATTCTGAGAACCCCTATACTCATGTAAGAGAGTTTGAACAAATTTGTCGGACTATGCAACCTGATCATATGTCCGAAGACTCTCTGAAATTGTGTTTGTTTACATTTTCTCTAAAGGAAAGGGCCAAAACATGGTTTTACGGTTCGAGACCACAATCAATCAACACTTGGGACCAACTCACAGATCTATTTTTCAAAAAATTCTTTCCACATCATAGGACCATCGCTATTCGTCAAAGTATCAATTGTTTTGTCCAATTGGATGAGGAAACCGTTTTTCACTATTTTGAACGTTTTAATGATTTGTTGAGCGAATGTCCGCACCATGGATTTGAGAAGTGGAGACTTGTCGTCATCCTCTATGAGGGACTAGACTTTAGATCTCGAACCATGGTTGAGTCTACGTGTAATGGTAAATTTCTTGATAAATCTGTGGATGATGCATGGAAATTTTTAGCTGAGATTGCAGAGAAAACCCATCAATGGGAATCTGTTAGGGAAACAGGGACAACACCACATGGTATGAGTCACCCCCATGAGTTAGAGTCTTATTCTTGTGATAGCTCCGACCTTAGGATTGAAAATTATCCTAGATTGCAAAATCCCTATCATGATGATGATGATGATTATGATGTTATGTTAGAAGAACATGTCTATACTGAAAATGTTATGGAACCTTTGGGTTCAAATACATTAGGCTTCTCTGCCTCGACCTTCATGAATGATGTTTCTTCTAGTATTCCATATACATGTGATGTTGATACTGATTTTGAGCATGTGCATCTGTCCTATGAAGATGACTTAGGTAATATAGAATCTTCTGTTGACACTAATATGCATGAAAATATAACTGATGTGTCTGATTCTCTACCTAGGTCACATTGTGATATTTCTCCTGATTTGCCGATGCATGAGAATAAATCTGTTGATGATGTTGATGACTCTGATTGTGATCTTGCCAATTTGTTTGATGATTGTGAGCATGTTGTGACACGTGTAGAAGACTTAAGAGATGTTAATGTGATTAATAATGATGTGCATATCGTCCTGCCTGAGTCACAATCTGATGGCCTTCCACCCAACCTAGAGTTGGTTTGTACCGATATTGTCAAACCAATTTTTCTGAGAATGCCCAACCTAGGTTTGGAACTGTGTGCTTCCCAAGTCCTCTTGGACTATTTTGCTTCTAAGTATAATACATTTGAGGAACCACAGTTGGAATTAGCATGTTTTCCCGTCCCTAGCACAGTTCACTTTGAGTTAGACCTTGTACATGATGAACCCCCAAAACTGCGAGATTTTGTTTCCAAAATTTTATCCATTGAAAAATCCAGGTTTGGGGGTAGCTCTTTTTGTTTCACAGTTTCACTTGCGTTTCTTTCCTGTTATATTTGTGTGAAGCTGTTGAAACCTCTACACTTCGTCTTTTGGGTTGATCCTCAACTCTTTAGATTGTTAGTGTATGGTGAATTTTTTGTATATAATCCAGTAGATAAAAATTTTAAAAACCCTTTTGTTCCTTTTGTATATATTTTGCTAATCCAATATGATCTCGGCTGAAAATGTTGGATTTTTGCCTTGAATAACGGAGTTCTAATCTTGCTTTCACCGACATCCGGGTATTCTCTTTCCTTTTTCTCTACTCAACATGATCCTCTTCATATGTTGTATTATAATTTTGTTCATATTTTGAAACATTGAGGACACTGTTTAGTTTAGGTTTGGGGGTGAAAAGTAGATACTTTGATAATATGCCATAATTGAAAACAAGAACTCCTTCTTTTTGAAAAAAATTTAAAAATTCCAAAAAAAAATTAAAAAATGATAAAAAAACATAAAAATGGAGCTCATTTACCTTGAAATGTTGACTCTTGTGCAAATATGTAATTATTAGGATTCTTAGTCTAGATATTTAGGCACCCTGATTCTAGCACAATTCACATAGTGATAAGAAACTTGCACGCGCACGATCTACCAATACATGTATAGCCTCATACTTGAGGTGTTCTATCGGAAGTTTTAGTTGCCAATCACTTTAGAATACTGAACGAAACTTGACTAGCTTGTTCTTTGGTTGGTTGGGATAGAAGGTGGAGGTTACATTAAGAAAGACAACCATCGAATTTAACTGGGTGCATCAAAAAGGGCTACTTCTTGCTAAGAGTCATGTAATTTTTTTTGTTTCCTTTTGTATATGTATCAAAAGTATTGCTTGTTAAAAAAAAAAAAAAAAAACGATGTATATATTCAGAAAAAATATCAGAAAAATACAAAAAAAAAATCAAGTATTTTTCAATTCTATCCTCTCTTGTTCCAAAAATAAAAGAGAGTAGTCAATGTAAATAAGAGTCATGTAAAGAGTCATCTTTTGTGTTTTATTGTAATAAGCAAGGAGGGTGTATGCCATTGATGTACAACGCGAGTAATTGTGAAACACCTCCTACTCATTCACAATTCTCGTAAAGTCCGGACAGCTAGCTAGATTTCGACCTTGGTTCTTAGCCTGAGAAACTATCTCTTGGTGATTAGTAGTCATAACATCCGATCTTTCTTTACACATGTGTAGATACACTTTACACTCTTATCACATGTCTTTATTTGTTATCAGTGCTAGGATTGTGCCTTTGATAGCTAGATTGACATCTCCATTTTGCTGTGAGCTTAAACTGACTTGCACATATCACATTTGATGGAATCTGAGCTTATATTTTGACCTAGAACTTTGTAGGTATGTTCTAAGCAAACCTTCACGAGACTTCACTCGTCCACTAGGGACACTTAGTGGTTTAAAAGGCTTAGTGCATACGCTAAATGCATTCGAGAGACCAGCGACAGTGGTATAGGTAGGATTTCCTTAGTTTTGTTTTACTTGAGGACAAGTAAAATTCAGGTTTGGGGGTATTTGATGAGTGCTAAAAAGTGCATATTTCTATATATTTTTCTTGGCATTTAACTCATGTTTTGTGCATTAATTCTACATTTTATCCCATATTCTGTATTTTCGTTGTTTTCAAGAATAAATACTTTTCTTAATTAATTTTGCATTTTTAGGTACTAAATAAAGCCTGGTTATCTCACGGAGCGAAAAGAACAAAGGAACGGCAAAGACTCCCGCTAGGAGGAAGCGAAGAATGATGTTTGCAAGAGCCGGATCAACTAGAAGTGGGCTTGAAGAGGAAGAATTGTTCTTAAACAAGATATGGGCTTGGCATACCCAAGGCCCAAAACCCTTACCCAAATCCATTTCCATTATCCATACCCATTTCCATGAGAGCCGTCAGATTGGATCCATCTCATCATCCAACGGCCACCTCATCATTGTGCATCAAAATCCAAAGCTCCTGTCAAACACCATAGTACCTAACCCCATCTTGAGCCGTCAGTTTCGTTGCATCTCATCATCCAACGGTCGCTTCAAGCTTCATCCCATCGTGTCGTTCAATTACATCCAAAACTGATCATCCAACGTCGTTCGTTCGCTGTGCATCAGACTCCGATGTACCGCTCAACACCGAATCATCAAATATCTTCTACACCAGTCGAGCCAAACTCTCCCTTTCTCCCAAAACTATTTTCTCCCCGACCAGATCTCTGCAACTCCATCTCTTCACCCCTCACCCTCTACGCCACCATCTCCATACCCTGTCCATCACCAAAAACCCCATAAACCCATTCCCTAGTTGCCTCTCTTTCTCGTTCTTAGCACCCACACACCCTAGGTGCTACAATCAAGAGAGAGATGAAACTAGGGTTTCATCACAGTTGAAGAGGAGACCCAAATCGAGGAGTTGATCGAGCAGACAATAGCAGAAGAGAGATGGGTTCGACAGAGGAGACAAATTCAGGGCATGGGTAAGTTGAGTAACCCAAAAAAATTGTCTACTGCTACTTTTTGTGTAACCCTAATTTTTATTTTGGGTATAAATTGAAGAACTGTAACAACATTGAGTTCATGCCTGGGCTAGCCAGAGCTTCACTCAAGAGGACTGGACTAGCCAGTTCCTTAACTGTGTTATCTTCAGTTCATGTTTTATTTGAATGCAATGTTGTTTCAAGTGTAATTTCCATGTTCTAAGCTCATAGCTAGGGTGATGAGGAAACCCTTTGAGCCATTGCTAAGTTTCATTCAGTTATAAACATAATTCTTGTTGTGCTTGAAATGTGTAGGATAGTCTTAATCAAAGCACTTTATATTTTGCTCTCACAGTGCATATCATGTATGCATTGTAGTTAGAACACCACTATGTGATTGTGCTACAGCTCATGCTTAATTGTCTGTTATGAATCCTCTGACTAGTTGTACTCTAAATCAGACAATTAGCACTTAGGATGAATACTTTAGTTGTGATTAGAACATCCTTTAGGTTGTTAAAACACCTAAGTGGCTTCTCTATGGGTAGTTGCAGTGTGAGAGCCCCAACTACTACTAGTTAGAATTATCTTAGTGCCTTTAGCTTCCTTTCTAACCCAACCCTTTGATGAGCAGCAGGCATAGAACCTCCACTGCCATTTAGTTAGTCAGTTGAGCCAAAATATCAAAATTTTCAGGACTGAGATCCGAACACTATGGTGACACAGTCATGTTATCTTGACAGACCAAGATCATCCACTTGGCTTACAGGAAGCCGGTCTCATATATTTTAATAATTTGACCTAATTTGCTTATATTAGGTTCAAACCCTTCCAAACGACTGGGACTTTCATCAAACGATCGTCAGTCGGTCCCACGACCACAAGGAACTGTCCCATGATCCCTTGGTCGGTCCCTTACTCCGTCATAATTATTTTTTATCACGTAAGGCTCATGCGAGCATTATTTAAATGATTAAACTAGCATTTATTCATTCTTTCATCAATTGATCTTCAAGAGAGTGTGGTACTGGCTCACTCGAGCATTTGGGAACTACATGGTCGGAACATCATCCCATGTAGACGATCTCTCTCTCACTCCATGGCTGATTTTCAATAAATCAATTAACCAGCAATTGGTTAAAATTAGGGTTTCGAATCCAAGGTTCTGTGAAGCATAATTCTGAGCAGGTTCAAACATTAATAATTTTATGTTGATTCCATAATCAACACTTTAATTAATGATACTTGGTTCAGTTGCCAGTATCTTAATTTAATATTATATTTGGTCCCGCTACCAATAATCCATCAAACGAGTAATATTTTCTCATACGAGCAAAATTTGCTCAGACCATGAATATTGGTTCACAATATTTCAGCAATTCATCAATTGAGCAATATTTGTTCACTTCAACTATCAACATAATAATATCTCTGTTTCAACAAACACGTTCAAGTCACAAATCCTAAAGCATTCATAAACCATGGTCGACTCAGCAATACAAAGACTCATCGTCGCATCAAGTCAATGATTAACTAATTAAATACATGTCAGCCTCGCAGACTCCACAACCATAAGACATCAATCATGTCACATGGGCGATATTAACTAGGGTTTTGGTCTGATGGCCTACTGCACGTGTGTTCATCCACGATGAGAATGTGACTAAGTCGTGCTAGCGGTTTAAGGAGTTAAAGAAGTAATGGGTGGAAAATCAACCAAATTTTACACACAATGATTAACTGGTTTTAACACAACTTCCCACTTTCCCACTCTTGGACTCTAGCGACGCTAACACTTCCGGGGATCAATGTGTCAATTATTCCTTGCAATATAAATTAGTCTCTGAAACCATGATTGAGGAGATCATCGATCGTCTAGACAACACGAACTCATCCTCTGAGCTATCACTCTCAACAGAGTAAATTCAATCATCGGAGCTTATTTTACCCACACAGAATACACAACACATCCATAATCCCTGATCATCATTGATCTCACACACTTCTCAGCTTCCCTCCTACAGATCAACCCATCCTCTCTTGTGACCGTATTGACTCTGGAACGACCATTGTCTTGGTTTAGGCCGGAGTCCTACAGATTGATCTGTCAAGGACTCCCTTCTTGCAGTACATCTGTTTACAAAAGGTCAAAGCAATTTGCTCGGTTCGAGGAGTCTCCTCCGCACAGTCGTCTGCTCACTTCCTAAGAAACTAGTAATCTCAAGATTCCACAAAATAGTTGATCTTAGGTCAGGTTCAGTTAAAAATTTTAACCCAAAAAAACGCTAGCACTAGCAACAATTGTGGTATTCTAGAAACTACTCGTGTCTCCAACAACGATGGTATCACTCCACCACAAACCAATATTAGAGAGATTCCTCTTTTTGTCCGGTCTCCGAAGAGATCAAAGAAAATTCGCCTACCATATGTGATATCATGAAGGTGCAAGAAACTATTGCGAAAAATCAAGTTGACATGGCCAACACTCAAAAGGATCTTTGAAATTACATCAAGACTTTCACAGACAAGATGTCAGAGAAAACTCAAGAAAAAGGAAAGGGAAAAGAAACATCTTCCGCTGCTGATCCTGAAGTCACTCCAATTCATGTGGTGGATGACGATGAGTTCATAAAGTTGCATATGATCCACCAGTTAAGAAACCATCAAGTTTCATCACTCGGGAAGATTTGGAATGCCTCTTGGAGAACCGTGGAAAAGATAAGACATCATATGTCCATCGTCACCAACCTCCATACCCTGCTGTTGCGCAAAGGATTACTCTTCCAAAAGGTTATACCTCTCCAACCTTCACTTTATATGATGAAATAGAAAATTCTAGAGAGCATGTTTCTCGGTTTCTAGAAGCATTGGGCGAATATGAGCACAACCATGTTTTCCGTCTGAAGGAATTTTCAAAGTCTCTGAAAGGAAGAGCATATACCTAGTAAAACAACATCGCACCGGGAAGTATCACTAGTTAGGGAGAAATGATTAATTACTTCTACAAAAAATAATTCTTTGTGTTAGAGAAAATTACTCTCTCTGATCCGGGGAGAATGTTTCAGAGGAGAAATGACCATCCCAATGACTATGTGAAAAGATTCAGAGTTCAGGCCTTAGGTTGTCATGATCCAAATGTCACAGAGCAACAACTTGTAGACTTGTGCATCAATGGAATGATTTCGGTCTACAGAGCTTTATTAGAAAATCTTCGGTTCCAGAATTTTTTCAGAACTTCATGAAGCGGCTAAGCGATCAAAAACTACCGCACCCGCTTTACTGGAAAGAGCAAAACCTACAAAAGCTGAGGAACCACGAGAGACTCGAGGTAGCAGGCGTCTGATCAACAAGAAGTACAACCTCCAACCTTCCACAAATGTTGTTGCATAAGGGAGCAACCGTAAAGCAGAGTCACAACGCAATCATGTTTCTCCAGCCCCTCCAAGGGCACCAAGGAAGGACAATCAAACTCGAGAGCACAAGATCCAACTCAAAACAAAGAAAAAGATCCAGAGGAACCTGACTTCCCTTTCTCCATTGAAGAGTTGATTGAGGTGCTGGAGACTTGGATCCAAGATGGTGCAATCAAGATACCATATGTCAGAAAAGATCCAACTGAAGAGGAAATGGAGAATCCTCGCTACTGTCGTTTTCATAGATTCGACAATCATCCCACAAGCGACTGCAGGATTTTGAAGCGCATGTTCAAATAAAAAGTCGAATCAGGAGAGCTTAACTTGGGGACTTAAGGGGTGTACATAAATCCTCTTCTGATCAGGACCTTCACACTCTTTGAACCATCTTTCAAGGAGTCAGTTCAATCTTTAATCGAGCATGTCTGGGAGTTCTTGTACTTATCAAAGGCTCAAAGAGGGGACATTTTTGCTGCATTGAATCACATCATATATGGAAAGCGTCTATCAATTCAGGAGATACTCCCTGAACCTCCAGTCATAGACAAGGAGATGTACGACTGGGACTTCTCACTAAAGTCCATCTTAAAAGGAACAAATTGAAACGAGTGTTGATTGATGTTGGCACTGCTGTCAATGTTATCCCTTTGAAAACCCTCAAAGATGCTGGAATTACTCGTCAAGAAGCTACTTATGCTCCCATATCAATGCGGGATCATGAAGGAATACTCAGAAATGCATATTGATACATCACTATCAAGATCAAAGAAAACTCGATTTAGAATGAAACCAAGTTTTATATAATCCGAGGGGATCCAGGATATGATATGATTCTTCATTTGCGCATCTCTCTGTTGAAGAAAGCTCTGACTCGAAAGAAATAGAGGATACTCCATCGTTTGAGCATTGGAGGAAGTCAAAGCTTTTTAGAATTATCACAAAAACCTGAAGAAAATGCGCACGCCTTCATTAAAATATTCTGTACTCTAGCAAGTCTTATTCCTCCTTATGTGTCCGTGTTATCAGTTTTCGAACATGCTGCTTTGGTCCCGGGCTTCACTCCACCAACAACTTAGCTATTGTAAAATGCTATGAATGTATAACCTCACTTCAGCAATATTTCACTAAGTGGTTGGACGCAGAGCCTCTCCGAGTCAAGCGTCTTAATGATACATTCATTGGTAAAATAATGGCTGAACATAACAAGCAGTACAAGAGGAGTTACAAACTAACAGAAGATATTCAAGGCGCGGACAATCAAGACTAACAAATTCCATGAAGGATATTTAGTTCTCAAAGCAAATAAGTGTAATCTTCATTCTACAAGGAACTCAAACTGGGAAGGAGCTTTCATGATCTCTAAGTTTTTTGCTGCTGGATACTATAGATTAGTCAACATGGATGGAAAGGCGAATTTGGAAGTGATACACGAGAATTGGCTCAAAGCATATGATGCTTGAGAACATTGGATGTTTGAGGTATTGGGCGTTCGAATATTCATGACGTCTGGATTTTGCATTTAGGATTTTCTTTCACTGTATATTTCAATTCCTACAAAATGTTTTCAATACTTGCATTCAGTATTTGAATTCAACAATGTATCAAAGTTCAGTTCACTTAAAGAAAATATCTATTAAAATTCAAAAAAAACCTCAATCATTTACTTATCGAAAAACCAAAACAAATAAAAACCTCACATCTTGCATAAGTTCTAATTTCAAGAGATCATGAAAAGGAAATTAAAGAAAATCAACGAAGAAAGACTTCTGCTCCACTGCATCCTTCAAGAAACGTAAAGCCCCTTTATCCAACTCCAGCTCTTCAGTCAGCTTAGCAATCTTGTCATGCTTCTCCATCATAGCAGCATTGGGAAAGGGTATGTTATTCTCGCAAGAATCCTTGATAGCATTTATCTTCTTGTGAAGCCATTTCACGTTGAAGCTAGATCTCTCAGAATTCTCCAAGTTGAACCTCAATCAAAGAGTATATCTTGAGTAACGACATTTCTAGCTATAGTACATATATCTTTTATAACACGCAAGATAATACCTACTTTCCTTGTTAAATAGAAGGTGTGTTTCATATCTTTGGTAACGACAACATGACCAAACTTCTCTCATATCCTCTCGTATAAGCTTGCATATTCAGTAGGTACGCTGAATCCGCCAATCAGTTCATGATTTCGGATCAAATCGAAAAATGGAGGATCAAAGATAATTCCTGCATTGGGGTATTCATATACTACTATAGGCATCGGAGCGGCCTCTTCCTATGGAGCAGTTTCTTCCATCATTGGATCGGTTTCTTCTATCCCTGGAATAAGGACCTGAGCTTCAGTCTCTTTAGTAGCTTCATCAGTAACCTCCACAAGTATTTGAGATGAAATAATGGTAGTGGCATCACTTTGATTCATGATGCTGCTCGTACCATCATCATCCGCTCGATTATTCTCAACTTCGTCATTCAACACCTAATATGATGATTACATGAGGTTAGAGTGCTCCGAGCATGCAAATCAAAGGAAACCATAAAATTAATATTTAAGTGATCTAAAATCGTGTAAGTTATTCATTATACATTCAAGACACAATCAAATAACATGAAGATACAAGAAAACATGTTTTGCAACAAGTCCGTCTGAGAGGATTTTACTCTGCCCTGCACAAGAACACGAACTAGGAGCCATTTCCAATGAATCTAAGGTTTAGTTATATATCATTATCTTATTATGGATGTTCTATACAACATATCAAAATTTCATAACAATTGGATAAAGGAGCAGAGACATGTGGTCAAAACATTGAACTACATGCCAACTGAAAATTTTCTGGAAGTCTCCTGGATGTTTACTGTTTTGCCTATTTCGGTCACTAAACATGCTTGAAAGTAAAAAAGCTTCTTTGAAAAAGATTTGGAAATTTCCTGGTCATGAAAATACGTGGGTAGATCGCTAAAATCCGACTTCGGATGAAGGTTCTACAACGTTTTTGCTGAAAAACTGAGTTCTGAATTTTCTGGTGAAGTACTTCTATATAACTTTTCATTCATTCACATGGGTTATAATATATTCATCCACAAATATGAAATTTCATACTTTTATGAAGAATATATAAGAAAAATACTCACTTGGGTGGTCTCTGAAGCATTCGAAGAGCCGGGATTACCCGTATTAGCATTATGAGAATCATTGTCTTCATTCGGTTCTGAGTTTTGGGAATCTTCTTCGCCATGATTCTCCGAAGAACGATCAGTACTCTCCATTTCCATGACAACATCCTCCTGAAAGCATTCATAAAAATTAGTGTTTTTTTCACAAAAAATTATAACTGGATGTGTGAATAGATACTTACATCAACTTCTTCTTCAACACTCGATTCAGAAATAGCTTTCTCAGCAGCAGAGAATTGAAGACCGTTGATACATGATGGAGAAAAATTCTGTAAAGGAGTAACAAACATTGGTTTGAAAATCCTAATTACACGATGAGAAGAATTCATCGCAAAAGAAATGTTGACAACTCACCAAATAAACAACTGGGGACTTTATGGTGTTAGGTAACATCCTATAGTTTTTTCTCCTGCCTTCTCCGCCGTGAATAATTTTCTCAATTTATAAGAAGTTTACATCAATTCCAGGTCTCACGATACGTCCATACAGCGATGAAATTGATGAAATGGTAAAAATACAATTATCATGTATTTCTGAATAATCTAAGAAAGATACATACTGGTGAACACCCAGGAGATGCCTTTCGTTTATCGCCACCATAGAGAGGCTTCAGTCTTGGTCGAATGGAACTCATTTCAAGATAAGGAGGATCTTTTACTAGAGGTTAAACAACCATCGCAAAACTATGTAAGCAGTCAAGTTGTTGATTCCAAAAGTCTATGTAACCAGGAGTTACATTCGTAATCCGCTCAGAACAAAGGAACTAGTAATTGCTTCCTTCCACATGAGTACGATCTAAATAGGTATTAGTTGTTCGATTGATGGCTTCTTCTTTCGAAAAGTCGGAACACAATGTGTGACGGACCGGAAAATTACGCTTTGGCGCGTTTCTCCGCAAGCCGTAACTCCCCCGGTGCGCCATGATGAAGCTACGATCTGAGCATCATACCCAGGCAAATGCACGTCCATCTTCCCTTGTAAACATGCTTATGGATCATGATGCATCTAACTTAGCTTCCACACCATTCCAAAGTCACCCTCGTCCACAGAAGGGTGCAAGGCCATAAGGCCAAGGCCAATGCATATTGCATGCATCACTTGGTCAGCCTCAACGTAGGGAATTCATCACTGAATTTCCTATCTAGATGAGCAACCGTCAGTTACCGAGTCTTGTCCATGCATAAGGCATATGCCTTGGACTTAGGCATAGGCCGTACCAAGTCTATCACCATTCCTCTACTTCGCTTACCGATTCTCCGTAGACTGATAGGAATTATGAGCATCCACTTACTTGCATGCAACATTCCTCATCAAGTCTGGCCACAATCATCTCTCGCATCGATCCACTGATCTTAAATGATATGAGGGGACAACGTGCTGGACCGGAAATGCTGCAACTCATTGCGGGTGCCTATGTACTCTTCCCTACTCTAAAGGGATCAAGCACAGACCGTAGTTCATCCACGAATGGACAAGAAACTTAATACAACTCATTTTCTAGGCCGTGGACAAGCAATAGTGGTAATGGCCTGGTCCGTGTAGGCCGTTTCGTCAAATACATCCAAGTGATGGATAATCGAGTCCGTGGAATGGAATAGTGATGCCTCCGCATCATATGATCCATATGTAAGGCTACACAACTAAGAATGAGGCTTATGCATCATTCATACTGTTCTGTCTAATCTATGAAGCTTATTTGGTTCATAGTCCGCATATGTACCTTCAACCAACTACCCCTCCTTATATATATGTTAATTTTACATTTTTACAACTTGAATTGGGGGACCAAAAATCATTCATCAACTTCCTATTTACTATTTATGGACGTTGCCATATGTTTTTCCTGAATAACCGGCCAAGATGGATGTACATTCAGTTTTGGCTCGCATGCCAGTTCCACTGTCCGGCCATGACGACTGAACATTTCCAGAGCTAGACCCGATAAAGGGCCGTGATGGCTGTATTTCCAACTTTGGCCCATATGCCACTCCAAAGTCCAACCATGATGGTTGTACATTACAAACCCGATTTCCAACCATGTTGGCTGTCCGCTGCCAGTCCGATGTCCAACCGTGTTGTCTGCACATTACCAACTCGATGTACAACCATGTTGGATGTACATTTTCAAGGCCATCTACCCAACTGGCCTAATGCATCATTTGATGCAAGATTTTCCCTTGGCAAATGTATCCCCCAACTAATGCCATATTGGCCTTAGACAATATGCATACACGATGTGCCTGACTTGGCACCAAATATGGCTTCGAGCCAATTGCATCTCACAATGCTAAGAAGCTTTGGAAGAAGCTTCATCACAAGAAAATAGCGCATCTTTTAGCATGCGCCATGTTAAAAAAACACGGGGTGTTACATTATTACACCCTTCAAAGAATTTCTTCCTCGAAATTCAAAATAAAAACTATTGTGGACAATCTCTTCCGTTTGGATTTCCTGAGAAAAAGTCTCATACCAGATGCTCAGAAATCACGGGTTTATTCAAGTTGTCATGAACAACAATTTATATATTCTGAGCACATGTTCCATACCACCTGCCCAGGAATCCAAAAGTGCCCACAACAATACCAAGAATCACAATTGGCAAGTCCCAAGAGGATATCTCGACCAGGTATCCTGAATGCGCATCCCATACTACGCACTATGAAATCCCTAAACTTCAGAAGTTGAAAGATGTCATTGAAATGACATGCAAAATCTTAACGCAGTACTGTGTGGATCAGTATCCAGTTGCCCACCGTCCCTGACGGTCATCTGGGTTGCCACTCGTAAGTGGGATGCTAGCCGGTCCTGACAAAGCACACCCTTGGACAATGCCAACGTGTGGGGATGATCAGTCTCATTGTCTACCCACCGTCCCAGATGCTCTTTCGGATATCCACTCGTAAGTGGGGTGCTACAGAAGCCAGGCAAATTCACAGTACTTGAACAAGCTCAACTCGATTAGCAAAGTAACTGGCGCTGCAGTTACTACTCTTTCCCGCGTAAAAGTTGGCTTACTCTCCAACTTTAAATTTTCATTGATAAAAGTACTCGCTTGATGATTAATTTTTTAATGGGGTTGTAGTAATGAGGTTCAAACTCTCAGGCTTGTGAAAGCAGATTTTTTTAGATTTAGTAAATAATTATATACAAAAATATTAACAATGGGCGAGAGGTACTAGGACTAAGGATTTGGCCGAATTCACTACACAAGGTTCATTCATATATTCTTTGACAATTAAAACTCAATAAAATTAACATGGACTCTGAATTTGCCAAGATAGATTCTCAAAACATTGATTGTAAGTCCTAAGCATGATGTATCAAAACACCTAAGCTAAGCATACATCATCAAATTAAATAACAACCAATTAATTCAAATCATATTTCAATTTTAAATTAATGCAAAAGTCATAAAAAAAGAATAAAATAAATTTACCCATGTATGAAATTCAGCCTCCTCCGTCGTCCCAGTGTTGGGTTTTAGCTCATCATAGTAAAAATGCTCTCAAAATAATTATTTATGGATCAAAAATGGCTCACAATGATGAAATGAGAGAAAATGGTGAAAATCGGATGTTTGCAACGTTTATAATGGTTGCATAACACCAGTAAAAAGAACGATAGAAGGTAAATGTTGTTTCTCTGTTGAATACGACCACCACCTAAGTGTCGTTGTCGCATTTGATAAACGACTGCTCCCGCGAGTCCGTTCTTCGTGTTCTTCACGAACAGCAGCAGCAGCAGAGGAAAATGGTGGAATTGAATTTTTCTTCCTCTGCAGCGCTCTCTTCTCTTCTCCCAACTCTCTACACCCCTTCTACCAGACCCCATCATCCTATATATATATATATCTTCATGCATAAGAAATCTCCTCCATAACTCGAGATAATCCTCTCTTTACTCGGGTGATAAAGAAAATATTTTTGGGAATATTTTCTTCCCTGTTTTATGATTTTCACGCGTTCTCAACTGGTATTCTTTCTTTATATACCTTCTTCACGCTCCAGAGTATCTATTAAGTCTTCCAATCACGTGCAGTACACGTTTAAACTCATGTAAGCTCGTCTTTATACTCCAACTCCCTGTTTGGATTAAACCAAGTTATCCAGCCAATTCCAGCCAACTAGAACACCCAAAACATGTTTATGAGGTCATATCACAACTTCCCATCAAAAATCATCCCTTGAAATCGATCGAAAAATCTGCAGTGTATTAGATTAGTTTTCCCGCCAAAATTCATTTTGGGAAGAAGATGTCCTCCCCCTAATCTTGTACGGGTGTCCCTTTAGCACTTGTCCTGGGATGCAAAAAGTAATTTTTGGGCATAAATAGTAATTTTTCTGGGATGTTTTCAGCACTTTTTCTGGGTTCCTCCGGTGCATTTTTGGGGTGCCTTTAGTACTTTATCCTGGGGTGTAAAACACCACTTTTCGAGCCAATTTCACCGCAAGAGATTATTTCTCTAAAAATACCTACAAAGACATAAAATAACCAAATAAGTATAAAGTCGAATACTAACAATACAGACATTGAGGACAAATTAGACACAAAAATGTGTCTATCAAATACCCCCAAACTTATTATTTTATAGTCCTCGAGCAAATCTAATCTAGAAAATAAAATGACTACACTTAGCACGTGCAGCAAGCCGTTAAACCACTAGGTGGCCCTAGTGGAGGAGTGTTGTCTCCGGAGGGTTTACCAGAGGTGTACCCACAAACCTTTATACTCCAAACCCTAGCTATCTATGCAGAACCTTGGAAGGCACTAAAGAATCTCCTTGGTTAGCATACAATCATTGACTATAGGAGGAAGTACCCTGATGCGAAATTCCAATTGTTGTACACGAGTTTGCACTCAAGCATACTAAAATTCATATAAAGAGACATAGCTCTACTCAGATAGTTTCTGGACATCATAACCGGAGTCAACCAATCACATGGAAAGATTAAGAAGATGAATAAAGAGATGGTTTAAAGTGAACGGTGTTTCCCATATCTGTCTGAAGGCCTCTGCCAAGGTAAACCTATCCTAATGGACTGAGATACCGGTCTGACTAATATCAACACACTGGCATATAAAAGGGGACCAGTGGTCGATAAACCTAACTCTAGGTCAACACAACTGGCATATACAAGGGCACCAGTGGTTGAATTTATTGAATTTATTCCGGTTGGTCTGATGGTCTGGTCTCAATTTTTATTTTTATTTTTGGTATCTCAATCACTATTCCACACTAGCAATGGTAACAAATTGAATCGTGTGCCCTACCAAATCACTTAAAAAAAATAAAAACAGAAGGATTAGGATTCAACGAGATATGTCGAACCTACCATGTTTTTTTTTTAATTCTAACACCTGAGCTCTGTGCTTTTATGAATAGACTCTTTAGATGTTTCCATCTAATCAGATTGGTTCCTCAACTCCTACAACCAAGATGTTCCCATCCACTTAGATTGGTTAGTGCCAACCTTAATAAGCTTAAATTCCTAGGCTCCGGAGTTTATTTATTGCAACTAAAAAGTTTTTCCCATACCCCCAAACTTAAATCTAACATTGTCCTCAATGTTCTAAAGATGAAATAAAAAAACATGAACAAGGAGAAACTGTTACCATTTGAAGCAAAAGAGTTAAGGAAAGATATTACCGTGTTGCATGAGAATGGGTTACCTCCCAAGAAGTGCTAAGTTTAAAGTCTTCAGCCAGACTAGGAAAGGGTTAGTCAACTCGAACCGTATAACAGTAGCCGGAATAACTGTGGGTCTTTAAAACCAAATAGAGTTGACCAAAGGAAACTGCAGCGAACCAAGAAAATGAACAAGATTAGCATGCCCTTACCTAGTTTCCTGATTAAGAAATCTATGTATAATTGTGGTTCAGGTTCTATGAAAGGATCTAAATAGAATATTTTCATTAGGTTCATTTCTTCATAGATGGGATCCGAATCATTAGGTCCTAGAGTCTGTAGAAACTCAAATAAGAACTTAGAATCACGAAGTAATAATCTAAATAGTTGAGAATCCTCTAAGTCAACTAGATATGACTTACATAGTTGACCACAGTGAGAGTAGTGGTCATTCTTAAGCAAATGTGTCAATTCTATTAACCTAAAGTACCTAGGCTTAGTCTCAGAACTTAATAAGTGACACATTTGAAATCTATATGTTCCCACAATTGGAAGAAAACTATTTGGTGGGAAAACAAAGTCAATCTGGGTATCATAGCCTGGGAAAACCACATCAACCAGAGGATGGGTTTCTAATGACGGAACTTCTTCATGGACATCAATAGGTTCGGGAAAACGAGTATGAAGGTAATCTTGTAAAATGGTCGAGGCACAGATATCAAGTCCTAAGTGTGGGGACTTTTTGAGAGTTAAAGGTAAGGCACTAAGAAGGTGATAATCACCCCCAAACTTAGAGTTTTCAGTGCCTCTAGATAGACCTCTAATTATTTCTTGAATTTCCGTATTTTCAGTGTCCTTAAAATATTCAAGAGATTCTTCTAAGTTATTATCAGGTAGTGCATCTTTACTCATCTCTACGGGTATATCTACTTCGTCTAAGACTATTGTTTCTAAGTTGCTAGACTCTAAAACAACATTTTTGAAATAAACCCGTTCCTCTAAACCACTATCAGCTTCGTAATCAAAAGGAAAAACTACATCGTCAAAAACGGTGGTATCCCTAATCAAATCCTCGTCCTTTTGAATAGGTGAATAATCATAAAAAAATTATTTGGATTTGAACTAGAAATAATATAATCATTATAAAGCTCAATTGGATTACTAGATTCCTGATCACTATGCCTACATATTTCAGATTCTTCATTACTACTATCCTCATCATAATAGTACGAAGATGATTGAACCTTATCTAAACAAGTAGTGTCTTTTATTATAACCTCGTCCTCTAAATTAGGCATATATTCACTATTGATATCAAGGGTAAAATTGGAAACACTATTTTGGAAATTCAAATCATTTCGAGCAATACTTTCGTTCATATCTAACTCAAGTTTACGTGTCGACTCAGCTATCCTCTCAAGGGTCTCTTCTAAAGAAATCTCCCTAAGGGTTGGATCTAAGTTTTCACTTAACCAATGGAGGATATCTTCCAAAGAAGATTCAGTCGTTGCTGCAGACCTTTCTTCCATAACTACGTTGTTCACCTCATCTATACGTCGATTCAGCTAACTGACGTGATGACTCAGCTAAATTCCTGAGAGACTCTTCTAGAGAAGGAATAGGAACTGAAGGATCATAAAAATGACTACTTTTCAATAGTTTGATTGTATCCTCTAAAGACGAAGAACTAGTATTATAATCTTCTTGCTCGTATGACTGATGCGCGTGCGGATAGTAATTGGGCTCACCATGGTATGACCCAAAACCTTGAAAAGGTTGGCGTCCCCAACCACTATTCCCACCATGGTCATAAAACTGATGATGTCCATATTCAAATTCAGGTCGATACTCATTGTATTGGCTTCTATCATACCAGTTCAACATTCTTAATTGTAAGGGAATTCTACACAATCACAAACAAGGCTGACTCGACCAAATCAAACCTATAGAATCTAGCAAAAAAAAAGCATGATGGCTCCACTTAGATTATTTCTAGACCAGCTTCTATCTTTCGAAAGGGAATTCGTTGCAATTTGAGCACACCCCTCTGGAATCAATCTGAGCTAATGTAAGTGAAACAGAGGCGAGGGAAGCTCAATCGAGCTTTGATACCCAAGGCCTCACCGGCGTTACAAGGCGGGACGTTTCAACTCACAAAAACCTTCATGAACTTCGAAGTGTGCTTAAGAGAGTAACCAATATCCTTCGAAATTTTTTCCTAACAAGCTCGTTACTCTATTGGTCTCGTTCTAATCAAGTTTTAAGCTTGGGTTTGCGTTAGGTTTCGTTTTCCTAAGGCGGGAAAGAAGGGAACGGTGATGAAATCCGAACCCTTATCTTGTATTGGCCAGGCCTTGCCCTTTACTAGGAATTTAAAAACAGCCGGTTCAGTCCTCAACAAATATTCACCTTAAGGCAGACAATAACCCGCTGATAGTGGATTCGCGGGTGTTTCGAAAGACTTACCTCCCATACCATACGGGCAAAGAACCGTTGTAGTCGACTCGGGCCATGACTCCTATGTCATGTACGAACCCGAGGGGCCGAGACGATATTGTAATCGTCGTCCTTCCCTGCACACAGTTTATATTTAAGGGTACCCTTCCGTAGGGTATAAATAAAATAAAAGGTCCAGAGTTCACAGTCCAAAAAGAAAATAAAAATTACAAAATAATAAAGAAACCCTAATATAGTCTTTTTTTTAAACTAAAATAAAAATAAAATAAAACAAAATAATAAAAACCTTAAAAAATGTCTTCTTTTCCGTTCTTTGGCTTTAATCTTTTACTGTCTTTACGAACCACAAATTCTTTGGCTCACCTTTCTTTACGATTCCAAATCCTGTAGACAAAAGATAAAACCAAAAACGTAAAAAGGAACAAAAAATAATAAAAAATAATGAACACCTAAAAAAAACATTCTAAAAATCTAGCCTAAAGACAAGTCCTTGTCGCAGCGGCGCCAAAATGATTAATTTTTTAATGGGGTTGTGGTAATGAGGTTCAAACTCTCGGACTTGTGAAAGCATATTTTTTTAGATTTAGTAAATAATTATATACAAAAATATTAACAATGGGCGAGAGGTGCTAGGACTAAGGATTTGGCCGAATTCACTACACAAGGTTCATTCATATATTATTTGACAATTAAAACTCAATAAAATTGACATGGACTCTGAATTTGCCAAGATAGATTCTCAAAACATTGATTGTAAGTCCTAAGCATGATGTATCAAAACACCTAAGCTAAGCATACATCATCAAATTATATAACAACCAATTAATTCAAATCATATTTCAATTTTAAATTAGTGCAAAAGTCATAAAAAAAGAATAAAATAAATTTACCCATGTATGAAATTCAGCCTCCTCCGTCGTCCCAGTGTTGGGTTTTAGCTCATCATAGTAAAAATGCTCTCAAAATAATTACTTATGGCTCAAAAATGGTTCACAATGATGAAATGGAGAGAAAATGGTGAAAATCAGGTGTTTGCAACGTTTATAATCGTTGCATAACACCAGTACAAAGAATGATAGAAGGTAAATGATGTTTCTCTGTTGAATACGACCACCACCTAAGTGTCGTTGTCGCTGTTGATTTTTTCTTCCTCTGCAGCGCTCTCTTCTCTTCTCCCAACTCTCGACACCCCTTCTACTAGACCCCATCAGCCTATATATATCTTCTTGCATTAGAAATCTCCTCCATAACTCGAGATAATCCTCTCTTTACTCGGGTGATAAAGAAAATATTTTTGGGAATATTTTCTTCCCTGTTTTATGATTTTCACGCGTTCTCAACTGTGATTCTTTCTTTATATACCTTCTTCACGCTCCAGAGTATATATTAAGTCTTCCAATCACGTGCAGTACACGTTTAAACTCATGTAAGCTTGTGTTTATACTCCAACTCCCTGTTTGGATTAAACCAAGTTATCCAGCCAATTCCAGCCAACCAAAACACCCAAAACATGTTTATGAGGTCATATCACAACTTCCCATCAAAAATCATCCCTTGAATCTCTCTAGAACACCATCAAAAATCGATCGAAAAATCTGCAGTGTATAAGGACCGTTTTCCCGCCAAAATTCATTTTTGAATTTTGGGAAGAAGATGTCCTCCTCCTAATCCTGTATGGGTGTCCCTTTAGCACTTGCCCTGGGGTGCAAATAGTAATTTTTGGGCATAAATAGTAATTTTTCTGGGATGTTTTCAGCACTTTTTATGGGTTCCTCCAGTGCATTTCTGGGGTGCCTTTAGTACTTTATCCTGGGGTGTAAAACACCACTTTTCGAGCCAATGTCGCTGCAAGAGATTATTTCTCTAAAAATACCTACAAAGACATAAAATAACCAAATAAGTATAAAATCGAGTACTAACAATACAAACATTGAGGACAAATCAGTCACAAAAATGTGTCTATCACTTGACGAGTCCACTCCGCACAAGTCCCTAGAGTTTTCTTGGAACTTGATGAGATACCAACTGTGACGGACCGGAAAATTACTCCTTTGGCGCGTTTCCCCGTAGGCCGTAACTCCCCCGGTGCGCCATGATGAAGCTACAATACGGGCCTCATCCCCAAGAAAATGCACTTCCATCTTCTCTTGGAAGCATGTTCATGGATCATGATGCAGCTAACTTAGCTTCCACACCATTCCAAAGTCAACCTCGTCCGCAGAAGGGTGTAAGGCCATAATGCCAAGTCCAATTAATATCGCGTGCATCACTTGGTCTGCCTCAACGTAGGGAATTCATCACTGAATTTCCTATCTAGCTGAGCAACTATCAGTTACCGAGTCTTGTCCAGGCATAAGATATATGTCTTGGACTTAGGCATAGGCCGCACCAAGTCTATCATCATTCCCCTACTTCGCTTACCGACTCTCCGTAGATTGATAGGATGTATGAGCATCCACTTACTCATGCAACATTCCTCATCAAGTCTGGCCACAATCATCTCTCGCATCAAGCCACCGAGCTTAGATGATATGAGGGTCCAACGTGCTGGACCGAAAATGCTGCAACTCATTGCGGCTGCCTACGTACCCTTCCCTACTCTAAAGGGATCAAGTACAGACCGTATTTCATCCACTAAGGGACAAGAAACTTAATCCAACTCATTTTCTGGGTCGTGGAAAGCAATAGTGGTAATGACCTAGTCCGTATAGGCCGTTTCGTCAAATACATCCAAGTAATGGATCATCGAGTCCGTGGAATGGCATAGTGATGCCTCCGCATCATCTGCTCCATTCGTAAGGTTACACAACTTAGAATGAGGCTTATGCATCATTCATACCGTTCTGGATAAGATATGAAGCTTATTTGGTACATAGTCCGCATATGCACCTTCAACCAACTACCCCTCCCTATATATGTTAACTTGACATTTTTACAACTTGAATTGGGGGACCAAAAATCATTCATCAACTCCCCATTTACTATTCATGGACAGTGCCATATGTTTTTCCTGAACAACCGGCCAAGATGGATGTACATTCAGTTTAGGCTCACATGCCAGTTCCACTGTCCGGCCATGACGGCTGAACATTTCCAGAGCCAGATCCGATAAAGGGCCGTGATGGATGTATTTCCAACTTTGTCCCATAGGACACTCCAAAGTCCATCCGTGATGGTTTTACATTACTAACCCGATTTCCAGCCATGTTAGCTGTCTGCTGCCAGCCCAGCCGTGTTGGCTGCACATTACCAACTCGATGTCCAACCATGTTGGATGTACATTTTCAAGGCCATCTACCCAACTGGCCTAATGCATCATTTGATGCAAGATTGTCCCTTGTCCAATGTAGCACCCAACTAATTCCATATTGGTCTTAGCCAATATGTATACGTGATGTGCCTTACTTGGAACCAAATATGGCTTCGGGCTAATTGAATCTCACTATGCAAAAAATCTTTGGATGAAGCTTCATCACAATCAAATGGCGCATCTTTTAGCATGCGCCATGCTAAAAAAACACGGACAGCCATAAGTATAAAAAAACGGTGATAGATAACATACCATCGACAGGCCTGTCAGGAGCTTCATCTTGCAGCCACCGGTGTATTAACTAGCGAGCATAACAATATTTGTTGGATACTCTATTAATTTCTCCCATCTCAACCGTTAAGATTTTAGAAATTGTTGTCTCCTCTGCTGAAAGTTTTTCAGGAAAATAGCCCGTGACTGGGAGGTGAAATAAAGCAACTACGTATTCTAAAGTGATGGGAAACTCTCCCCATCTGCATATGAAAGTATGGGTCGGAATGCACCAGCGACCAAGCAGAGCTACTATAACTCGCACATCCTTAAAGATAAACAAGTCTCTAGATGCTTGAATAGCTCTTGTTACCTGTGCATGATCCAGCATGGCTCGAACACGAGGAAAACCCAGCATATGCCTTACCCATCTAGAGAATTTTTCCAAAGGTCGTCGAGAAAGCTTGAATTTTACGATTGAAGAAGAAAAATGTCCTTTCTGGAGAGAGAATCGGATGTCCGCACGAGGAGTCACTAATTTATTCTAATTAACATCTCTAGGATTTATCAGAAGATGAAATGCTGGAGTTCCGAGACGTTTTTAACGTCTGTTCTGAAATATGAATAATTTATCATCAGTATTCGGGATATTTTTGACTCCAGGTATTTCTTCCTCTCCTTCTTCACCAATGGAAGTCTCATCCATACATGTGTCATTGCTGGAGATATCATTATCCTGGGAATCAGACATCTTTGCAAACCAGCTGTGACATCCACACAATACTCTACTTCAATACATTATCAATACAGGATGCAAAACTCAATGAAGCAACGGAATCGTGCAATTATACGATCAAAATGCTCACATTAACATCTACAAAAATGGTAATTCTTAACTCTTACCTCTTTACTATTCCACTAACGCAGTGGTTGTGATATAAGAGTTAGCACTTCAAAACTTGCTTGTTCCTTAAAACCTGCAAAAACAAGCAAAACTTTAAATATTTGAAAATTAAAACCTGATTTTCCATAATATCATGGACATAATTTACATTATGTGAACATCCACAACTGAGTTAAAAAAAGATCGCACCAAAAAATATTTCATCATAAATAATTGTCTACTTTTAATGTTTGCTCAAAATCGATTTTGGGTCTTCAACAAAATAATATATACATATATATTGAAAAACTACTCACGTAATTAAAAAAATAATAAAATAATATTTTGACGCGAGAAAAACTCACGTAAAAAAAAATCGTGAGACATGTCACGGTTTTATAAAAAAAAAAAAAAACTTTTCCCTCGTACAATAGTATGTTTTCTGAGTGACGGTTTATTCTAATTTTGTGAAAACTCACACTTTCAAGATAAAATTTTGGTTATCATGAAAGCTCATAGACAACTTTTATTATTAGACACAAGTCTATTTCAAAAAAAAAATATCTTCTAAGTTAGGGATTATTGCTAGCTTCTTAAAACCAATGATCGAACGAACGTTCCTGAAACGAGGTTTTTTTTATAAAACTCACGCCTATATTATATAAAATTTTAACAAGAACCAAGCATAAAAAAATAAAATAAATCGTACATGGTTGGTGTTGGCCGGAAGTTGGTTGGACGGTAGCAGCGACGACGCTGGCGGCTCCGGCGAAATTTTTCTGATCTCCTCCTTTGATGCTCGGACGTGAAGAAGGGAGGGGTGAAGGTGGTGGTCGGTTGTGGAGAAGAAAAAAAAGGATGTTATCCCTTTTATACCAAACTTTATTTCCAAAACCTAATTCCGCAAGGATTTCTTTTTTTCGGCCCGGACCCGTGAATCCTAAATCGACCAAGGTTCCTTCATCAAATCAGTAGTGCTATACAAATTTACACTAGTGAAACAACGCTCTATCATGATACTGGGGTTTTCGTCCAAGCCATGGCTCGTTTATGCAATTGAAAAATCTGGTAACATTCTATCTTATGACTAAGTTCAATTACTTATTTCGTCTGTAACTAAAAATCACCATCCAGTGCTGACTGAGGAACATGAATGTCCCTCACCAAGCATGAACTTAATGTTGATGGTGGATTTTTTACAAAGGGTAAAATCGTAACCTTACATATTTCTGATCCAGTAGTCAGACAAAAATTGAGACTTATCTCTTATTAAAGCGTGAAAGCTCATGCCACGGTGATATATGATCGAGCATATTGTCTCTCAGAACATCTCTAAGAACCTTTGATATAGTATATCCACTCTCAGAGTGTACATATTTAGTCTCTCAACTGAGTCCACGACATATTTCATTTACTGAGCAATTTCAGTAATCACGTATGTATATAATCGAAACGATTGGACGGCTCCTATATGTATTACTCACTAGTATAGATCACTAACATCTTCAGGACGTCGCAATGTTCCCTGACTTTACAGAATAAAAATTCAAATCGAGTATTACGCTTCAACTAGCTCATACCCTCGATTTTCGAATAATTATAATGCTCTAAGACAGCTTGCCTGCTAGTATAGATCCATCAATTAATCAATTAATTATTTCTAGTTGTAAGATTCATCAATTGAATTCCTATAAAATATTCTACGTTCATCATAATATTTCATTACTTCAATTTATGGCTCTTCCCAACAGAATTACATGGGTTAGTAATAAATGTTCAACGTACGGGTATCTGATCCACCATCGAGTAAGCCCCGAAAAAATGGTGCAAGTGTACTCAGAAGTAATGCACTAACGAGCACCTAAATTCACTAACGAACATTCAAAAACACGAAAAAACGATGAAATCCATGGAGAAAAATAATAATAAAAATAATATTAAAAAGAGGCGTCTATGGGGACCAAGCCCCCCGGACTGGGATGTTGCTCACTAATATTAAAACCCTGATTTATTCATATTTTCTTCAATGTTGCTCAAATGCACACCATAAAATAATCAAAATTCTCAGGACTGGGATGCGAATACTATGATGACACATGCATGATATCTTGACCGACCAAGATCATCCCCTTGACTTACAGGAATCCGGTTCCACATATTTTCATAATTTAACCTAATTTTCTTATATTAGGTTCAAACCCTTCCAAACGATTGGGAATTTCATCAAACAATCTTCAGTCGGTCCCATTACCATCAGGGACGGTCCCATGACCCCTTGGTCGGTCCCTTAGTCCGTCATAATTAGATTTTATAACCTAAGGCTCATAAGAGCATTATTTAAATGATTAAACCAGCATTTAATCATCCTTTCACCAACTGATCTTCAAGAGACTGCGGTACTGGCTCACTCGAGCATTTGGGAACTACATGGTCGGCCTATCATCCCATGTAGTCGAACCCTCTCTCACTCCATGGTTGATTTTCAATAAATCAATTGATCAGCAATTGATTAAAATTAGGGTTTCGAATCCAAGGCTTTGTGAAGCATAATTTTGAGCAGGTTCAAACATTAATTAATAATAATGTTTTATGTTGATCCCATAATCAGCACTTTAATTAATGATACTTGGTCCAATTTCCATCATCTTAATTTAATATCATATTTGGTCCCGCTACCAATAATCCATCAAACGAGCAATATTTTCTCAGACGAGCAATATTTGCTCAGACCATGAATATTGGTTCACAATATTTCATCAATTCATCAATTGAGAAATATTTTCTCACTTCAACTGTCATTATAATTATACGTCTGTCTCAACAGACATGTTCAAGTCATAAATCCTGGAGCATTCGTAAACCATGATCGACTCAGCAATACAAAGACTCATCGTCTCATCAAGTCAACGACTGACTAATTAAATACACGTCTGCCTCGCAAACTCCACAACCACGAGTCATCAATCGTGTCACATGGGGGATATTAACTAGGGTTTTGGTCTGGTGGCCTACGACGCGTGTGTTCATCCACAATGAAAATGTGACTAAGTCGTGCAAACGGTTGAAGGAGTTTACTGAAGTATTGGGTGGACAATCAACCAAGTCTTTGCACGATGAGTAACTGGTTTTAACACGATTTCCCACTTTCCCACTCTTTGACTCCAGCAACTGTCACAATTACTAGGATCAATGTGTCAATTATTCCTTGCAATATAAATAAGTCTCTGAACCCATGATTGAGGAGATAATCGGTCATCTAGAGAACACGAACTCATCTTTTGAGCGATCACTCTCAACAGAGTAAATTCAATCAGCAAAGCTTATTTTACTCACACAGAATACACGACAAATTGATAATCCTTGATCATCATTGATCTCACACACTTCTCAGCTTCCCTCCAACAGATCAAACCATCCTCTCTTGTGATCGAATTGACTCTGGGAAGGCCATTGTCTTGGTTTAGGCAGGAGTCCTACAGATTGATCTATCGAATACAAGCACTCCCTTCTTGCAGTGCATTTGTTTGCAAAAGGTCAAAGAAATTTTCTCGGTTCGAGGAGTCTCCTCCGCACGGTCGTCTCCTCACTTCCTAGAAAACCAGTAAATCATTTTCCCCCATCACCAACGGGTTAACATGGTTCATCTTCCATCAAAAACACCAATGTACAATACTACTAATTTATGCTCTTCATACGATGCTCAATCATTCTACAAGTACTTCTACGACGGCTATTGCTCCTTCATAGATAATTTGACATTGGAGTGAATTCTGGTAACATCTAACAACTGAGCTTGTTTATTTATCCTGATTATGTTAGAAAAATCACCATTCATATGCATACTGCGGTACATGAGCGTCACATACTAAGCATTGGACTTAATATTGATGGACGATTTTTGGTGAAGGGAATATTCGTAAAATTATTTCGAAAATCGTGTACCTCTGATCGGCATCAGAAGCGCAAGGCATTCGTATCTTCACCTTCACCAAGAGAAGAGAATGGTAGTTCTGCGACCTCAATGGATATGATAATACATGACGGAAATATTAGGGTATCTCAGGCAAAGCTTCAATATTCCATGTATTTTTTATTTATGCTGAAAGACTCGGCATTTTCTGTTGAATTCAGAATTCATATACGGTGTTGATTCAAAATTAATATGATGACTATTTTAATCAATTAGATGTTTCTAGACATGTTGGCTGTTATTATAGAGCGACTAATTAATTGAATCTAGTGTTTTATTCATCGGTTTAATTCCCAAAAAAATATGTTAATTAAAACCTAATATTCAATCACTCCGATCAGCTGAATTCCAGGGAATAATGATGGATGTTCGTCTTTTAGGAATTAGCGCACCCCTAAATAAGCTCCGTGCAAATAACGTGGGTGTATATAAGAATAATGCTCAAAGGAACATTCAAAAACATGGAAGAACAAGGATATGGAAGTTTAATCAAAATAGGAAAAGAAAGAGAGGTAAAATGATTAAAAAAAATTACTCCCTTCGTCTTTAATTAATAGTCCTAATTGAAAAGGTCAAAATATTAAGGAAATCCTACAACATGTTATGACTAGCCCTTGACTAGCTCTATTTAATGTTATATTATTACTAAAACAAAAATTAATATGTTAAATATTCATAAATGTTTTTATTTAAAAAAGAAATGACTATTATTACAAAGATATTGAATATATTTTTTAGTTATATAGAGTTAATTAGTGTTTGGGTCGTAGATTTTGGTACCCTTTAGTGTTTGGGTCCTAAGTTTGTCCGTTATAGTGTTTGGGTCGTATACCTGTTAGTTAAATCGTTCAGATGGTCAAACTCTTAACGTCTGTTAATTTTTTCCAGTTAAATGATTAACTGTAACATCTTCAACTTCAGTCCTATAAGTCCGGTCAATCCGTTCATCACTAAAATACATGGAATCAAGGTTCTTCGATTCTTCCATGTTTTCACGGCAACAAAACACATCAAATTTACAGCATCTATCTTAACCTATTAATTCTCTTCTAACCTGTTGAAAACACCCACTGAACGATGATTCACAGTTGTCCAAAACTAATGCATACTGGGTCGGGAAATCTGTCGAACACTTGTTGGTCAGGACATTTCTAACCCTGCAAATTCATATTCAAAACAAACCAGACATTTCTAACCATTTATAAGTCTCAAAGAGACATCAATGGACAAAATTAGGCATGTCAATATTTGTTCGATATCCGGAATCCGTTTCCGGTTATTCGACATCCTATAGGATTTTATTCGTCTTATCGGATATTTCTTCTTTAACCTATCGGAATCGGATTAGGGTATATCTGTTTGTTTAGATATCCGATATGTTAAGGACGTACTCGTAATTTTACCATACCCTTATTTTATTTGACTCCACTAGTAGTAGTAGAGGACTCGAGAAGTCATTTCGTTTTTTTATTTTTTCTTCTATTCTCATCACCGCCTGTCCAGTGCATTGAATCTCTGTAGCATTATTCATCTTCGATTTTTATGTTATTTTTCGTTTTAGCAGCAGGAGTTAGTCATATTCGATTCTTCTGCTACGTCAATTTGTGAAGGTAGCATTTTTGAAATCAGAAATTTCAAATTAAGGTTTCTGTTGCTGTTTCAAAATTTGGGTTTTCTTTTCAATCATAGAATAAAATTTTTGAGTTTACCGGTTATTATTTATTGAATTGAATCATTTAGATGATGACTGAAGTTGGGTTTTCTCTTTATTGGTTAAATTTATATATGAATTCCTTTAAATTACCATGAACTGTGTGTTTATAGAGAATATGTTAAATCACTCGTGCGTTTTCAATGGTTCTTGTTTCAATAATTCATCCGGAGATAACTTGTTTAATTACTGGTTAGAATCGTTTTTCAGTGATCTTATGTTTGACCTGTAAGTACAATGATCTTATGTTGGTTAGATTAGAAGATAACTTAGAATAGCCCCAACTGCAAGTAAAGAATGCGATGTATTAGAATTCTTGTTGTTTGTTTGGCATGTTATTGTATTGTGAATATGATTATCTTAATTGGAATGTTACTCTATTGTGAATTTGGTATTGGACCAGTTCATATGCTTACTCAGTGTTTAATTTTTATATAGGCGCTTGAAAAAATGATTAAAAAACCAGCCAAGGGCAAGACAGTTGCAACCTCAAAGTCAACCCCTTTGCCTCAATCTCAATCAAATGATGTCGTTTCTAGGGATGGTTCACAATCACAAAGTGTTCAAGCTTCAGAAATTGGCTCAACACCGGGTACTAGTGACAGTAGGAAATTACCAGAACCAGAAGAGAACCCAGCTGATGATAACATGCCAGGCTCTCATACAGATGATGAAGATGGAGAAGCTGGTGAGGATCCACTGATAACTGCTCTGAAGAAAAAGCTTAGAGAAATAAGGTCACCAGTGTGGGATGAATTTGAAAGGGATTGTAAAGTAAGACACAACAAGAAAACACACGTGAGGGAAGCTGTTGTATTAGGTACATGCCATCATTGCAAGAAGGTAGTTGATGCTGATAGTGTCAGTGGTACTACAAGGTTACGGAATCATCTAAAGATTTGCCATAAGATACTACAGAACAAGGATGGACAACAAGAGATTTCTACTTCACTGAAAACAACAGGTAACAAAGCTTTAAAATTAGCTAATTGGCAGTATGATCCTGCAGTTTCTAGGGAATACATGGTTAAAATTATTACTAAGCATGATTACCCTTTAAACATGGCTCAACATTTTTACTTTAGAATATATTGCAAGTCTTTTAACCCTGCTGTTATGATCATGAGTAGAAACACAACCAGAAGTGATTTGATGAAGTTTTTTCATGAACAGAAACAAGAATTGCAAATCGTATTGGATAATTTTACCTCTAGATGTAGTCTTACAACTGATATGTGGACTGAAAAGCATACTAAAGATGGGTATTGTTGTGTAACATGCCACTACATAGATGATGAATGGAATTTGGTTAAGAAAACATTACCTTATATTTTAGTGCCATCACCACATACAGGAGATGTTCTCACAGAATGTATCAAAACATTAGCTTATATTTGCAAGTGTTTAGAGGTGTTTAATGATTCTTCAACCAGGTTTGCAGGGATGAAGTATCCAACTACAAATATGTACTACAATGGGGTCTATGAAGTTAACAAGTGCATCAAACAATGGGAAGACAATGATTATAAGTATATCAGAGAAATGGGGTTGAAGATGAGGGAAAAGTTCGTTATAAGAAATTGTATGGAACTGGCTATGCAGTGGAGTATAACAAATTCAAAACAAAATTGATAGCTCTTTTCTATGAGTATGATTCATAAAACTCAAATGCAGATGAACACTATTTTGGCGCCCACAGCTGTGTCTCTATCTCAAGTATGATGGATTCAGACAATCCAGATGAAGTACGTGATCCTGAATATGCTGAGTTTATGATGGAGAACATTGAATTTGAGGTGCAGAAATCTGATTTGGACCAGTATTTAGAAGAACCAATGCTTAGCAAAGGCTTACCAAAAGATGAGTATTTTTTTGAAATCTTGAGTTGGTGGAAGCTAAATGCACCTAAGTAGCCAACTCTTGCAAAGATGGCAAGAGATATCTTGGCTATCCCAGTCACCAGTGTGGTATCCGTATCAATGTTCATTGCAGGTGGTAGAGTGCTTACAACACATAGAGCTTCATTAGATCCAGTGGTTGTTGAAGCATTGTTGTGATTAAGCGATTGGTTGCCAGATTTCATTTGTGAAGGTAACATTTTCTTTTTTCTTTTTTTGCTTAAACTCAGTGCATAGTTTTATCTATTATTCTTCTTTGTTCCTATTATTACTATCTATGTAGTTGTGTATCTTATCTGAATGTCGACTTGTTATAATGCAGATGACATGGAAATTTGGAAATCGAAGAAGAATGAAGTCAAGGACTCAAGAGAGTCAGAGGCTGGAGAGGAGAGTGACAGATACTTATTATACTTCGTGTTTCGAAGTTTTTTACTTTCTATAACATTTGCTTGTGTTTCTTTTCATGTATGTGTGTGAGTAAGAGATTCTTAGAGACATAACTACTTAGAGTAATGTTTTAAGAATTTTTTTGAAGATAATTTGGATGGTATGTATGAGTTATAGAACTTAAATTTCACCTCAGATTATAGATTTTTTTTGTCAGAACCGGATATTATCGGATAAATATCCGATATCCGATAGCTTATAGGATATTATCGGATATCGAATATCCGGTAGTGCTTAACTTGTCGAATATCGGATTTCTGAATATCCGGCGGATATTCTTCCATTGACAGGCCTAGCCAAAATAGCAAATCTACTTTGATGGTAGCGATAAACTTCGAATTTTGGACCCAAATTAGGGATTTCTCTTTAATTCTTCCACCTGATAAGGTTTTTCTTATACTCCTGATTATTCACCATATTGATTCGAAATTACAGTTGACTGTTGATCGAAATATTTTGAACCAAACTCATGATTCTTTTTCTTTAGCTGTCAAATTACTCTTCTTGATTTTATTGGTTTAAAACTTCCAAAATCATCAAACAACTCTTCTTCTTTTTTGATGATTACAACATCAATCAACTCTAGTTACATCCTTTATTTTCTTTCTCAAATTCAATTTTTTTTTTATAGAAACCCAACTTTTCTACACTCAACAGACTCCTAAAGAAATTTGAATCCATCATTCACCATCGAACATCAATGCCGCAACTTGTCTTCTTTCCTTCTATCTCGGCTTCAACTTCCCCTGTAAAACTCTTACTAATATTCTTACATGTTCCATTATTGTCTCATTTTATAGGGGAGCTTTTAATGGCGGTACCGAAGTAAGAAAAAGAGAGTAATCGATTGAAATTTAGAGCACTTGTACTGATCTTGACAAAAATATTAATTCATAGCCATTTATCCAAATCAACTGTATCCAACCTTCAGATTAAATCGATTTTATCACAACACGTGTCCAGTGGCAAACGTGTAAATATTATAATTAACTGATGTTAAGCATTTTTAATTGTTCGGTTACTTTGACCTCATTGACTAACGGGTTAACGACCCAGACCCTAAATTGGACAAACTTAGGACCCAAATCCTCTACCATACCAAAACTTATGATCCAAATACTAATTAACTCTTATATATGGTGATAATATTTAAGATTTTAAATTAAAAATAATTTTATGATTATAAAAAATAAAGGGTATATTTGATAGTAAAATATGTCTATAAACAGAGCGGACAGATAAAAAAAATACATATCAAAGCAGAAATTAGGACAAATAAACAAAGATATAGAGAGTATAAATAATGTAAAACCCTGGAGGCCCGACTGTAGGGCGGCCATGCTGCCAGTTTGGCGGTCCCATTTTATTATTTTTAGTGTTTCTTCTTTCAAGAACTTCCCCTTTCAACCAAACCTCCATATTTCCAAATATTTATTCATGGATCACACGGATGACAAAGCAAGTGTTCACAACCATCATGTCACTCCACCACAAGATATTAAAAAAACATTATTTTTAATATTCTTAATATGGTCGTTTAAGCAAGAATTAAGAGTTTCAGTCAAACTCAAATTCTTCATAAAATGATAAAATAATGCTCGATAGACCACTACCAAAATGCTCAGCATTGGTCCTAGTCGTTTCAAGTCTTGCATTCTATAGAAGTATGTGATGGATCCTACGGATATTACATAGTACATATATTGTCCCCACTTTCACCACCTTTGACCAGACAGGTGTGGGGTTTTGATCGAAAAGGCCTCGGTACTATGTAGGGAGACACCTTATTAGTATCCACTTAGAACTCTGCATATCCCATGTCGGACTAATCTCATGTGCTTAGGTCGAGCCAAATCCCCAACAATCTCCACCTTGGCGATATCCAAGCTATCTCGTCAACTATCATCGTACGATCACCGTTATGCAACATCTTGAGGTACACCTTGCTCCATCATGTCCACAACTCCACATTTATTGGCACCACTTAGGTGTACTGCATGCCAACTCAATCTACCGTACACGATCGTCATACGTATACCACCGTCGAACCTAGTTACAGTCAATATACGCCCTTGAGCCTTGGTCGCCACTTCGAGCTTGCTCCACCTGAGTTAGAGAGGGAGACAATCTAACTCCACCATGATCCCTAGCTCTGATACTCCATCCGAGTTAAAGTGTTCCGCACCACCTAACTCCACCTTGCGCACCTCATCCTTCCTTAGGGTTGACATCCATAACCATTCGATCTCTTAGTATCCCTAGCTCTGATACCATTTGATAGATTCTACCTTAGTAGCCCTAGCTCTTATACCTTCCTTAGGGTTGACATTCATAACCATTCGATCTCTTAGTAGATGATACCATTTTATGGATCCTACCTTAGTAGCCCTAGCTCTGATACCATTTGATGGATCTTTCGGACGTTACATAGTACCGATACTGTCCCCATTTTAATCATCCTTGGCCAGACAGATGTGGGGTATTAATTGAAAAGGCCTCGATACTATGTAGGGAGATTCCACACCTTATTAGTCTGCATATAGAACTCCATAGATATCCCATGTGGGACTAATCTCATAGGCTTGGGTCGAGCCAAATCCCCATCAATACGCAGTTTGATGCAACTCCTACCCGACATGGTTTTAGGCTAAAGAAGGTTGTAGAATATTATTGGCAACGTTTCATGTAACCAACACTACTGGAACAAGCTTCAGTAAGATTTCAAAGTTGTAGGTCCAATAGAATGAAGGTGTATGGCCAGGCGAAGATTGGAGACGTATAACATTCTACTTTGGCATATATATTTAAGATCTAATTCGGCATTCAAGTATAGACATTAAGATATTCTACAAGTATAGACATTAAGATATTCTACGCCAAGCACTAAACCTGTGAGTGCAATGTCACATAACTAAGGGAGACAGATAATGACAAGAATCAAATAGAAATGGAAAAGTGAGCAACTAAACCATAAAAACCAATCCCAGCAGCAACTTAGAAAAACCAAAAAGAAAATATGGAGTCTCCAGACGTCCACGTTGAGCTATACACTAGTAGAGAATCCATTAACAAAAGCAAATTTTCGTCTAAACTAAAAATAAACTAGATGCAGCAGCAAAGATACTTGCGACTGCTTTAGCTTGAACTCGCTTGTTTTACTCTCCTCTTCCTGCCTGATTCATTAATCCTCCAATTCCTCCAATGTGTGACTTTCTTCACCTTCACTGTCTGATCCATATGGGCAGATTTCTTCACCTTCATTATCCAATTTACGTTCCTTGACTTCTACTTTCTCGTAGAAGTAATCGTAGAATTTTGCAGTAGCATCGTCCTCGAGACCGTAATTTAACCATCCACCATTGGTGAGGAACTCCCTCGGAGAATCTTCTATCCCTTTCACCATGGAATTCCATGGTAAATCTTTATGAATCTCATAATACTTCACCATCGCAAAGTTAAAGCTGTCTTTTATGAGACCGAGCGCGGCTATGGGAATTGAGTTGATGTGAATCAGAACACGCTTGAAGTCCTAAAAAACGATAGTCATATCTATTACCGCAGGTTTAAGCCTCAGACTAACAATCTCGATCTTGTCTAGGTAGGCCACAACGAAAGGTTCATCTACAAGCCCAACTAGGGCATAAAAAGTCACGCCAAAGACGGTTGGCGCCTTGGAGCGAAGATTTCCCTGAAATTATTTCCTCTTAAGAACCTCAGCAACATGAAATGTATACGTACTCCATTTGTCTTCCACTTTGTTGACAAAGTTCTTTAAGTCTTCCCTATCCCTGGTTTGCTTCTCCGAATCATTATAAGATGTCCTCTGCCCCACAGGGGTTTGCAACAAACGGAATTAGATATCCTGCCTCATTTCTGCCCCCATCTTGACGGGGTGATTCAAATGGAAGTGCAAGAGAGGTTGCATCTTCTCATCTCCAAATCGAAAGAAAGTTCTTTATATGTCTGCGCAGATGAAATGAAAATGGAAACTGGGACTAGAAGTTGCATAGATGAACCCGTTTTTATGGACGTCGAGGTTGCCAACAATGGTCTCTCCACCTAGTTCTTCTACCTTGGGAAAGATTTCGAGGCCAGTTAAAGTTATAACATTGGCCTTCTTATCCTTTTGCAGACTGATACTCATGTCTCCTGATATGCATATTATCTCATCATCATCCAGTCCCTCCGACAATAACCATAATCTATAGTCATTTAATTGTTGCAATTGGGCACCAAGTCTTGCCTGCATAAGCCTGCGCTCAACTTCCAGCATATGCGTGCGCATTTTCTCCTGCAGTTCTTCCTCGTTGCATGTCCTAGACTTTTATTTTATTTTCTCTCTGGCCATGGTAAGCAAATAAGTTTCAATTGGGCATCTAGGGAATTCCATTGGACAACTATCTGCGCCTGAAACAGAAGAGAAAGAACTTGGTAATAAGACCGCAGGAACTTCAGTAAAGCAGAGAAGAAAGGATCTCAAGAAAAGAAAAAATGACGTATGCAGGTAGATTCGACAACCAATCATCGATGACTGACAGCCACAGATATAGCGAGGGCCACTTTCCGGAGTTTCGATGAGTTGGAAACATGTCCGAGTGACAACAGTTGGAGATGATAAAAACTAAAAAGTCAAATATTTGGGTTTTTAGAGAGCTTTGGTGTTACTTGGGTTTTTCAGAGACTGTGAAGGAAAATATTTGGGAATGGAAGAATAGCAAGAGCAATGCAATGGTGAAGAAATTATGGGGATTACTTCCCTTTGCAATTTGGTGGAACATCTGGGTGGAGAGAAATTCTAGACTCTATAACAACAAGAAAAGAAAGCTAGAACATCTAATTGTCTCTGTAAAATGCAATTTGTATAATTGGTCTGTGCATACAAAACTTTTTGAAGGTTATGCTCTTAGTACTCTGATTTGTAATTGGAATGTTGTCACTCACAGCTAATTCCTCCTTTTCTTAAGCCTGGTTCATCACTTTGACGAGTCAAGCTTGTTTTAATACAATTTTCCATTTTCCTTTCAAAAAAAAAAGAGGTGTGCAGGTAGATTCGACAACCAACCACAGATATAGCGACGGCTGTTAGGATTCGACAACCAACCACAGATATAGCGACGGCTGTTAGGATTATACAATTTTCCCTTTTCCTTTCTAAATAGATTGGATTTTACACAATTCTATATGAGGGTATATATAGCAAAGCGAATTATAAAACAAGCAGTAGATGTAAATAAGGAAATCATCGAGAACTCTAATACGGAAAACTAGCAGCACCCAAAAGAGGAAGTTGACATCCCAACAACAACGGCCACTTTCCGGGGTTAACATGTCCGAGTGACATTGATAAAAACTAAAAAGTGGTGTGTAAATTCTGGGAATAGTTACCATTCACTAAAAAACATAAGTATATAATCTCAACAATTCCGAATGATTCTGATGAGAGACCATAGAACACAAAATTTGACAAAAAAGATTGACCAAAAAAAAGGCGAGGAAACTAAACAGAATTGGAATCACTTGCAGGATTCGTTTACCTAAATCGAAGTCATCGAAGATAAAACAAAATTCTAAATTTTCTAGATTAGAATAGACAAAATCGCTTAACCATGAATAAGAATAAACTTGATTCACCAAACAAACGTGGGACAGAGGAGTGGAATTTATCAAATATAAAGGAATGATTTATGCAAAACTGATTTTAAACATACCTTTTGGTTCCAGATGATCTTTTTAAGATTTCTGTTTTTCAAAAAATAAAAATTTACCTGTTGGCGCGGGGAAATCGACGGAGAGGGCCGGCTGGTGAGAGCTTCGGCGAGCTGCTATCGCCATCGTCAAACAAGGTGGAGAAAGGTAGAAGGGGTGCTGATCGGTGGTTGGAAGAATAATGAAGAAAAAATAAGGGTTTCGCTCCCTTTTATAAGCATTATATCGGATTTCCTAATCTCGGTCAGACTAGAATGGGAAACTTAAACTACGGCCCAATCCATGGGTTATTCATAGTATCGGGCCATTAATTAAAAGAAGTTTAAATTTAGGTCCAAAAGGGAAATTAATCTAAGGCCAGAAAAATAATATCTTCGTTATCAGGCCCGTGATTAATTTTAGTTCCGCGACACCCAAAATTGTCGAAAATTATTAAAAATCGTTGCATAGTTCGTTCTGCATACAATTTATTCAGAGGTTTAATTGGCAACGCAACTTGGATATAACATATCTAAACAAACGCGCCTTGGAATTTTATAAATTTTATATCGTTGGAAATCTTTTTAAGAGAGCAACGCAACGAGTACAAACAACAATATCAATTTTTTGTTTTTCACGAAAAAAATGGAGGTGATCATCATTTTAGGAAAATTTTTCGAAAACTTGATACGTAACCATTATTTAGCCACCAAAAAATATGCATAACACATTCTGCGGACAAATTATAAATTACGCAACCATTTTCTCGACTGTGTAACAAATTATGCATCTACATAACAAAGTTATGCATCTATAACAAGTTAAGTAGCCATTGTTTTGGTTGATTTTAGTGTGTACATAAAAAATTGATGCATAATGCATTATGCATCCATATTAACGGATGCATGTCAGGTTATGCATCTATTCTCTCGATGCATAAAATATTGTGCAATAATTTTCTCGATGCATAATACGTTATGCAGCCATATTTTCGGATACAACTGAGAAATCCAGATTAAATCAATTAGATCAAATCAATCGGTAGATTAATCTCCCAATTGTTTAAGTTTGTTGCATGGAGAAGACAAAGATTATAGCATAAAGGAAACAAAAGAGAAGTAGAAGGAGAATCATTGAGTTCCATTCATTGATTAATCACATATATATAAAAGAGGGAGATAACTCTAGCTATTACATGTGTTAGCTTGCATATGAGATGGTTTTACATGTGTTAATTGAGTTAGAGGAAATGTTACATGTGTCTAGCATGGAGAGAAGTTGCCCATGCATAGTGACAAATGGTGGTGGTCAACCACACCACCAATAATATTTCTACAACACTCCCCCTTGGATGACCACCATTGTAAACTAACTTCTTTGTCAAAACCTTTCCATAAAACATTTGTTGATGAAAAACTGGTTAAAGGAGAAAGACACTTGAGCTTCTGAAATGGCGTCGCTTGTCAGGACCCTTCTCCTTTGTAGAACCGTGTCAGGGAAAGTACTTCGCACAAAAACCTGAACACTTGTAAGGAGAAGAATAACCTCAACTGAAGTTGTATCTCTAGTGTTTTTGTTGTCTCATTAAAAACCTTGTCGAGTAACAAAACCTTGTGGGAAAAAGTAACCTCGGTGAAGGAAAAGAGTACAACACACTTTGATGTCATCAGTGCATCGCTAGATGCTCCCCCTGATGTCGACATCTCTCCATGATTTGCATTTATGGTATTATTGTTGTCTCATGAAAAACCTTTTCGAGAAAAAAAACCCAGTGGGACCTCGGTGAAGGAAAAGAGTTCAACGTACCATTTGATGCCCCCTTTGATGCATGCCAATTTATTTAGTCTAATACAGTCATGGGAGTGGACAATTCCTTTAGTCCTATGGAGTTATGGAAGTTCGGACAATCTCTTTAGTCCTATACTTCTTACATGTTTTTCAAATGTGGACTTAGGTAATGACTTAGTAAATAAGTTCGCCACATCTTTAGTCCTTGAAACTTAACAAAGTGCGGTGAGCTCTTGGTGCATATAGAGCTTTTGTGACTTTAATCATTGTGTTGTTTGGCAACAAGAATTGAGCAGTACCTCGCCTAATTATTACTTGCGATGATCCAATCATCGTAGTCACACATGTATTATAAGGAGTAAAATCGACAAATAATTGTCTATTTCTTAGGATAGTGTGGGTGGTTGCACTATCAACTAAACATTCAATTTCTCCTGGAGACATTCCTACAAGTACATTAGGCAGGAATGTTACAAACAAACAAAAAAACGAACAATTTATCTCACTTTCTTTAGAGAATCTTGTTCTACTAGAATGGCGTCCTTTCCATTCTTATTGATATGTTAAACAATAGATTATCATAAACAAAGTAAAATTATATAGAACATAATAGAAAATAAGTACTTATAGATAATTCATACAAATAACATAAAGATGGTAAAAGCATGTTTAGAAAGATCAACACCTACTTAAACCATGAAATAAACGATAGTCTAAGATAACATAAAAAGAGAGAATCTAGCAAGCCATAAAACAAGAAACTAAATTCTTAGGCCCAAGCAAAATCAGGAACATCCATTGTTGGGGCAAAGTCCTCATTTCCCAGGAAGTCTGAGATTGTGAGGTTGACGTCAGGGGCCACATCATTTTCTTCCACATAGTTAGCCTCTTGTTCGAGAGTTTCCCGGTACTTTTTGTAGCTCGCAGCTACATTGGCACTAGCCTTGCAATGCTTATACCAATGTACGGTAGATCCACACATAAAACAAGGTGCACTTTCATCTGCGGCCCTTTTGTTAGTGGGATTTTTGGGTGTTTTCTCGAACTTAGGATTACTACCACTATGAACAGAAGTTCCTTCTCTGTGCCAAACATTGGAATGAATTTTACTTCCTCGACCTCGATTATTTCCCTTACGTCCTCTTCCACGAGAGGTGTTATCTCCACATGGTTATGGATAATAGGGTTGTGGATCAGAATGTCGAGCCCTCTTTCCTTTGGGGTTCTTTCCTATATTAACCTTGCCATGATTAGCTTCGGGAACTTTCTTTTTCCCGACAGATCTGGCATTGTTATTGATAAGAATCTCATTGTGCCTTTCGGCCACTTGAAGTAAGTTTATCAACCTACTGAATGTGGTGATTCTCTTGTTGTCAACCTCTAAACGATACTGGTTTGCTAGTATCATGGAAGAGGTGGTAAAGGTCGATAGGGATTTCTGAATCATTTCCTCATCAGTTAGTTTATTTCCACAAAAGTCCATACGTGCCTGAATTTGTAGCATGTCTTTTTGGAAATCATTAACTTTTACATAATCGAGGAAGCGGATTTCGTTCCACAAGATGTTCAATTGTGGTATTAAGGAATCATGAATGTTCCCAAAACGGCTATCTAGAGCATCCCATAGATATTTTGGTGTCTTCAAGTGATGATAACCCCAGCGTAGGTTAGGATCGATATTCCTCTTGAGGAACATAAGAGCATGAGCTTTGTCTTTCTCAGTTGCCGGAGCAGCGTCGGCAGATGGCTTGATAGTGGAGGTGAAGTCCTTTGCCACAAAGGTGGTTTCCACATCAGCTACCCAACGGTGGTACTCAAGTCCTGCTGAGTCCAAAAGTTCGAATTCTGGTCGAATTGGGTCCATCTACATAGACAAAATAAAGGACATTAATATGGTGCTCAAGTCCTTCTGAGTCCACGACAAATCCCGGTATCATTTTCCCGTGACCAAATTTCTTTATGGCCAAGATGGATACCAAAACCAAGTTTCTTTATGGTTTTGTGGGTAATACGGGTATGTCATATAGTCCAATATATGATCATAGCATAGTCCATAAAATTATAATAACAAGCTTCTTTATTATAATAAAAAAAACAATAAAATAATTTGTACAAATATATATTATTATATGACTTTAGTTACACATCAAGACAATATAATGATTTACCAAAAAAAAAATATGGCATAACATTGATGTATAAGATAACATGCATAGAGACCATACATAATCTATAAATTAATGATAATAATTTGTAGTATACTAAAAGTAGTACAAAATCATAATATCATCTTCTTTTTTTTTTTCAAACAAGAACAAATATAACTATTTATTTAATAGATATCTAAAATCATGAAGGGAGATAAACATGCATTATGGGTTAACATATTTCCTATGAGTATTTTGTTTTAAGGGAAAAAGAAGAAGAACAAACATGCATGCAAATCAAAATAATTACCATTATGAGTTTTTGTTTTAAGGGAAAAAGAAGTTTGAGGAATACCTTCTTCTTGAAAAAAAAAATCCTACTTGATATTAATGGTAGAATCAACAACTTTTGTTTGTGAAGTATTAATGCTCAGTTGGGAACAAAGTGGTGATAACGTGTTTAAGTTTGTTGCATGGAGAAGACAAAGATTATAGCATAAAGGAAATAAAAGAGAAGTAGAAGGAGAATCATTGAGTTCCTTTCATTGATTAATCACATATATATACAAAAGGGAGATAACTCTAGCTATTACATGTGTTAGCTTGCATGTGAGATGGTTTTACATGTGTTGATTGAGTTAGAGGAAATGTTATATGTATCTAGCATGGAGAGAAGTTGCCCATGCATAGTGACACATGGGGGTGGTCAACCACACCACCAATAACATTTCTACAACATCAATCAAATAATTAATCTATAAATCAATTGAAGAAAAAAAATGTTGGAGCTCTGAGATGTAATTTATAGAGAAGAAAGAAAGCCCTGTAAAATAATGAATTAAAATGATTGCAACAGAATACATTTACATGTTCATCATTTTCGGTGATGAAATCTTCTCGATCTTTCACTGCTGATGATTTTCTCAATCTTCTTTAACACAAACAAAGAACTCATTCAAAATAGATCTCCTCGACATGAAACAAGTCTGATGATTTCCGATGATGAAGTCTTCTCTTTCTTTCACTGCTGATGAACGAATCTGAGCTTAAAAGGATGAAAACTCGTTGAATAATTTCGCCAGAGCCGAGACTGGAGAAGAGAGAGTTAGAATTTCAATAACAGATAAATCACTCTGATTATGACTTCAGTAACAGATTTGAACTGAAATCAAATTATTAAAGTTTCCCAAATAATTTTTCAGAAAATAAAAATCGGAATCTAAGTATTAAATCAATCGATTGAATTGAAATTTTACATGTTCGATTTGATTTTCTATGAGAGTCTTCAAATTCAGTTCCTACGGATGATGGTTATCCATTGATTTTCATCGAATCTCCGAAGAACAACTGATGTTGATTTCGAATTTATGTGTAGATAATCAGGATATTTGTTTGTGAAGCTTAGATCTAAGTTATGAAATCATTTATCACTGAAATTTCAATTAGAAATCGTGTTCTCGTCCTGTTTCTTCGTCTGACAAAGAGAGCAAAAGAAAATGAGAGAGAGAAAGTGAAAAAGAAAATAACTGAAAATGAAACCTAAACCTAGTATATGTAATAAATGGCATTTTTGGTATTCTGAAATAAATTTTTTTATTAGCAAGCCCTGAATTCTAAAGTTTTGGGCCTGCTAGAAATATCAAAATGTGAAAGGATGAAGTTGATAATGAAGGATCCATTTTGTGGGGCTTCTATATGTTAAACCCATATAGTAGGGGGGTTATAGTAGTTTTCACAACTAGAATTTCTTCTTTTTACCAATGCTCATGCCATACACGGGTTAACATGGTCCTTCTTCCATCCAAAACACCGATGTACAGTATTACTAATTGATGCTCTTCAGACAATTCTCAGTCATTCTACAAGTACTTCTATGACGGCTATTGCTCCTTCAAAGATAATTTGACATTGGAGTGAATTCTGGTAACATCTGAAAATTGACCTTGTTCATTTATTCTGATTATGTTAGAAAAATCACCATCTATATGCATACTGCGGTACATGACCGTCCCACACTAAGCAATGTACTTAATATTGGTGGTCGATTTTTGGTGAAGGGCATATTTGTAAAATTACATCAGAAATCGTGTACCTCTGATCGGCATCATAAGCGCAAGGCATTCGTATCTGCACCTATGCGACCTCAACGGATATGATAATACATGACGGCGATATTAGGGTTTCTGATGCAAAACTTTCAATATTCCATGTATTTTATATCTAAGCTGAAAGACTCAACAATTTCAGTTGTATTCAGGATTCATCTCTGGTGTTGATTCAAAATTAATATGATAATTGTCAACTCATATTTTAATCAATTAAATATTCCTAGACATAATGTTTGCTAGTATAGAGCGACTAATTAATTGAATCTAGTGTTATATGCATCGGTTGAATTCCTAGAAAAATCTGCTAATTAAAGCCTAATATTCACTCACTCCGATTCATGGCTCTTTTGTCAGCTGAATACCATGGAATAATGATGGATATTCATCTTTTGGGCATTAGGGGAACCCTTAAATAAGCCCCGAGCACGTAGCATGGATATGTTTAGTAATAATGCTCAAAGGAACATCCAAAATCATGGCAGAACAAGGATATGAAAGTCTAATCAAAATAGGAAAAGGAATAGGGGTAATATAATATAAAAATATATAATAAAATAATGGAACACGCTAGAGTTGTCCCACCTGGCCGGGCGGCTGCCGTAGGTATTGGTGATACCACCCTTTTTTCTTTTTTATTTTATTATTATACTAGGTATCACCATGGATTTACGGCTCCGGCTCAACCTTTTCATTACATGTGTACCCTTATAGAAAAATTACAACTTTTGAAGCAACTTCATGTTGATGTGAATCTTACTAATATAAAGAAAATAGCTATTTTTGGTAGGAAACCCCATAACTTACTGAGTTGTCCTCATTTTTTACATATTTACATAAGTGCCATTATTTTAAAAATAAATCAAAAAAATTAAAAACTTCACCGAATTTTGTAAAATTTATATATTTGGAAAGCTCTTTCAATTATCTACGAAACGAGTACAAATAAGAACAATAATTTTTAAGAAATTTTTTGATGGGGGTGATTTTGGATGGGGGCATGTGGGACCGCTAAAAAGCTGTCATTTGTCAATATCAAGTAGCTAGTTAATTTTGTAAAATAGCGTATCTTAGGAAATTACCACTAATTAATCTTCCTTAAATCTGAAATTTGGGGAGTATTATCATAAAAGTATCAACCTTAAGATTGTAATTAGTTGATAGTGATATTTTTGTTGATTCAAAGAAGGTTAAAGATTAACGATAGCAACAGACCTTGAAAATAGAGAAAATCAAAAATACGAGATATTTCTACTGTCGTTGACAATCACCTTAAGATGAGAATCATTGATAGAGAAGCAAAACGAACAGAAATTTTAGTCTTTTCACTTTTCAGCAAAGCAAAGCTTCCGGCTATACTCATTGATGACACGAAGAAATTAATAATCACAACCAAACTTAACGATTGTTTTGACTTTGATGGCATTAAAAGGTTTGTTAGGATCAAGATCAAAAATAACGATTCAAAATTATGAAAATAAAAATATAATATTTTAATTTTTAGGTTATAATTTTCCCTAACATAAAAAAGATCCAATCAGTAAGAAAATATTAGTAAAAAACTCCAAACCGAACCCAAAATTTTAGTCTTATCATTTATATTTTTTCTTTTTTTCTTTCTTTGATATGTTTGATCTTCTTCGTCTGTTCCATGTCCATGGAGATGAAGAGAGGTTTAATTCCTTCATATCTTTTTCAAAAGAAAAAAAAAGGAAACCGACCGCCTATATTTCCCTAAACACCCTTGTTATATTATAATAATTAGAAGATTAAGTAGTTTGAAATCTGATTGACAAATGACAGTTTTCTAGTGGTTCCTCATCCCCCCTTCAAAAATCACCCCCATCAAAAAAATTCTCGTAGTTCTTGTTTTACGCAAAAAATTTCATTGTTTTCAAATTTAGTATTGTTAGATAAGTAAAATTCAAGCATGTGTATTGCACATGTGTCCTTACTAGTATTTTATAATAGTTATATCAAGTTTTTAGTAGATTATTTAGAGAAGGCACAAAATATGTAATTCACAAATTTTTATTTTTATTATTTTTAGTACTACAAATACCTCGTGTATCTAAATCCTTAGAACTATTGAAGATGTACGACAATTATATACCCACATATGAATAAGTGGTTTTTCAAATAAGTAATAATTTTCGTATAAGTTTAAGATCATTTAACACCTAACACAAAAAATAAGGCAAGAAAAAATTATTATGGAAGAACACCAATTAACTAACACAACAAGATGTAATATTCATCTCTATTTTTAGTTGTCATATATATGCCAAACAGATAAATAAAGTTCCAGATTCATGAAATCACCAAAAAAATTACCATTATCTCCATTTTCATACACGTGTACCTGTCAATTAGTAATACTAAGAAAATCAATGTTAACAACAACTTTGTTCTTTTTTTCGTCAACCATGATATTGTCTTCCATTGCACTGTTCCCTCTCCAAAAGCATTCTTACAAAATAAAGTTCTTTTTGTATTGTCACTAAAGGACTAAGAAAGTCTCCAAGTTCTTTAGAATTTTGTTCATGTACCAATTTTTTTCCCTTCTAACTTGGTCGGTCATTTATGTATTAGCTTATATAATAGGTATATAACTCGAATTTCGTGTCCTTTTTCATCGAGATTAAGTCTAGCATTTTCCATAATATTTACGATCTCCAATATGCGAACACTGATTTTTTTTGCAATAATGAAAAGGGCTGCAGTTTTATGTTGAAATTTCCCATGTGTAGAAAAGCACCCATGTCCATTATGTTTTAAAAATACTTTATCAAATTTACATCAAGATTGGTAAATGCATTTGATGTATATATTATACTCTTGAATATGTTTGTGAAATTATGTCGAACGGTCATCATCATTGTGATATAAATCTATCAAAGCATGATTTACTTTCCCGTGGCAATAACAATTCCTAAAAAATTTATTACCAGTGGATAAATTTTTATCAGTTTTTCATTTGTCATATATTCCAATGCAACGCTCCACAATGTAAACTTATAAAATGAACTGCTCCAAGTTAGTGACAAACTGCGTTTCGAACAAGATTTTGATTTCCAACAATATTTTTTATTTTTATGTTTTCGTTGCTATCTCCATATGATGAAATACAAATAAAAAAATGAATAATTTGATATTAAAACGGTATCGGTAGTCTGGATATACGAATGTTTATCACATATACAATTGATTTCTTTCTTAAGTAAATACACAAGTATATATATTTATATATCAAATACAACTGAAAATTTAATAAAAATATTACGTCGGAATGTACCGACATATGATGTGCTAATTGCTTAATATGTATGCAGTATGCTAATGTCGACAAACTCCTTCTTAAATACAGTTTTTACATTCGTTGATATGTATGGGTCTGCAATAAAAGAACCATTTCAAAGTTTCTTGATTGTTAGAAAGTAACTAAATCCACATAATAAATTGACTTTATTTTCAACTCATTATCTAAAATAACATCGTTATGTCGAATTTTTCGTATGGCCACCGTATATTGATCCAGATCGAAAATTTTGTAAGTATAATTTTCTTCGTAGCATCTTTTCTTAGAAATCAGTGCAAACCATAACAATATGAACATTGATTTTAATACCTTCAATCAACATACATCCTATTGCATATTTCTTAATCTACTTTTACACATGGCTTCTTGTACTAAATGTGAGACTGTATTTCTTAATGGTCGAGCTTTTTCCTTTACCGCCCAGGCTTAACATTTAATTTCAGCTTTCCCTTATATTTTTGGTTTTTCAATAAAACCTTTTAATGTAATAAATTTAAGAGTTTATATGATTTTTCAGTCAGTTCTCTCTTATGGGTTTTTTTATTATTATTATTATTATTGATGATCAATTGTCGACGGTGGTTTTTAGTTCAAGGCTAAAATTTTAAAACCACTATTTAATGCGTCGTCATCCTGCAAGGGGTAAAGCCATTTAAAAGGTGACGAGTGCAAAAAATATCCTCGCTCATTGAGCAATTCAATGCATATGAAATTCACTCAGAATGGTGTGTGTAGTAGCAATCCCAAATATTCCGTGAATTCTATTTTCCACAAGCATTATTAACTAATGTATGACTTGCCTAGTATTTTCCCGTGTTATGTTCCCAGCCGAACTCTCATTATTGACATGACATGAAGATTAAGTGTTCACTCTCAGCAGAGTAGCATGAATCTCCCGAAGTGCCAGTATTGAGATCTGCATGAAAATACTCACACAGTCTACATCACTCTCTGACAAAGAGAATCTTGTATCGACGCACTTTTAAGTTAGATCGATCGAACACGCTTAAATTCCTTAAAGAAAATCTAGACTGTTAATATCAGTCTCAAAAATAATCACGGCCACACGATTAGGACGCGCAATCTAACAAGCTTGGACTACTCCTAGCAGAACTAGGTGGTCACTGTATCGACCACCGGTGGGCCCACTAGTGACCTAGTTGATCAAACCATATTTTATTCATTCACAAGCGCTTCAAACATTAGCCAAAACATGGGTGTTCGCGCTACTTATAGCTCAAACGAGCTGAGACCGAGGAAAGGGGTCTCAATAATGTATTGCGTCCGTCCAACTTAGCCGGCCTAGTTGGACGGCTTGGATAACATCTCGAGCGATCAAATAGATGCCAATGTGTTTGCTGTTGGCCCAACTCCTCCCTTGGTCGATCAACCTGTCCACGGGAAATCCAGAACGTATCAAGCCGTTCGCCCTAAGTAGGGTGGTCGCGCTGATTGGAGAAGCTCGAACGAGCTTGAACTGTCCAAGACAGTCTCAAAATCATCGTAACCGTCCAACTTCGCCTGCTTGTTTGGACGGGTTAGATGATCCCATGAGCAATTGGGGAAGCGCTTACATGCACACCGGCGGGCTCACTTCGTCCTTGCTCGAACGACTTGCCCATGGTGGGACCACTTGGAAGTGAAACGCTCTCTCAAACCATGGAAAGCTTGATGTTTCCAAACCCTAAATTGGGTCGGGGAATTCCAATGGTGTCTTAAATTGATCACAACCATCCAACTTAGTCAGCCTATTTAGATGTCTTAGATCGCATTTAGGACCGGCAGGAAGGTGCACATGCTTTCACCATCAGCCCAACATGGGCCCCACATGATCGATTTATCCAAAGGAGGATCACGGCATGCCAAACCGCTTGGTAAAATTCACGTATGCGTGATATTCAAAACCCTAATTAGGTTTTGCGGCAATGTACATTTGTCGTAGTTCGATCGTGATCATCCATCTTCACCAGCCTAAACGGACGGTGTAGATATAGACTCAAGAGGTCACAAGGATGTCAACGTGATCACTGTGGGCCCGCCTTTTCGTGTGACCGACCGGCCTATGCAGACTAGGGCCCGACGTCTCGAAACGCGCGCCCCAAAGGTGGCATGCCATACGGCTTTTAAACTCTTTGCGACAATGTATTTATGTTGCAAATCGATCACACCCACTCATCTTTTCCGGTCAAATTGAGTGGTCTAGATCAAATCTTTGTTGGACCGAGAGGTGTAGGCATGCACGCCAGTGAGCCGTCTCCACGCATGCCCGATTAGCCCACTCAAAAATAATGCCAATGTTTGGATTCGATCAAGCCAAATAGGGATGTTAGCGCACCTCTAAAAGCCCTAAATTCATTCAACGGCAGCAAACACGTGTCGTAAATCATCTCGTCCGTCCAACTTTGCCAGCTTGGTCGGACGGCTTGGATTAAAAATTAGGCGAACAATGAAGTGCCTCAATGTTCACCGTATGCCATTCTACCACAGGGAGTGATCGACCAAATGATGGCCCAACCACATGACCTCCAAACGATCACTCGAAGATGGTTGGACGTACAACCATTTTAAGACGCCAATCCGCGACTTATGCAATCAGGCTCTAAAACAATGATGATTCATACACATCGATTAGTTTGAGATGCTTAATTGTGATGCTTCACATGCATTGAATACATACAATATCTTATATTGGCCACATGAAAAACTTCGTTGTTTCACCTAATAACACCATGTTATTCTCCGCGGCGGGTCCCACGACCCACTTATTCGAGACATCAAACATGTCACAAACTGGGGGATACTTACTGGGGTATTGGTCTGGCGGTTTACAACGTGCGGCGTGCAAAGCGCCCATTACGAGAACGTGTTAGGAGGCATGGACGGTTATCGATGATGAGGGAAGTGGGTAAAGGCGTGATTGTGTGACAATCACTACAAGGCCCCACTACTCCATCACTAAAGTTCCTCCACTTCCTACGAGATGAAGATTGCGCTCAAATGACTTGTATAAATAGGTTCTTCAACCTATCTTCAAGAACACAGAGAACCAAGTTGTTGTTAACACAGTATCCAGAAAAAACCTATAACTGATAGCTTACATTATGTAAGCCAGTTCCATATTCTGATACAAGTCATAAACAACCAACACTTTCATAATCTCAAATACCTTCTTCGCTTCCCTCCCTAAGATCAACCCTTCTCCTTCACTTTGTGACTGAAGCAAGTCTGGAACGGCCATTTCTTGGTTTAGGCCAGAATTGTACAGATTGATCTCTCGAATCTAAAGTACTCCCGTGCAATGCAGTTGTTTAGGGTTTAGATTCGTTTCTCATCAACACACCCAAATTTACCAAAAATAGCAGAATCAGTTTTCACGCTCAAACATCAATTTTATATAATAGTAACGCAATTGAATTACAAAGAGTTAGCTTGTTGCTCCTACACCAGCTTAGTGTTTCCTCTTTCAAGGATTTCCTCTTTCAATCAAAACTTCATTTTCCGAAATATTGCCTCATAGATCATATGGATGACAAAGCAATTGGTCCAGTAACCATTATGTTTATCCATCGAAAAATATTAGAGTAACATTTTTATTAATATTTTTAATATGGTCAAGCAAGAATTAAGAGTATCAGTAAAATTTAAATTCTTCATAAAGGGGTGATTAATGCTCGATGGACCACTACCAAAATTCTCAGCATTGGTCCTAGTCGTTTCAAGTTTTGCATTCCAAAGATAACCATCTACAAAAGTATGCAGTTTGACGCAACTCCTACCCGACATGGATTTTATAGTGCACTCCTTGGCTAAAGTAGGTTGTCGGTTTTATTGGTAATGTTTCATGTAACCAACACTATTGTAACAAACTCCAGTAAGATTTCAAAGTTGTTGGTCCAGTAAAATGGAAGGTGTATGTCCAGGCGATTGGAGACGTATAACATTACTTCGGCACATATATTTTAGATCTAATTATGCATACAAGTATCGGCATTGCTATTCAAATCCCTATTCTCCACCTCCCTATTCACCTCCCTACAATCTAAACCACCTTCATATTCACCTCCTTTACAATCTAAACCACACATTAGGAAAATGATAAACCCCACCTAAACCTGAATGCGGATTCGATAAGTATGTGGGTCTTAGATTTGAGGGAGGGGGAGAATAAGGAGGTGAATAGTATTTCAATACAAGCATAGACATTAAAAAATTCTACTCCAAGCAGTTAACCTGTGAGTGCCACGTCACATAACTAAGGGAGACGGATAATGACAAGTATCAAATAGAAATGGCAAAGTGAGCAACTAAACCGTAAAAAACACTCCCAACAACAACTTAGAAAAACCGAAAAGAAAATATGGAGTCTCCAGACGTCAGTGAGATTTGGTGTTACTTGGGTTTTTTCAGAGACTGTGAAGGAAAATATTTGGGAATGGAAGAATAGCAAGAGCAATACAATGGTGAAGAAATTATGTGGATTACTTACCTTTGCAATTTGGTGGAACATATGGGAGGAGAGAAATTCTAGACTCTATAACAACAAGAAAAGAAAACTAGAACATCTCATTGTCTCTGTAAATTACACTTTGTATAATTGGTCTGTGCATACAAAACTTTTGAAGGTTATGCTCTTAGTACTCTGATTTGTAATTGGAATGTTGTCATTCACAGCTAATTCCTTCTTTTCTTAAGCCTGGTTCATCATTTTGATGAGTCAAACTTGTTTTAATACAATTTTCCTTTTCGTTTCAAAAAAAAAAAGAGGTGTGCAGGTAGATTCGACAACCAACCACAGATATAGCGATGGCTGTTAGGATTCTACACAATTATAAATAGATTGGATTATACACAATTCTAGACGAGAGCATATATAGAAAAGCGAATTCTTAAACAAGATAAGGAAATCATCGAGAACTCTAATACGTAAAACTAGGAGCACCCAAAAAAGGAAGTTGAAATCCCAATAACAAGGGCCACTTTCCGGAGTTAACATGTCCGAGTGACATTGATAAAAACTAAAAAGTCGTGTGTAAATTCTGGGAATAGTTACCATTCACTAAAAAACATAAGCATATAATCTCAACAGTTCCGAATGATTCTGATGATTATAGAACTCCGAGACCATAGAACACAAAATTTGACAAAAAAAATTGACAAAAAAAAACCATCGGGGTTAGCCCAGTTGGCCAGGATTCTGACTTTCAAGTAGGAAGTCAGCGGTTCGACTCTCCGCTCAAACGTAAATTATACTAACATTAACATTGGTTTAAGAGGGCCGAGTTTGCTCAGTGGGGAGTAATCTGGTGGCTACGCTGCCAGGGAGAAGGACGGGTCTATGCAGGATTCACTTGCATGATTCGTTTACCTGAATCGAAGTCATCGAAGATAAAACAAAATTCTAAACCGCTCAAACATTAATTATACTAAAATTAACATGGGTTTAAGAGGGTCGAGTTTGCTCAGTGGGGAGTAAGTCGGTGGCTACGCTGCCAGGGGGCAGGACGGGCCTATGCAGGATTCACTTGCAGGATTCGTTTACCTGAATCGAAGTCATCGAAGATAAAACAAAAGTATAAATTTTTCTAGATTAGAATAGACAAAACCGCTTAACCATGAATTAGAATAAACATGATTCACCAAACAATCGTGGGGACAGAGGAGTGGAATTTATCAAAGATAAAGGAATGCTTTATGCAAAACTGATTTTAAACACACCTTTTGGTTCCAGATGATCTTTTTAAAATTTATGTTTTTCTGAAAATAAAAATTTACCTGTCGGCGCCGGAAAATCGTCGGAGATGGTTGGCTGGTGAGAACTTCGGAGAGCTTCTATCGCCGTCGTCAAACAAGGTGGATAAAGGTAGAAGGGGTGCTGATCTGTGGTTAGAAGAAGAATGAAGAAAAACTAAGGGTTTCACTCCCTTTATAAGCATTATATCGGATTTCCTGATTTCCGTCAAACTAGAATTTCCTCTTCAATAGTATGACAAAGAGTAAAATCGTAACCTTGGATATTCCTGATCCAGTATTCAGACAAATATTAAGATTTATCTCTCGTTAAAACGTGAAATCTCATGCCACAGTAATATCTGATCGATTATATTGTCTCTCAGAACATATCTAAGAACTATATGCAATCTCTCAACTGAGGCCACGACATATTTCGTTTACTGAGCAATTTTTGTAATCACTTTTGTATAGAATCGAAACAACTGGATGGCTCCCATATGTATTATTCACTAGTATAGAGCACTAATGTCTTCTGGACGTCGCAATGTTCCCTGACTTTACAGAATAAACATTCAAATCGAGTATAACACTTCAACTAGCTCATACCTCGATTTTCGAATAATTATAATGCTCCTATACAGCTTATCTTCTAGTACAGAGCCATCAATTAATCAATTAATTATTTCTAGTTGCACGATTCATCAATTGAATTCCTAGAAAATGTTCTACGTTCATAGTAATATTTCATTACTTCAATTTATGGCTCTTCCCAGCAGAATTATGGGTTAGTAATAAATACTCAAAGTACGGGCATCTGAACCACCATCGAGTAAGCCCCGAGAAAATGGTGAAAGTGTAGTCAGCAATAATGCATTAACGAGCACCACGAACGGACATTCAAAAACACGAAAGAACGATGAAATACATGGAGAAAAATAATAATAATAAAATATTAACAAAAGGCGTCTAAGGGGACCAAGCCCACCGGATGTCCGGTCATGCAGTCGTGGCCGGTCCAACGCCATTTTCTTTATTTTATTGTATTTTATTTTTTTCCTTGATCCCATGAAAATCCCTTCATTTGAACAAATTCCTTCCTTTTATTGAAACTCCTCAGTTTCATGATATTTCCTTCACATCAAGGAAATTACATAAAATTAGGAAAGGTGTCAAGGGACCGGGCTTACTAGCCGACCAGCCATGCCCTAGCCGTGCCCGATCCCACATCTTGTAATTCCTTATTTTATTTATTAATTATTTTCATCATCTCATGGAAATTCCTTCATCTTATGAAACTCCTCAGTTTCATGATATTTTCTTCACATCAAGGAAATTACATAAAATTAGGAAAGGTATCACAGGACCGGGCTTACTAGCCGTGGCCGGTACCACACCTTTTAATTCCTTATTTTATTATTAATTACTTTCATCGTATGATGAAAATTCCGTCATCTTATGAAACTCCTCAGTTTCATGATATTTCCTTCACATCAAGGAAATAATATAAAATTAGGAAAGGTATCACAGGATCGGGTTCATTAACCGACCGGCCATACCCTAGCCATGTCCGATCAGCAACTACCGCACCCGCTTTACTGGAAAGAGCAAAACCTACAAAAACTGAGTGAAGGAAGCCAAAGCCTTTATAGAATTAGCACAAAAACCTGAAGAAAATGTGCACGCCTTCATTAAAATGTTCTGTACTCTGGCAAGTCTTATTCCTCCTTATGCGTCCGTTTTATCAGTTTTCGAACATGCTGCTTTGGTCCCGGGATTCACTCCACCAACAACTTAGCAATTGTAAAATGCTATGAATGGATAACCTCACCTCAGCAATATTTCACTAAGTGGTTGGATGCAGAGCCTCTCCGAGTCAAGCGTCTTAATGATACATTCATTGGTAAAATAATGGTTGAACATGACAAGCAGTACCCTAGATACTCCCCTTTGCACTAGTGTCCATATGTGACGCAAGATTAGAAGGATTCACAAACATGGAATCCCACTTTAAGAGGAGTTACAAACTAACAGAAGATATTCAAGGCGCGGACCATCAAGCCTAACAAATTCCATGAAGGAGATTTAGTTCTTAAAGCAAATAAGTGTAATCTTCATTCTACAAGGAACTCAAACTGGGAAGGAGATTTCATGATCTCTAAGTTTTTTGCTACTGGATACTATAGATTAGTCAACATGGATGGAAAGGCGAATTTGGCAGTGATACACGAGAATTGGCTCAAAGCATATGATGCGTGAGAACATTGGATGTTTGAGGTATTGGGCGTTTGAATATTCATGATGTCTGGATTTTGCATTTAGGATTTTCTTTCACTGTATTTCAATTCCTACAAAATGTTTTCAATACTTGCATTTTGTATTTGAATTCAGCAATTTATCAAAGTTCAGTTCACTTAAAGAAAATATCTATTAAAATTCAAAAAAAATCCTCAATCATTTACTTATCGAAAAACCAAAACAAATAAAAACCTCACATCTCGCATAAGTTCTAATTTCAAGAGATCATGAAAAGGAAATTAAAGAAAATCAGCGAAGAAAGACTTCTGCTCCCCTGTATCCTTCAAGAACCGTAAAGCCGCTTTATCCAACTCCAGCTCTTCAGTCAGCTTAGCAATCTTGTCCTGCTTCTCCATCATAGCAGCATTGGGAAAGGGTATGTTATTCTCGCAAGAATCCTTGATAGCATTTATCTTCTTGCGAAGCCATTTCACGTTGAAGCTAGATCTCTCAGAATTCTCCAAGTTGAACCTCAATCAAAGAGTATATCTTGAGTAACGACATTTCTAGCTATAGTACATATATCTTTTATAACACGCAAGATAATACCTACTTTCCTTGTTAAATAGAAGGTGTGTTTCATATCTTTGGTAACGACAACATGACCAAACTTCTCTCATATCCTCTCGTATAAGCCTGCATATTCAGTAGGTACGCTGAATCCGCCAATCAGTTCATGATTTTGGATCAAATCTAAAAATGGAGGATCAAAGATAATTCCTACATTGGGGTATTCATATACTACTATAGGCATCGGAGCGGCCTCTTCCTATGGAGCAGTTTCTTCCATCATTGGATCGGTTTCTTCTATCCCTGGAATAAGGACCTGAGCTTCGGTCTCTTTAGTAGCTTCATCAGCAACCTCCACACGTATTTGAGATAAAATAATGGTAGTGGCATAACTTTGATTCATGATGCTGCTCGTACCATCATCATCCGCTCGATTATTCTCAACTTCGTCATTCAACACCTAGTATGATGATTACATGAGGTTAGAGCGCTCCGAGCATGCAAATAAAAGGTAACCATAAAATTAATATGTAAGTGATCTAAAATCGTGTAAGTTATTCATTATACATTCAAGTCACAATAAAAAAACATGAAGATACAAGAAAACATGTTTTGCAACAAGTCCGTCTGAGAGGATTTTACTCTGCCCTGCACAAGAACACGAACTAGGATCCATTTCCAATGAATCTAAGGTTGAGTTATATATCATTATCTTCTTATGGATTTTCTATAGAACATATCCAAATTTCATAACAATTGGATAAATGCGCAGAGACATGTGGTCAAAACATTGAACTACATGCCAACTAAAAATTTTCTGGAAGTCTCCTGGAAGTTTACTGTTTTGCCTATTTCGGGCCATAAACATGCTTGAAAGTAAAAAATCTTCTTTGAAAAAGATTTGGAAATTTCCTGGGCATGAAAATACGTGGGTAGATCGCTAAAATCCGATTTCAGATGAAGGTTCTACAGCGTTTTTGCTGAAAAACTGAGTTCTCAATTTTCTGGTGAAGTACTTCTATATAACTTTTCATTCATTCACATGGGTTATAATATATTCATCCACAAATATGAAATTTCATACTTTTATGAAGAATATATAAGAAGAATACTCACTTGGGTGGTCTCTGAAGCATTCGAAGAGCCGGGATTACCCGTATTAGCATTATGAGAATCATTGTCTTCATTCGGTTATGAGTTTTGGGAATCTTCTTCGCCATGATACTCCGAAGAACGAGCAGTACTCTCCATTTCCGTAACATCCTCCTAGAAGCATTCATAAAAATTAGTGTTTTTTTCACAAAAAATTATAATTGGATGTGTGAATAGATACTTACATCAACTTCTTCTTCAACACTCGATTCAGAAACAGCTTGCTCAGCAGCAGAGAATTGAAGACCGTCGATACATGATGGAGCAAAATTCTGTAAAGGAGCATTGGTTTGAAAATTCTAATTACATGATGATAAGAATTCATGGCAAAAGAAATGTTGACAACTCACCAAAGAAACAACTGGGGACTTTATGGTGTTAGGTAACATCCTATAGTTTTTTTCTCCTGCCTTCTCCGCCGTGAATAATTTTCTCAATTTCTAAGAAGTTTACATCAATTCCAGGTCTCACGATACGTCCATCCTGCGATACAATTGATTAAATGGTAAAAATACAATTATCATGTATTTCTGAAGAATCTAAGAAAGATACATACTGGTGAACACCCAGGAGATGCCTTTCGTTTATCGCCACCAGAGAGAGGCTTCAGTATTGGTCGAATGAAACTCATTTCATGATAAGGAGGATCTTTTACTAGAGGTTAAACAACCATCGCAAAACTATGTAAGCGGTCAAGTTGTTGATTCCAAATGTCTATGTAACCAGGAGTTACATTCGTAATCCGCTCAGAACAAAGGAACTAGTAATTGCTTCCTTCCACATGAGTACGATCTAAATAGGTATTAAGTTGTTCGACTGATGACTTCTTATTTCGAAAAGTCGGAACACAATGTGTGACGGACCGGAAAATTACACTTTGGCGCGTTTCTCCGCAGGCCGTAACTCCCCCGGTGCGCCATGATGAAGCTACGATATGAGCATCATCCCCATGCAAATGCACGTCCATCTTCCCTTGTAAACATGCTTATGGATCATGATGCATCTAACTTAGCTTCCACACCATTCCAAAGTCACCCTCATCCGCAGAAGGGTGCAAGGCCATAAGGCCAAGGCCAATGCATATTGCATGCATCACTTGGTCTGCCTCAACGTAGGGAATTCATCACTGAATTTCTTATCTAGCTGAGCAACCGTCAGTTACCGAGTCTTGTCCAGGCATAAGGCATATGCCTTGGACTTAGGCATAGGCCGCACCAAGTCTATCACCATTCCCCTGCTTCTCTTACCGACTCTCCGTAGATTGATAGGAAGTATGAGCATCCACTTAATGGCATACAACATTCCTCATCAAGTCTGGCCACTGAGCTTAGATGATATGAGGGGACAACGTGCTGGACCGGCAATGCTGCAACTCATTGCGGCTGCCTATGTACCCTTCCCTACTCTAAAGGGATCAAGCACAGACCGTAGTTCATCCACCAAGGGACAAGAAACTTAATCCAACTCATTTGCTAGGCCGTGGCCAAGCAATAGTGGTAATGGCCTGGTCCGTATAGGCCGTTTCGTCAAATACATCCAAGTGATGGATCATCGAGTCCGTGGAATGGCATAGTGATGCCTCCGCATCATATGCTCCATTCGTAAGGCTACACAACTAAGAATGAGGCCTATGCATCATTCATACCGTTCTGTCTAAGCTATCAAGCTTATTTGGTTCATAGTCCGCATATGCACCTTCAACCAACTACCCCTCCTTATATATGTTAATTTGACATTTTTACAAGTTGAATTGGGGGACCAAAAATCATTCATCAACTTCCTATTTACTATTCATGGCCGTTGCCATATGTTTTTCCTGAATAACCGGCCAAGATGGATGTGCATTCAGTTTTGGCTCACATGCCAGTTCCAATGTCCGGCCATGACGGATGAACATTTCCATAGCTAGACCCGATAAAGGGCCGTGATGGATGTATTTCCAACTTTGGCCCATATGCCACTCCAAAGTCCAGCCATGATGGTTGTACATTACCAACCCGATTTCCAACCATGTTGGCTGTCCGCTGCCATCCCGATGTCCAGCCGTGTTGTCTGCACATTACCAACTCGATGTACAGCCATTTTGGATGTACATTTTCAAGGCCATCTACCCAACTGGACTAATGCATCATTTGATGCAAGATTTTCCCTTGGCAAATGTATCCCCCAACTAATGCCATATTGGTCTTAGCCAATATGCATATGCGATGTGCCTGACTTGGCACCAAATATGGCTTCGGGCCAATTGCATCTCACAATGCTAAGAAGCTTTGGATGAAGCTTCATCACAAGAAAATAGCGCATGTTTTAGCATGCACCATGTTAAAAAAACACGGGGTGTTACATTAGTACACCCTTCAAAGAATTTCGTCCTCGAAATTCAAAATAAAAACTATTGTGGACAATCTCTTCGGTCTGGATTTTCTGAGAAAAAGTCTCATACCAGATGCTCAGAAATCACGGGTTTCTTCAAGTTGTCATGAAAAACAATTTATATATTCTGAGCACATGTTCCATACCACCTGCCCAGGAATCCAAAAGTGCCCACAACAATACCAAGAATCACAATTGGAAAGTCCCAAGAGGATATCTCGACCAGGTATCTTGAATGCGCATCCCATACTACACACTCAGAAGTCCTTAAAGTTCAGAAGTTGAAAGATGTCATTGAAATGACATGCAAAATCTTAACGCAGTACTGTGTGGATCAGTATCCAGTTGCCCACCGTCCCTGACGGTCATCTGGGTTGCCACTCGTAAGTGGGATGCTAGCCGGGCCTGACAAAACACACCCTTGGACAGTGCCAACGTGTGGGGATGATCAGTCCCATTGTCTACCCACCGTCCCAGACGCTCTTCCGGATATCCACTCGTAAGTGGGGTGCTACATAAGCCAGGCAAATTCACACTACTTGAACAAGCTCAACTCGATTCGCAAAGTAACTGGCGTTGCAGTTACTACTTTTTCCCGCGTAAAAGTTGGCCCACTCTCCAACTTTAAATTTCCATTAAGAAAAGTACTCGCTTGACGAGTCCACTCCTCACAAGTCTCTAGAGTTTTCTTAGAACTTGCTCTGATACCAATTGTGACGGACCGGAAAAATTACGCCTTTGGCGCGTTGCCCCGCAGGCCGTAACTCCCCCGGTGCGCCATGATGAAGCTCCATTACGGGCCTCATCCCCAGGAAAATGCACGTCCATCTTCCCTTTAAAACATGTTCATGGATCATGATGTAGCTAAGCTTCCACATCATTCCAAAGTCACCCTCGTCTGTAGAAGGGTGTAAGGCCATAAGGCCAAGTCCAATTCATATCGCATGCATTACTTGGTCTACCTCAACGTAGGGAATTCATCACTGAATTTCCTATCTAGCTGAGCAACTGTCAGTTACCGAGTCTTGTCCAGGCATAAGGCATATGCCTTGGACTTAGACATAGGCCGCACCAAGTCTATCATCATTCCCCTACTTTGCTTACCGACTCTCCGTAGATTGATAGTAAGTATGAGCATCCACTTGCTCATGCAACATTCCTCATAAATTCTGGACACAATCATCTATCGCATCGAGCCAACCGAACTTAGATGATATGAGGGTTCAACGTGGTGGACCGACAATGCTGCAACTCATTGCGACTGCCTACGTACCCTTCCCTACTCTAAAGGGATCAAGCACATACCGTAGTTCATCCACGAAGGGACAAGAAACTTAATCCAACTCATTTTCTAGGTCGTGGCCAAGAAATAGTGGTAATGGCCTAGTCCTTATAGGCCGTTTCGTCAAATACATCCAAGTAATGGATCATCGAGTCTGTGGAATGGAATAGTGATGCCTACGCATCATCTTCTTCATTCGTAAGAATACGCAACTTAGAATGAGGCTTATGCATCATTCATACCGTTCTGGATAAGATATGAAGCTTATTTGGTACATAGTCTGCATATGCACCTTCAACCAACTACCCCTCCCTATATATGTTAACTTGACATTTTTACAACTTGAATTGGGGGGACAAAAATCATTCATAAACTCCCCATTTACTATTCATGGCCGTTGACATATGTTTTTCCTGAATAACCGGCTAAGATTGATGTACATTCAGTTTTGGCTCACATGCCAGTTCCACTGTCCGACCATGATGGCTGAACATTTCCAGAGCCATACCTGATAAAGGGTCGTGATGGATGTATTTCAAACTTTGTCCCATAGGCCACTCCAAAGTCCAGCCTTGATGGTTGTACATTACCAACCCGATTTCCAGCCATGTTAGTTGTCCGCTGCCAGCCCAGCCGTGTTGGGTGTACATCACCAACTCGATGTCCAACCATGTTGGATGTACATTTTTAAGGCCATCTACCCAACTGGCCTAATGCATCATTTGATGCAAGATTGTCCCTTGTACAATATAGCCCCCAACTAATTCCATATTGGCCTTAGCCAATATGCATACGCGATGTGCCTTACTTGGAACCAAATATGGCTTCGGGCCAACTGCATCTCACTATGCTAAGAATCTTTGGATGAAGCTTCATCACAAGCAAATGGCGCATCTTTTAGCATGCGCCATGCTAAAAAAACACGGGGTGTTACACAATGATCCATACCCATTTGTTGGGATGTTCTGTCAATATTATATTCTTCCACTGAAAATTCTCCATGTACTGCTGATACTAAGTAACCAGGAGTGCAACTCAGCATAAAAGATCTCTCGCCATCGATTCGATCTGTATCGGACTTCAAGGCAATACTTTATCCGGCGTTGAAAGTTTTCAACTGGGAAACATAAGAAGGAATTGACACCCATGGGAGAAAATTGAACTCATACTCATCGTCTTGTACATCGAAAAGACGCGTCTTGAATCGGAGTTGCTTCGTATACCAGCGCATAATCCTTGCATTGTCTTTCTCATAGAAAACATGGAGAGCATCGTCATTCGGTCCTTGCAGGATATTACGAGGAATTGTTGCATAATTTTTGAAGCGCTCCCACAATAAAGATTGGTGAAACATCGTATTGGCATAGCACTCAATTTTCATAAAGCTATTTGAGATGCTAGAGTCTATAACCAAGGAATGTAAGTTAGAGTACAAAGTGCAAGGAGTGTAAGTTAGAGTACAAAGTGCCCAAGAATAGACTACCTATCGGGAGTTGGTCACCTTGAGCCATTTTGATAGCAAAAAGAATCATGAAAGGCTTCAACAAATTCCCCGTATCTTCAAATACATCTATGGACAGCCATAAGTATAAAAAACGGTGATAGATAACATACCATCGACAGGCCTGTCAGGAGCTTCATCTTGCAGCCACTGGTGTATTAACTAGCGAGCATAACAATATTTGTTGGATACTCTGTTAATTTCTTCCATCTCATCCGTCAAGATTTTAGAAATTGTTGTCTCCTCTACTGAAAGTTTTTCAGGAAAATAGCCCGTGACTGGGAGGTGCAATAAAGCAACTACGTATTCTAAAGTGATGGTAAACTCTCCCCATCTGCATATGAAAGTATGGGTCGGAATGCACCAGCAACCAAGCAGATATACTATACCTCGCGCATCCTGAAAGATAAACAAGTCTCTAGATGCTTGAATAGCGCTTGTTACCTGTGCATGATCCAGCATATCTCGAACACGAGGAAAACCCAGCATATGCCTTATCCATCTAGAGAATTTTTCCAAAGGTCGTCGAGAAAGATTGGATTTTACGATTGAAGAAGAAAAATGTCCTTTCTGGAGAGAGAATCGGATGTCCACACGAGTTCTGGGATTTATCAAAATATAAAATGCTGGAGTTCCGAAACGTTTTTAACGTCTGTTCTGAAATACGAATAATTTATCATCAGTATTCGGGATATTTTTGACTCCAGGTATTTCTTCCTCTCATTCTTCACCAATGGAAGTCTCATCCATACATGTGTCATTGCTGGAGGTATCATTATCTTGGGAATCAGACATCTTTGCAAACCAACTGTGACATCCACACAATACTCTACTTCAATACATTATCAATACAGGATGCAAACTCAATGAAGCAACGGAATCGTGCAATTATACGATCAAAATGCTCACATTAGCATCCACAAAAATGGTAATTCTTAACTCTTACCTCTTTACGATTCCACTAACGTGGTGATTGTGATATAAGAGTTAGCACTTCAAAACTTGCTTGTTCCTTAAAACCTGCAAAAACAAGCAAAACTTTAAATATTTGAAAATTAAAACCTGATTTTCCATAATATCATGGACATAATTTTCATTGTGTGAACATCCACGACTGAGTTAAAAAAAATCGCACCAAAAAATATTTCATCATAAATAATTGTCTACTTTTAATGTTTGTTCAAAATCAATTTTGGGTCTTCAACAAAATAATATATACATATATATTGAAAAACTACTCACGTAATTAAAAAATAATAAAATAATATTTTGACGTGAGAAAAACTCACGTAAAAAAAGTCGTGAGACATGTCACGGTTTTATAAAAAAAAAACAAAAAAAAATTTCCCTCGTACAATAGTATGTCTTCGGAGTGAGGGTTTATTCTAATTTTGTGAAAACTCACACTTTCAAGATAAAATTTTGGTTATCATGAAAGCTCATAGACAAATTTTATTATTAGACATAGGTCTATTTCAAAAAAAAAAAAAATCTTTTTTAAGTTAGGGATTATTTCTAGTTTCTTAAAACCAATGATCGAACGAACGTTCCTGAAACGAGGGTTTTCTATAAAACTCATGCCTATATGTATATACAATTTTAACACGAACCAAGCATAAAAAAAATCGTACATGGTCGGTGTCGGCCGGAAGTTGGTTGGACGGTAGCAGCGACGGTCAGACGTTGGCGGCTCCGGCGAAATTTTTTCTGATCTCCTCCTTTGTTGCTCGGACGTGAAGAAGGGAGGGGTGAAGGTGGTGGTCGGTTGTTGAGAAGAAAAAAAAGGATGTTATCCCTTTTATACCAAACTTTATTTCCAAAACCTAATTCCTCAAGGGTTTCTTTTCTTGGGACCGGACCCGTGAATCCTAAATCGACCAAGGTTCCTTCATCGAATCAGTAGTGCTATACAAATTTACACTAGTCAAACAACGCTCTATAATGCTACTGGGGTTTTCGTTCAAGCCGTGGCTCGTTTATACAATTGAAAAATCTGGTAACATTCTATCTTACGACTAAGTTCAATTACTTATTTCGTCTGTAACTAAAAATCACCATCTAGTGCTGACTGAGTAACATGAATGTCCCTCACCAAGCATGAACTTAATGTTGATGGTGGATTTTTGACAAAGGTAAGATCGTAACCTTACATATTTCTGATCCAGTAGTCAGACAATAATTGAGACTAATCTCTTATTAAAGCGTGAAAGATCATGCCACGGTGATATATGATCGGGCATATTGTCTCTCATAACATCTCTAAGAACCTCTGATATAGTATATCCACTCTAAGAGTGTACATATGTAATCTCTCAACTGAGGCCACGGCATATTTCATTTACTGAGCAATTTCAGTAATCACGTCTGTATAGTTACGAAACGATTGGACGGATCCTATATGTATTACTCACTAGTATAGATCACTAACTTCTTCAGGACGTCGCAATGTTCCCTGACTTTACAGAATAAAAATTCAAATCGAGTATTACGCTTCAACTAGCTCATACCTCGATTTTCGAATAATTATAATGCTCTTAGACAGCTTGCCTGATAGTATAGAGCCATCAATTAATCAATTAATTATTTCTAGTTATAAGATTCATCAATTGAATTCCTATAAAATATTCTACGTTCATCATAATATTTCATTACTTCAATTTATGGCTCTTCCCAACAGAATTGCATGGGTTAGTAATAAATGTTCAACGTACGGGTATCTGAGCCACCAGCGAGTAAGCCTCAAAAAGATGGTGCAAGTGTACTCAGAAGTAATGCACTAACGAGCACCTAAATTCACTAACGAACATTCAAAAACACGAAAGAACGATGAAATCCATGGAGAAAAATAATAATAAAAATAATATTAAAAAGAGGCGTCTATGGGGACCAAGCCCCCCGGTCCCACACCTCTTCCTTTATTTTATTATTATTTTTGATCCCATAAAAATCCCTTCATTTGAGTAAATTCCTTCAATTGAAACTCCTCAAATTCATGATATTTCCTTCACACCAAGGAATTACATAAAATTAGGAAAGGTGTCACGAGACCAGCCTTTCTAACCGGCTGGCCATGCCCTAGCCTTGTCCGGTCCCACACCTTGTAATTCTTTATTTTATTATTAATTATTTCCATCATCCCATGGAAGTTCCTTCATCTTATGAAACTCCTCAGTTTCATGATATTTCCTTCACATCAAGGAAATTACATAAAATTAGGAAAGGTGTCACGGGACCGGGCATACTAGCCGTTCGCCCATGCCCTAGATGTGTCTGGTCCACACCTTGTAATTCCTTATTTTATTATTAATTATTTCCATCATCTCATGGAAGTTCCTTCATCTTATGTAACTCCACATCAAGGAAATTACATAAAATTAGGAAAGGTGTCACGGGATCGGGCTTACTAGCAAGACGGCCATGCCCTAGCCGTGGCTGGTCCCACACCTTGTAATTCCTTATTTTATTATTAATTTTTTCATCATCTAATGGAAACTCCTTCATCTTATGAAACTCCTCAGTTTCATGATATTTCCTTCACATCAAGGAAATAATATAAAATTAGGAAAGGCGTCATGGGACCAGGCTCACTAGCCGGCCGGACATGCCCTAGTCGTGGCCGGTCCCACACCTTGTAATTATTTATTTTATTTTTTCCATCATCTCATGGAAACTCCTTCACCTCATGAAGTTTCTCAGTTTTAGCAAAACCTTGATTTCTTCATATTTTCTCAAATGTTGCTCAAATGCACACCATAAAATATCAAAATTCTCAGGACTGGGACGCGAATACTATGGTGACACATGCATGTTATCTTGACCGACCAAGATCATCCCCTTGACTTACAGGAATCCGGTCCCACATATTTTCATAATTTAACCTAATTTGCTTATATTAAGTTCAAACCCTTCCAAACGACTGGGAATTTCATCAAACAATATTCAGTCGGTCCCATGACCACCAGAGACGGTACCATGACCCCTTGGTCGGTCCCTTAGTCCGTCATAATTAGGTTTTATAACCTAAGGCTCATGCGAGCATTATTTAAATGATTAAACCAGCATTTAATCATCCTTTCACCAAATGATCTTCAAGAGACTGTGATACTGGATCACTCGAGCATTTGGGCACTACATGGTCGGTCTATCATCCCATGTAGTCGATCCCTCTCTCACTCCATGGTTGATTTTCAATAAATCAATTGATCAGCAATTGATTAAAATTAGGGTTTCGAATCCAAGGCTTTGTGAAGCATAATTTTGAGCAGGTTCAAACATTAATTAATGATAATGTTTTATGTTGATCCCATAATCAGCACTTTAATTAATGATACTTGGTCCAGTTTCTATCATCTTAATTTAATATTATATTTGGTCCCGCTACCAATAATCCATCAAACGAGCAATATTTTCTCAAACGAGCAATATTTGCTCAGACCATGAATATTGGTTCACAATATTTCATCAATTCATCAATTGAGCAATATTTTCTCACTTCAACTATCAATATAATTATACGTCTGTCTCAACAGACATGTTCAAGTCATAAATCCTAGAGCATTCGTAAACCATGCTCGACTCAGCAATACAAAGACTCATCGTCTCATCAAGTCAACGGCTGACTAATTAAATACACGTCTGCCTCGCAGACTCCACAACCACGAGTCATCAATCGTGTCACATGGGGGATATTAACTAGGGTTTTGGTCTGGTGGCCTACGGAACGTGTGTTCATCCATAATGAGAATGTGACTAAGTCTTGAAAACGGTTGAAGGAGTTTACTGAAGTAGTGGGTGGACAATCAACCAAGTCTCTGCAGGATGAGTAACTGGTTTTAACACGATTTCCCACTTTCCCGCTCTTTGACTCTAGCAATTGTCACACTTACTAGGATCAATGTGTCAATTATTCCTTGCAATATAAATAAGTCTCTGAACCCATGATTGAGGAGATAATCGATCATCTAGAGAACACGAACTCATATTTTGAGCGATCACTCTCAACAGAGTAAATTCAATCAGCAAAGCTTAATTTAATCACACAAAATACACGACAAATTGATAATCCTTGATCATCATTGATATCACACACTTCTCAAATTCCCTCCAACAGATCAACCCATCCTTTCTTGTGACCGAATTGACCCTGGGAAGGCCATTGTCTTGGTTTAGGCAGGATTCCTACAGATTGATCTATCGAATACAAGCACTCCCTTCTTGCAGGGCATCTATTTGCAAAAGGTCAAAGAAATTTTCTCGGTTCGAGGAGTCTCTTCCGCACGGTCGTCTCCTCACTTCCTCAAAAATCAGTAAATCGTTTTCCCCCATCAACAACGGGTTAACATGGTTCATCTTCCATCAAAAACACCAATGTACAATACTACTAATTTATGCTCTTCAGACGATGCTCAATCATTCTACAAGTACTTCTACGACGGCTATTGCTCCTTCAAAGATAATTTGACATTTGAGTGAATTCTGGTAACATCTAACAACTGAACTTGTTTATTTATCCTAATTATGTTAGAAAAATCACCATTTATATGGATACTGCGGTACATGAGCGTCACATACTAAGCACTGGACTTAATATTGATGGACGATTTTTGGTGAAGGGAATATTCGTAAAATTATATCGAAAATCGTGTACCTCTAATCGGCATCAGAAGCGCAAGGCATTCGTATCTTCACCTTCACCAAGAGAAGTGAATGGTAGTTCTGCGACCTCAATGGATATGATAATACATGACGGAAATATTAGGGTTTCTGAGGAAAAGCTTCAATATTCCATGTATTTTTTATTTATGCTGAAAGACTCGGCATTTTCTGTTGAATTCAGAATTCATCTATGGTGTTGATTCAAAATTAATATGATGACTATTTTAATCAATTAGATGTTTCTAGACATGTTTACTGTTATTATAGAGCGACTAATTAATTGAATCTAGTGTTTTATTCATCGGTTGAATTCCCAGAAAAATATGTTAATTAAAACCTAATATTCAATCACTCCGATCAGCTGAATTCCAGGGAATAATGATGGATATTCGTCTTTCAGGAATTAGCGGCACCCCTAAATAAGCTCCGTGCAAATAACGTGGGTGTATATAAGAATAATGCTCAAAGGAACATCCAAAAACATGGAAGAACAATGATATGGAAGTTTAATCAAAATAGGAAAAGAAAGAGAGGTAAAATGATTAAAAAAAATTACTCCCTTCGTCTTTAATTAATAGTCCTAATTGAAAAGGTAAAAATATTAAGGAAATCCTACAAACATGTTATGACTAGCCCTTGACTAGCTCTATTTAATGTTATATTATTACTAAAACAAAAATTAATATGTTAAATATTCATAAATATTTTTATTTAAAAAAGAAATGACTATTAGTACAAAGATATTGAATAGATTTTTTAGTTATATAGAGTTAATTAGTGTTTGGGTCGTAGATTTTGGTACCCTTTAGTGTTTGGGTCCTAAGGTTGTCCGTTATAGTGTTTGGGTCGTAGACCTGTTAGTCAAATCGTTCAAATGGTCAAACTCTTAACGTCTGTTAATTTTTGTCAGTTAAATGATTAACTGTAACATCTTTAACTTCAGTCCTATAAGGCCGGTCAATCTGTTCATCACTAAAATACATGGAAGCAAGGTTCTTCGGTTCTTTCATGTTTTCACGGCAACATAACACATCAAATTTACAGCATCTATCTTAACCTATTAATTCTCTTCTAACCTGTTGAAAACACCCACTGAACGATGACTCACAGTTGTCCAAAACTAATGCACACTGGGTCGGGAAATCTATCGAACACTTGATGGTCAGGACATTTCTAACCCTGCAAATTCATATTCAAAACAAACCAGACATTTCTAACCATTTATAAGTCTCAAAGAGACATCAATGGACAAAATTAGGCATGTCAATGTTTGTTCGATATCCGGAATCCGTTTCCGGTTATTCGATATCCTATAGGATTTTATCCGTTTTATCGGATATCGGATATTTCTTCCTTAACCTATCGGAATCGGATTAGGGTATATCTGTTTGTTTAGATATACGATATGTTAAGGACGTACTCGTAATTTTCACATACCCTTATTTTATTTGACTCCACTAGTAGTAGTAGTAGAGTACTCGAGAAGTCATTTCGTTTTTTCATTTTTTCTTCTATTCTCATCACCGCTTGCCCAGTGCACTGAATCTCTGTAGCGTTATTCATCTTCGATTTTTCTGCAATTTTTCGTTTTAGCAGCAGGATTTAGTCATATTCGATTCTTCTGCTACGTCAATTTGTGAAGGTAGCATTTTTGAAATCAGAAATTGCAAATTAGGGTTTCTGTTGTTGTTTCAAAATTTGGGTTTTCTTTTCAATCATATGATAAACTTGTTGAGTTTACCGGTTATTATTTATTGAATTGAATCATTTAGATGATGATCGAAGTTGGGTTTTATCTTTATTGGTTAAATTTTATATACGAATTCCTTTAAATTACCATGAACTGTGTGTTTATAGAGAAGATGTTAAATCACTCGTGCGTTTTCAATGGTTCTTGTTTCAATAATTTATCCGGAGATAACTTGTTTAATTACTGGTTAGAATCGTTTTTCAGTGATCTTATGTTTTACCTGTAAGTACAATGATCTTATGTTGGTTAGATTAGAAGATACCTAAGAATAGCCCCAACTGCAAGTAAAGAATGTGATGTATTAGAATTCTTGTTGTTTGTTTGGCATGTTATTGTATTATGAAATATGATTATCTTAATTGGAATGTTACTCTATTGTAAATTTGGTATTGGACCAGTTCATATGCTTACTCTGTGTTTAATTTTAATATAGGCGCTTGCAAAAACGTTTAAAAAACCAGCCAAGGGCAAGACAGTTGCAACCTCAAAGTCAACCCCTTTGCCTCAATCTCAATCAAATGATGTCGTTTCTAGGGATGGTTCATAATCACAAAGTGTTCAAGCTTCAGAAATTGGCTCAACACCGGGTACTAGTGACACTAGGAGATTACCAGAACAGAAGAGAACCCAGCTGATGATAACATGCCAGGCTCTGATCATACATATGATGAAGATGGAGAAGCTGGTGGGGATCCACTGATAACTTCTCTGAAGAAAAAGCTTAGAGCAATAAGGTCACCAGTGTGGGATGAATTTGAAAGGGATTGTAAAGTAAGACACAACAAGAAAACACACGTGAGGGAAGCTGTTGTATTAGGTACATGCCATCACTGCAAGAAGGTAGTTGATGCTGATAGTGTCAGTGGTACAACAAGGTTACGGAATCATCTAAATATTTTCCATAAGAGACTACAGAACAAGGATGGACAACAAAATATTTCTACTTCACTGAAAACAGCAGGTAATAAAGCTTTAAAATTAGCTAATTGGCAGTATGATCCTGCAGTATCTAGGGAATACATGGTTAAAATGATTGCTAAGCATGATTACCCTTTAAACATGGCTCAACATTTTTACTTTAGAATATATTGCAAGTCTTTGAACCCTGCTGTTAAGATCATGAGTAGAAACACAAACAGAAGTGATTTGATGAAGTTTTTTCATGAACAGAAACAAGAATTGCAAATCGTATTGGGTAATTTGACCTCTAGATTTAGTCTTACAACTGATATGTGGACTGCGAAGCATACTAAAGATGGGTATTGTTGTGTAACATGCCACTACATAGATGATGAATGGAATTTGGTTAAGAAAACATTAGCTTATATTTTAGTGTCATCACCACACACAGGAGATGTTCTCACAGAATGTATCAAAACTTGCACTCTTGAATGGAACATAGATAGGAAATTCCTTGCTTTAACTGCTGCTAATGGTGTTATGATGAGAAATTTGATTAAGTGGCTGATGGGGAATTGTTTCACATGAGGTGTGCCAACCACATTCTTCATTTGGTTGTCCTAGATGGTATGAAAGTTGCTGCTAAGTTTGTGAAATCAATTAAAGATTGTGTTAAGTATGTTAAAGCTTCACAAGCTAGGAAAGAGAGGTTCGAAACGGCACTGTCATAATGTAAGTTGTCTATAAAGGCAGTTAGCCTTGACGTGGACACTCGATGGAACTCAGTTTTTCTTATGCTTAAAAATGCAATTTAGTTGAAAAAAGGGTTTCAAATATTAGTTTTCCTTGATCCTGAATTCGATTGTATACCAAGTGAAGACGAGTGGAAACAAAGGGTAGTTATTTGCAAGTGTTTAGAGGTGTTTAATGATGTTTCAACCATGTTTGCAGGGATGAAGTATCCAACTGCAAATATGTACTACAATGGGGTCTATGAAGTTAACAAGTGCATCAAACAATGGGAAGACAGTGATTATAAGTATATCAGAGAAATGGGGTTGAAGATGAGGGAAAAGTTCGATGTGTATTGGCTTGAAAGTAATTTGGTTATGGGCATCAGTGTTGTGTTAGATCCTAGATACAAGTAAAGATGGGTAGAGTTTCGTTATAAGAAATTCTATGGAACTGGCTATGCAGTGGAGTATAACAAATTCAAAACAAAATTGATAGCTCTTTTCTATGAGAATGATTCACAAAACTCAAATGCAGATGAACATTATTTTGGCCCGCAGCTATGTCTCTAGCTCAAGTATGATGGATTCAGACAATCCAGATGAAGTATGTGATCCTGAATACGCTGAGTTTATAATGGAGAACATTGAATTTGAGGTGCAGAAATCTGAGTTGGACCAGTATTTAGAAGAACCAATGCTTAGCAAAGGCTCACCAAAAGATGAGTATTTGTTTGAAATCTTGAGTTGGTGGAAGCTAAATGCACCTAAGTACCAAACTCTTGCAAAGATGGCAAGAGATATCTTGGCTATCCCAGTCACCAGTGTGGCATCCGAATCAATGTTCAGTGCAGGTGGTAGAGTGCTTACAACACATAGAGCTTCATTAGATCCAGAGGTTGTTGAAGCATTGTTGTGCTTAAGCGATTGGTTGCCAGATTTCATTTGTGAAGGTAACACTTTATTTTTTCTTTTTCTTTTTTTGCTTAAATTCAGTGCATAGTTTCATCTATTATTCTTCTTAGTTCCTATTATTACTATTTATGTAGTTGTGCATCTTATCTGAATGTTGACTTGTTATAATGCAGATGATATGGAAAATTTGGAAATCAAAGACGAATGAAGTCAAGGAATCAAGAGAGTCAGAGGATGGAGAGGAGAGTAACAGATACTTATCATACTTCGTGTTTCGAAGTTCTTACTCTATAGCATTTGCTTGTGTTTCTTTTCATGTATGTGTGTGAGTAAGAGATACTTAGAGACATAACTACTTAAAGTAATGTTTTAAGACTTTTTTTGAAGATAATTTGGATGGTATGTATGAGTTATAGAACTTAAATTTCACCTCAGACTATAGATTTTTTTTGTCAGAATCGGATATTATCGGGTAAATATCTGATATCCGATAGCTTAACCTATCGGAATCGATATCTGATTTTGATATCCTATAGGATATTATCGGATATCGAATATCCGGTAGTGCTTAACTTGTCGAATATCGGATTTCTGAATATCCGGCGGATATTCTTCCATTGACAGGCCTAGCCAAAATAGCAAATCTACTTTGATGGCATCAATAAACTTTGAATTTTGGACCCAAATTAGGGATTTCTCTTTAATTCTTCCACCTTCTAAGGTTTTCTTATACTCCTGATTATTCACCATATTGATTCGAAATTACAGTTGACTGTTGATCGAAATATTTTGAACCAAACTCATGATTCTTCTTCTTTAGCTGTCAAATTACTCTTCTTTGTTTTATTGGTTTAAAACTTCCAAAATCATCAAACAACTCTTCTTCTTTTTTGATGATTACAACATCAATCAACTCTAATTACATCCTTTATTTTCCTTCTCAAATTCAATTTTTTTTATAGAAACCCAACTTTTCTACACTCAACAGACTCCTAAAGAAATTTGAATCCATCATTCACCATGAAACATCAATGCCACAACTTGTCTTCTTTCCTGTTATCTCGGCTTCAGCTTCCCCCGTAAAACTCTTACTAATATTCTTACATGTTCCATTATTGTCTTAGTTTATAGAGGAGCTTTTAATGGCGGTACCGAAGTAATAAAAAGAGAGTAATCGATTGAAATTTAGAGCACTTGTACTGATCTTGAAACAAATATTAATTCATAGCCATTCATCCAAATCAACCGTATCCAACCTTCGGATTAAATCGATTTTATCACAACACGTGTATAGTGGCAAACGTGTAAATATTATAATTAACTGATGTTAAGCATTTTTAACTGTTCGGTTACTTTGACCTCGTTGACTAACGGGTCAACGATCCATACCCTAAATTGGACAAACTTAGCACCCAAATCCTCTACCATACCAAAACTTACGATCCAAATACTAATTAACTCTTATATATGGTGATAATATTTAATATTTTAAATTAAAAATAATTTTATGATTATAAAAAATAAAGGGTATATTTGATAGTTTAAGGGGAAAATATGTCTATAAACAGAGCGGACAGATAAAAAAAATACATATCAAAGCAGAAATTAGGACAATTAAACAAAGATATAGAGAGTACAAAATAATGTAAAACCCTGGAGTATGCCCGCCTGTAGGGCGGCTACGCTGCCAGTTTGGCGGTCCTATTTTATTATTTTTAGTGTTTCTTCTTTCAAGAACTTCCTCTTTCAACCAAACCTCCATATTTCCAAATATTTATTCATGGATCACACGGATGACAAAGCAAGTGTTCGCAACCATCATGTCATTCCACCACAAGATATTAAAATAACATTATTTTTAATATTCTTAATATGGTCATTTAAGCAAGAATTAAGAGTTTCAGTCAAACTCAAATTCTTCATAAAATGATAAAATAATGCTCGATAGACCACTACCAAAATGCTCAGCATTGGTCGTTGTCGTTTCAAGTCTTGCATTCTATAGAAGTATGTGATGGATCCTACGGATATTACATAGTACAAATATTGTCCCCACTTTCACCACCTTTGGCCAGACAGGTGTGGGGTTTTCATCAAAAAGGCCTCGGTACTATGTAGGGAGATTACACACCTTATTAGTCTCCACTTAGAACTCCGCATATCCCATGTCGGACTAATCTCATGTGCTTGGGTCGAGCCAAATCCCCAACAATCTCCACCTTGGCGAGATCCAAGCTATCTCGCCAAATATCATCGTACGATCACCGTTATGCAACATCTTGAGGTACACCTTGCTCCATCATGTCCACAACTCCACATTGATTGGCACCACTTAGGTGTACTGCATGCCAACTCAATCTACCGTACACGATCGTCATCTGTATACTACTGTCGAACCTAGTTACAGTCAATATGCGCCCTTGAGCCTTGGCCGCCACTTCGAGCTTGCTCCACCTGAGTTAGAGAGGGAGACAATCTAAATCCACCATGAGCCCTAGCTCTGATACTCCACCCGAGTGAAAGTGTTTCTCACCACCTAACTCCACCTTGCGCGCCTCATCTTTCCTTAGGGTTGACATTCATAACCATTCGATCTCTTAGTAGCCCTAGCTCTGATACCATTTGATAGATCCTACCTTAGTAGCCCTAGCTCTGTTACCTTCCTTAGGGTTGACATGCATAACCATTCGATCTCTTAGTAGATGATACCATTTGATGGATCCTACCTTATTAGCCCTAGCTCTGATACCATTTGATGGATCCTACGGACATTACATAGTACCGATACTGTCCCCACTTTCACCACCCTTGGCCAGACAGATGTGGGGTATTAATTGAAAAGGCCTCGGTACTATGTAGGGAGATTCCACACCTTATTAGTCTGCATATAGAACTCCATATATATCACATGTGGGACTAGTCTCATGGGCATGGGTCGAGCCAAATCCCCATCAATATGCAGTTTGATGCAACTTCTACCCGGCATGGTTTTAGGCTAAAGAAGGTTGTAGAATTTTATTGGCAACGTTTCATGTAACTAACATTACTGGCACAAGCTTCAGTAAGATTTCAAAGTTGTAGGTCCAATAGAATGGAGGTGTATGGCCAGGCGAAGATTGGAGATGTATAATATTCTACAATAGAAACTCTTTTAATTAATACTCGATTATTTAATAAACTCTCTTAAATAATATTTTTGGCCGGTCGCGAGTCGGGGACAACGTGCCAATTAATAATTCACTAAAATTATAAGATAATACTTTTTTGATTACCTATGTAGGCCCCGCATGAAATATAAATTAATAATGAAATATATATATATATTCAATACATTAATGATTTACGGAGACTTTTTGAAAAATGATTCATTTGTCTTCTGTTTTTTGCTAAAATCAATATCGCATTGAATTTCATCTCTAATTTTTCTTATCATTGCAAGAATTTTTGGTGTTGTTGGATTATCCTTCTTGTGCTTGAATAATGCTCTACGAATTTCATCGGTTCATCGCTGATTTTTTAACACCTTTAAGATGAGAAGCCATATTTGTGTGTATGATTTGTTTGTGTTAGTAGTATGATTTCATATTATATTTATATCAAATATTTTTATATTTGTTAGTAGTATGATTTCATATTGTATTTTTATATGATCTTTTTTATGATAAAAATATATTTAGAAAATATGATTTGATATTGTGTTTATAAAAAAATATGATTTGATATTAATATTGTGTTTATATAAGAAATTAAAAATATGATTGGATATTATGTTTATAAAAATATGATTTGATATTGATATTGTATTTATATAGGAAATATAAAAGATATGATATGGTATCTTGTTTGTATAGAAACTAATTATTCGATATGAAATTTATCTATAAATTAATAAGTATTAATTTATTGGTTAATTAATATCTCGTTTAATTAATAAATTTTGATGATCCCGATAACATTAATTTATAAAGTTTCTACTGTACTTTGGCATATATATTTAAGATCTAATTCGGCATACAAGTATAGACATTAAGATATTCTACAAGTATAGACATTAAGATATTAAATTTTTCAGGAAAAGTGACTGTTGTTGGTCTTAAAGAGTATTTTAGGCTTACATATGTCACAAAGTTTAAACAATAATTGATGAATAGTCGCTGGATTTAACTAGCACACTTACAAATTGTCAAAAATCGCACTTTCTGTTTCGTTGTTGGGAATGTACATGTTCGTATGAGTTGGAGCACAACACCGTTGTATCCAGAGTCAACTGAACTGAAAATAGGTTAAAATATCTTGAATCGGTCTTACTAACCGAGAAAAACTTTGAATAATCACCACAATATGCAACACCAATCTAAAAGCCCGGGCCGTTACGGCATGGGTCATTTACTAGTTAGGAGACATTAAGATATTCTACGCCAAGCAGTAAACCTGTGAGTGCAATGTCACATAACTAAGGGAGACAGATAATGACAAGAATCAAATAGAAATGGCAAAGTGAGCAACTAAACCATAAAAACCAATCCCGGCAGCAACTTAGAAAAACCAAAAAGAAAATATGGAGTCTCCAGACGTCCACGTTGAGCTATACACTAGTAGAGAATCCATTAACAAAAGCAAATTTTCGTTTAAACTAAAAATAAACTAGATGCAGCAGCAAAGATACTTGCGACTGCTTTAGCTTGAACTCGCTTGTTTTACTCTCCTCTTCCTGCCTGATTCATTAATCCTCCCATTCCTCCAATGTGTGACTTTCTTCACCTTCACTGTCTGATCCATATGGGCAGATTTCTTCACCTTCATTATCCAATTTACGTTCCTTGACTTCTACTTTCTCGTAGAAGTAATCGTAGAACTTTGCAGTAGCATCGTCCTCGAGACCGTAATTTAACCATCCACCATTGGTGAGGAACTCCCTCGGAGAATCTGCTATCCCTTTCACCATGGAATTCCATGGTAAATCTTTATGAATCTCATAATACTTCACCATGGCAAAGTTAAAGCTGTCTTTTATGAGACCGAGCGCGGCTATGGGAATTGAGTTGATTTGAATCAGATCACGCTTGAAGTCCTGAAAAACGATAGTCATATCTATTACCGCAGGTTTAAGCCTCAGACTAACAATCTCGATCTTGTCTAGGTAGGCCACAACGAAAGGTTCATCTACAAGCCCAACTACGGCATAAAAAGTCAGGCCGAAGACAGTTGGCGCCTTGGAGCGAAGATTTCCCTGAAATTCTTTCCTCTTAAGAACCTCAGCAACATGAAATGTATACGTACTCCATTTGTCTTCCACTTCGTTGACAAAGTTCTTTAAGTCTTCCACATCCCTGGTTTGCTTCTCCGAATCATTATAAGATGTCCTCTGCCCCACAGGGGTTTGCACCAAACGGAATTGGATATCCTGCCTCATTTCTGCCCCCATCTTGACGGGGTGATGCAAATGGAAGTGCAAGAGAGGCTGCGTCTTCTCATCTCCAACTTGAAAGAAAGTTCTTTGTATGTCTGCGCAGATGAAATGAAAATGGAAACTGGGACTAGAAGTTGCATAGATGAACCCATTTTTATGGACGTCGAGGTTGCCAACAATGGTCTCTCCACCTAGTTCTCCTACCTTGGGAAAGATTTCGAGGCCAGTTAAAGTTATAACATTGGCCTTCTTATCCTTTTGCAGACTGCTACTCATGTCTCCTGATATGCATATTATCTCATCATCATCCAGTCCCTCCAACAATAACCATAATCTATAGTCATTTAATTGTTGCAATTGGGCACCAAGTCTTGCCTGCATAAGCCTGCGCTCAACTTCCAGCATATGCGTGCGCATTTTCTCCTGCAGTTCCTCCTCGTTGCATGTCCTAGACTTCTTTTATTTTCTCTCTGGCCATGGTAAGCAAATAAGTTTCAATTGGGCATCTAGGGAATTCCATTGGACAGCTATCTGCGCCTGAAACAGAAGAGAAAGAACTTGGTAATAAGACCGCAGGAACTTCAGTAAAGCAGAGAAGAACGGATCTCAAGAAAAGAAAAAATGACGTATGCAGGTAGATTCGACAACCAATCCTCAATGACTGACAGCCACAGATATAGCGAGGGCCACTTTCCGGAGTTTCGATGAGTTGGAAACATGTCCGAGTGACAACAGTCGGACATGATAAAAACTAAAAAGTCTTGTGTAAATTCTGGAATAGTTGCCTTTCACTAAAAAACATAAATATATAATCTCAACAATTCTGAATGATTCTGATGATTCTTGAACAACAATTCGAAACCATAGAACACAAAATTGACAAAAAAATGACCAAAAAAAGCTGACGAAACTAGACAGAATTGGAATCTCATGAATAAAAATCACTTATTTACAAAGCAAATCTCAAAAAGGGTGAATTCCAGAAAAGAGATCGACATCAATCACTACTGGATCATGCACGTTTACAAATTAAGAGCTGAATGATTGTGATGATTATCGAACAACAATTTGAAACACTAAAACACAAAATTAGACATAAGATTGACCAAAAAAAACCGAGGAAACTAGACAGTTATTTATGAATCATTCTCTTGCGGTCATCTCTGGTAAAGTTGTAACACGAAACATGATGATTGCTCAGATGCTTCCACATGAAAGTAATAACCAAACAAAGTAACAAAGAGAACATACAGTAAATAGTGCAGGAGATCTGTTTCTAATTTTTATTTTATAGACAAAATAAATCATACAACTGAAGAAAAAGAAGTCATTATTGAAAGGGACCAAGCCAGCAAGCCAGCAAATTGTAACAAACTCATTCAATGACTTTCTCAACACGAACCCCGGTAATCCACCAGGCTAATATCCATAGTAGGCCTGGTTTCACTATTTGTTGCATGAAGGTCTAAAGCGATCTGGGAATGAGTAGGCCATGTTCTCCTATCACACCAACCATTTCATCAAAAAAAAAAGCCTTAACTACTATGAATTGGCACAAAGTTTTTGCTACAAATACCTGAAGATGGCAACCCTGCAGCTTGACCCAATCGAGCAGTTTTGAGCAGTTATATTTTTAGAGCTAACACACAACTCTGACCAATATTAAATTTTCTTTAAAGCACCTGATCATGTCCATATAATCTGAATAATCAAACATGAATATGTACATACAATCTAAACTGACGTTTAAAGAAACTATCATGTCCGGTTAGTTGTCCACCCTTTGTAATTTCAATATTAAATTAGAAAAGAAAACTACAAAAATGAAAATAAAAATAAATAATCAGTGGATACAAAATCAAAAAAATAAAATAAGAATATGCATACCGGATTAAAAGAAAGTACCAACCCAAAAATCAAAATAGAAGAAGACCTCGATCCCTTCCAGATTAAAAATCCCTCACCTACAACATCAAAATAAAGTAAGTAAAAGTACGTAAAACAGGCAGAACAAAAACCCAAACCTCTCGTCAAAATCAGAAGAAAAAAAAATGCAACATACCCGGTTTCCATCTGGTTCGAACTGACAAAGCCCCAAACCATGGCCTACAAAATTAGAAAAGAAAATAATAAGTGAAAATCAGTACTAATATCTAAATGAAATTAAATCTCAACAATTAAAGTAGTAAATGAAAAACAAATAAAAACATTATATCACCATACAGCTGATGAACGATATGCCGTGCATGAAAATTAAGTTCTCTGGGAGAAAAAGAAGAGAGGCGATTAGGGTTCTGATAGAAGGAAGAAGAAATAAAAACAGTCGTACCTTGTGGCTGTACAAAAGCTTATATCTATGTAACTGACTGATCACAGAAATTTCCCTATAAAACGTCAATATCCCTTGCAAAACAAACCTATACTGATCCAGGCTCTAAAAATAGTTTTCTTTTTTCTTTAAAAGTAAAACCAATGAAAGTAGTTACAAAATCTGGATCTTTTGTATTTATGGGATTATCAGCCTAGTCCGCGAGTTACAACACCAAAGGTATCACTATCCATGCACAAAAACTCCAACAAAACAAATAGTTCACAAAAACCTCATTTAACATAAATTGTCTATATTACTCTTATAGTTTAAATCACCTCAACAAAAATAGAAATCAACCCTCACTTTTAATTTTTATTATATTGTCACCACCAACAACAACCAATCACCAACGAGCAACACCACCGACCACCACCAACCGCCGCCGACCACCACCATTTCCGACGCGCCACTGCTACTGACAACCATCGCCGTCAAACCACCGCCGCCACCTCCGACATCCACCGCGCCACCACCACCACCGTCGTAGCAGACAACCACCGCCACCACCACCTCCTCCGCCGCCGACCACCGCCACCACCACCGACCACCACCGTCGCCGGTGATGAAACCTAATTTAGGTTTCATAATTTTTCCACATATTGTCATTTCACTAACACAACTTCAATGATGAAACCAAACACAACGACTTCCAAGTCAGGGCGACTAACCAAGGAAAAAATCAGGTGAAACTAAATTTGGTTTCATCATAAAAGAAAGGAGAAGGAAGAAAGAAGAAAAAATGAAACACAATAAGATGAAACCTACCACCACCGTCAACTGCACCACCTCCATCGCCGCCACAACCACCACTACCATTACCTCCTTAACTAAAACTAGTTTCAACAAAAGACAATCCACCTGTGTCTCGCCATCAATTGGTCTCATAGAGATCAATATTCAACAAATTGGTTTCATCATTTTCCACATATTGCCATTCACCAACACAACTTCAATGATGAAACCAAACACGACGACTTCCAAGTTAGGCCAAAATAAACTAGGAAAAAGTCAGGTGAAACCAAAATTTGGTTTCATGATAAACTTAATTTTCATCATTAAAATCTTTGGTTTCATGATAGAAAATAGGCAAGTTTATGATGAAACCAAATTTGGTTTCATCATTACTTTACTGTTTTCACCAACCAAAAACTGTCAGAATACGATGAAACCAATTTTGGTTTCATCATAAATCTATTATTTCCCCAGCACAATATTGATTTCGACGATGAAGATGTAGCATTATTTGTTGGTGATGAAACATCAGAAGGTAGTAATGGTGGTGGTGACTGTAGAGTATTGAATGATGAGGCAGAGGTGTTGTTGGTAGCGGATTTGCAAGTACTGGTGTTGATTTTAGATGATAAAATGAGGAGGAGAATCGATAGAAACATTAAGATCAGAACACGCAACTACAAAGAAAATAGTTGGGTCTGGCTTCACAATCCCAATGAAGTCTTCAAGTTGTTAAGCAACAAGGTTTTGAGAAAAACCTAAGGTTAAAGGAGAATCGACTCTAGCTTATTCAACTAGTATTATACAGGAAGTGCGGGGATTAGGTTTCCCAGTTGCTAGAGTTCTCCCTTAGATAGTTTTCAAATCAGGGTTTGCAATCTAAGTTACCTTGGTAACAAAGCATTCAATATTTACCGTTGGATGAAAAACCTGATTAAACCCAAGCTAATATCTTTCAACCGTTAAATCAAACTTAGCTTGTTATACACAAATGAAATGCATTTTTCATTTAGGTTTGAGTAATCGTACCTAAAGATGTACACCGGGTTGGCTCAACAGTAGTTAACCGAAATTAGCTATATGAACACTTACATATCAACCTCATTTATCTTGACGAAAACTAGTTCAGATGACTTCAAATGAAACTAGTTATAGAGTTTTTCAATTGTTATATTCTCGTAGAAGAATACAAGAACACAATTGAAGCAAAATCGGTTTGATTCACTCGAATCAATTCATGAACATTATAGCCACAGTTTGCAAAGATTGCATTCTTTATCATGTAAATGTATTAGTTCATGAACATAACCGCTTTTAGAACATTGTTAACTTAGGTAAGCAAACAGGTACGCAAACCTTAGTGACCGGACTGAGTTTGGGTTCGTCAGTATGCGAACGGGAACGCATACCTAAAAACTTCCAAACTCCAGTAGAATTTCACAGACATGAACCTCACGCTAGTACGCATACGGGTATGCATATTAAGGTTCCCAGATTTCTCAAACCAACAGGTACGCATACGGGTATGCATACTATGGTTCCCGGACATGGATTACATATATGCAAGTACGCATACTATGTGTAAAATCCAATTGTTATAAACTCTATTTCAATCATTGAAACATTCTTATAGAATGATAATAGCCGTTTTCACACACTATTAGAATCAAAGTAATTTTCAAGTTATTGAAATAATCATAACGAAACATTCCAAGTCTACACCAAATGATTGTATCACACAAACCATGTAAGATGTTACTCGACAATTTTTACATGATCATCTTTTGACTTGCGTCAAGAATATAAGATGAACTTGGTTGCAGCGAAAGCTTACCAACACATATTTCGAGAAATATGTAAGCAAGTGAAACTCAACTCGAAATCTCAAATTTGTATAACGAAAACCATATCGTAAAACGACTTATGTATCAATATAGGAGATAGAGTAGAAATATACTTTTTAAGTGATAGATGAGTTTCATTCTCCACATACCTTTTGTTGATGAAGTTCCACAAGCTCTCCTTAGTAGTTCTTTGTCTTCAATGATATATGTCATGAAGTCTAAAGCTCAACAACACAATCTATCCTAGTCCGAGACATCACTATAAGTAGACTAGAAATCAAGACTTATAGTTTTGATTACTAACATTGACAAACAAGATTGAGATAGTGCGAGTTCGACCGAGCAGTGCTCTAACAGGTCATAACCATCGAGAATACATGTCGATGTCTATTTTCACACTTCCTATACATGCAAGAACACGTTTTTGCACAAGTACCATTTTCCATTGCAAAATTAATGTATTTTCTAACCCGTTGTATGTATTCTGGGCTATAATTGTCTGTTATATGCATTCAAGATTTATCCACAAAATTTGACATCCTACAAACAAGCAAAATACTATGTCTTAGTGACCTAAGTTTATCAACTAAACCTAAAAATGTCACAGATGCATCAACATATTACAGTAGAATATAATTCATAAAACGTCTATAATCCACGGTTCTTAAAACTAATAAACCCCTGATGTTGAAAAACTGTCGATTAAGAAAACAATAAAAGAAATACCTTAATTAGTTGAAGATAACCCAGGAGAATCGATAAATTCATAAATTCTAATCAAACTCAATCCTTCTGTGATAACTCGATTAAGCTTAAATCTTATATGAAATCGATGAGTCACAAAAGAATCAATTTTGTTGATGAAGTTTCCTGCAACTGAATCTCAAATTGAATCAGATGAATTTTCTAGTGAAATTGATGGCGGCTGCAAGGATATACCCAAGGGGTCGGTTAGATGTGAAATTAATGGAGGTGAAGATATAAGATGTAGTAATGTCTCAACCGTTTTGCTATCAACGCATTAAGTTGTTTATCTACCTCCCAACTGATTTTTATTCTAATTTTCAGACATATTAAACGAAAAACTAATTTCATTTTATATAGTTTTCTGATTTTAGTTTTGTTTTCTGATTTTCGGGAATTAAAATGAAGATTTATAATGCGAAAAATATGTTGGAGAAAAAAACCAGAATCGTTGGGAGGCTGGGTATCCCTTGAGTGTGAGATGAAATTGGGAGATGATAGTAGTAATAGAGGTGCTAATAATAGTAATGGAGGGTAACAATGTAACTTGGCAATTTAAGTGTATAACATGAAGGTAATTACCCACGGCCCTCCCGAAACTGTGTAACAAATACCAATTATTGCAACAATTATCCAGCATTACAAAGTTACCAACATCGATACGACGTTACTTAAAAAAAATCTGTTACAAATTCCCTGATTTCGTGTACTGGTTTATACTATGTTTTGTTAGTTTTCACTCTTTGTGAATGCTATATTTTAACGAAATTTGCCTTTCTACGTAAAAAAATGTTCAAGATACAAATCCATGTGACTTGTTAATGCCCGACAAAGTCCTTGTTCTTCGTTATAGTAAGGTCATTCATGTTTTTCACTTGGGAATGACATCAAATGGGGGAGAGTTCTTAAATGAGCTTGTGCTTAATCTTTATTATCTTTGTGGGGAGACTGGATGTGGAATTTACAGGGGATGCTTGTATCTTAAATCTCCTAGATGAGCACTAAGCATTTTAAACTCTGTGATATCATCTAAATTAAAGTTGATATGTATTACCTTTAAGTCTTGAAATATATTTTGATTGAATTCATTATGATCTCATAGTTTTCGTATCTTTGCCAATTTTTATTGAAAAAAATGGGAAGAATCAATTAGTAGTTTCGAACTACATACATATGGTTTACATATCATTATGTAGGGGGGTGAATCAATATCTATAGGTTTCACCAATTATCCAAAGATGTAAGTATTGATTAAGGTGGAGAAACATATCAACGTAGTATAACTTCAAAGTGGTGATACAATTGAACTTTCGAGAAGATAATAATATTATATTTCTGTATAACGACGATTAAAAATCTCTTTTCAAAGTTGTTATCTCTGCGGATATTCATCAACAACGATTCCGAGTTGAACATATTCAAAATCATTGAAACTTGAAGTAACGAAGAATTCAAGGAATTGAAATCAAGCTTGATGGATTCTAGAGTTTTGAAGCTTTATTTTGTAATCCATATGTATTAATAGTTCTGTCATTAAAATTACAAAGAGGGAGATTGTTAGATAATTTATCGGTCGAACTCACAAGTTGTCAAATTTAGTTGTTAAAACTATATCTTGATTCCTAGTCTACATTTAGTCAGTCTCGGATTAGGATATACAGAAGTGTGTAGTTGAGATTCGGATATCACTGCATTCTACCTTTTGAAGGAGAAGATTAACATGAGCATTGAAGAACTTCAACATCAAAAGGTAAGTGAAGACTTAGCCACCTATTTCTCAAGTTTCACCTTTCTATCTTTAAGACAGTCGTATGACTAAATTAGATAGTACATGCATAATAGAAATTTCGAGTTAAGTTTATCTTGAATATCTTCTTGGAATATGACTATGTAAGCTTAAGAACATTTGTTCATACTTGATGAATTTGGTTAAGAACAAATTATTGTTTATGATCTAATTATGATTAAAGATTTAATCATTTGAAAAATAGCCCGGAACAGTGATATGTGTCATTATATTATTCGGGAATGTTTCGAATTGATTATTAGAGAATACAGGACAGTATGCATGCATACCAGTTCACAGACTAGGATAACCGTTATAATTTTGAAGCCGTAATACATGTACCAGTACACGTCCGTACGTATCTATAGTTCGACAGCAATTTGAGGTACGCATACCCGGTACCTATACCACAAAAACTTTGTGACTGTGGACCAGAGATGGTGCGCATGCCCAATATGCAAACAGGAAAATTTAGTTTTAATACCGAAAACGGTACACATACCCGGTATGCAAACAATAAAAGATCTGTGAGTTCCTGAACTTTTTGTTTGTCATACCCTGACAAAGACAAACATACTTACCCTGTCGAATATTTTCAGATGCATCAGTATTATTTCTACGAGATAATCAGCATTTGAGAAACTCTCTAAAAACACTCTCTAGACATTTTTTTATCGTATGTGGATTCAAGAAAAGTCTTAAAGTGTTATATGAAAATGGTTAAGCTTATCGTTCAATTGGATAGCTTCGGTGAACCTGCATGAACTAGTCATTGTACATGGTCCATCCTAACCAGAGTGTATATTCTGCTATGTTAATCTCAAGTCAAAATTTTCATCTAATGGTCATTATTGATTGCTTGGTTCCAAAGCTATTTTAGCTTAAACCTAAGGAAACCTTGATCTTGATGTGTACATACATATGTTCCAGAACTAAGATGTCTGAGTACGCGTACTGGGTATACGTACTTATCCTATGTCCAGATTTCAGTACTTCTGAAAAGATCTCTTTCATGATTTGAAACATTCCCAATCACCATATAAATGAAATATCATTTCTTGGGCAATTTCCAAACGATCAACTTGAACCAAAAATATTTCTTGAATAATAAATTTTTTCTAAATAAGATTGCTAAGGATATATGAACATCCATTGCTTGAATCATATTTCAACACATTTAACAAGACAACTTGACTCGAAACTTCTTCTTTGTAATATTAAATATACTAAAATCATACGACATAGTCTCATGAAGATCGAATGGTAATGTAGTGAGTAAATAGGATGATTAAGTCTTCACATACCTCTTTGTCGATAAAGTTCTCCAAATGTCTTCGTTTGATCTTCAGTCTCTAATCTTCGAGGGTTATTCAGTGATGTCTGATACTCATCTACTATACTCTAATCCTAGTTCAAGAATTGACTTTGGTAGACTAGAAATTAAGATTTAATTTTGTGCATCTAATATTGACAACAAAATTGAGATAACAAAACTTGCGAGTTCGACCGAGCAGTGACTTACTCTAGTTAATCCTAAAGAAATGTATACATAACGAATACAGCAAACACATCACCTTTCATTCCGAGGTTAGTAAGTACAGACTTGACTTGTTCCATTTCAATATTTGTTTTCTATTTATTTAAAACATAACATGCGAAGTTAAGTTTGATACAATGACTTTAGTATTAGTGACTTGGTCATTATACTTTTATTAAAAAATCAAAAAGAATGATGTATAATATTTGTTGCGACAAGTTAAGTATATAGATTTATGAAGTATAGTTTGTATATGAATTTTGTTTTTTCGACGTGGTATTAACAGGTAACTTGTTATTATTTAGTGTGCTGAACTTCTGGGTGAATCTTTATTTTGAAAAGCAATTTCAAAACATATATTGAAGTCGTTGACTTACAAAACTTTTCGTAGTCGAAAAATGATCGGGACCAATCTTAGGACCGATCCTAAAAGCAAGACCAATCTCAGAACCAATATTTATGGAAATGATCGTTCATGACCATGATATGTGCACTGGATTATGCATACATCTAAATGTGCACGAGTTGGAATGAAAATGATCATATATATCGTAATGGTTCAACATGTGCAAAACTCTAATATCTAATTGTTTAAGTATATTCCTTTGACACTGTTGATGGTGGTTTTTAGCTTAGGGATAAAATCGTAAAACCGCACATCTGACATGACGTCACTATGACCAATAACGCATTTATTGAATCAATCAGCGTGCTTGCGGTAAGAATTACCAGGGTACCTTTTTTTTATACATGTGTCATGTTCCATGGCAGAACCCTTAGTATTAACTGACATTATCTCTGTATTTGCCTAACCCTAATTCTCCCACAGTGCCAATGACAAACCATGCCAGCCACGTCTCTGCGCTAAGGCATGCCAGCCGCACCACCGTGCCAATGGAAAACCATGCCATCCACGTCTCTGCGCCAAGGCATGCCAACCATGCCAGCCGTACCACCGTGCCAATGGAAAACCATGCCAGCCACGTCTCTGCGCCAAGGCATGCCAACCATTCAAGTCGCACCATCGTGCCAATGGAAAACCATGCCAGCCACGTCTCTGCGCCAAGGCATGCCAACCATGCCAGCCGCACCACCGTGTCAGTGGAAAACCATTCCAGCCACGTCTCTGCGCCAAGGCATGCCAACCATGCCAGCCGCACCACCGTGCCAATGGAAAACCATGCCAGCCAAGGCATGCCAACCATGCCAGCCGCACCACCGTGCCAATGACAAACCATGCTAGCCACGTCTCTGCGCCAAGGCATGCCAACCATGCCATCCGCACCTCTGCGCCAATGCCAAAGCCATGTCGGCCTTAAACTATGCCGCTGGCTTACAAAACTTTTCGTAGTCGAAAAATGATCCGGACCAATCTTAGGACCGATCCTAAAAGCAAGACCAATCTCAGAACCAATATTTATGGAAATGATCGTTCATGACCATGATATGTGCACTGGATTATGCATACATCTAAATGTGCACGAGTTGGAATGAAAATGATCATATATATCGTAATGGTTCAACATGTGCAAAACTCTAATATCTAATTGTTTAAGTATATTCCTTTGACACTGTTGATGGTGGTTTTTAGCTTAGGGATAAAATCGTAAAACCGCACATCTGACATGACGTCACTATGACCAATAACGCATTTATTGAATCAATCAGCGTGCTTGCGGTAAGAATTACCAGGGTACCTTTTTTTTATACATGTGTCATGTTCCATGGCAGAACCCTTAGTATTAACTGACATCATCTCTGTATTTGCCTAACCCTAATTCTCCCACCGTGCCAATGACAAACCATGTCAGCCACGTCTCTGCGCTAAGGCATGCCAGCCGCACCACCGTGCCAATGGAAAACCATGCCATCCACGTCTCTGCGCCAAGGCATGCCAACCATGCCAGCCGTACCACCGTGCCAATGGAAAACCATGCCAGCCACGTCTCTGCGCCAAGGCATGCCAACCATTCAAGTCGCACCATCGTGCCAATGGAAAACCATGCCAGCCACGTCTCTGCGCCAAGGCATGCCAACCATGCCAGCCGCACCACCGTGTCAGTGGAAAACCATTCCAGCCACGTCTCTGCGCCAAGGCATGCCAACCATGCCAGCCGCACCACCGTGCCAATGGAAAACCATGCCAGCCACGTCTCCACGCCAAGGCATGCCAACCATGCCAGCCGCACCACCGTGCCAATGACAAACCATGCTAGCCACGTCTCCGCGCCAAGGCATGCCAACCATGCCATCCGCACCTCTGCGCCAATGCCAAAGCCATGTCGGCCTTAAACTATGCCGCTGGCTACCAAACGAAGGGTTGCAACGATCAACGGCCACCCTTCCATCTGAGATGAAGATCTCGTCCCTCCAAGTTTGCAACCAAAATGCATGGAAAACATCCGGCCTAAGGAAAAACACCATGGTTTGCACCTAAACCTTAATTTGACCGCGCTTACTCTATGCCAAAGCCATGCCGGCCTTAAACTATGTTGTTGGCTACCAAACGAAGGGTTGCAACGATCCACATCCGCCCTTCCATCTGAGATGCAGATCTCGGCCCTTCAAGTTTGCCACCGAAACGCATGGCAAACTTCCGGCCCAAGGCCAAACACCACGGTTTGCACCTAAACCCTAATTTGGACGCGCTTACTCTATATATTGTTGGCACTCGATTTTGTACTAATTTTGGTATTTTATATATTTGTAGGTATTTTTTGGAAATAAATATTGTTGGAAAATTTAGCTCTAAAAGTTGTTTTTGGCACCTGGAGGACACGTGTTATTCGGACTCCAAATTCCGGATAAGGGGTACCTCAATTACTAAGGGGCACCTCAACTACTATTTACACCCCAGGAGCGGAAACTTCTATTCGCACCCCATTTCTATTAGGGGGAGGTCATCCCTACCATTTAAATTTCCAGTTTTGGCGGGAAAGGTGTTGCAGCGAAGTAGCAGTTTAGGGTTCGAGTTTTGGGCCATTTCTGAAGAGATTCAATCGTTGTTTTTGATTTGGATTAACTTCTTAGGCCTATACAGAGAAGGTTTGTTTGTTGGATTCGAGAAATCTGGATTGAATAATCGGGTTTTGAAGTAAAACACGGAAGTACTTGGTGTGATATTTTGGGAAGCAACGAGATATTCTGTTTTTAATTTGGAGAGATTTTATCGTGATTTTGTTCAACGGATTGACTGGAAATAAGATATTGTGACTTAACAGGGATGGTAAGACTCCCAGATTCGCAAAAAGAGGAAAGAAAGGGAAGAAAATATCTCGAGGATATATTCTTTTACTGCCGTGTAATGAAGAATTTTTGGGGTGATTGAGCGAGATTTCTTGCTGCTGCTGGATATATAAAGGGTGTTGGTGTTTCTTAGAAAGTGGATGAAGAGTTAGGGGAGGAAACATAGCGTAGAATAGGAAGTTGCAGAGCTTGTCTCTGCTGCTGCCATTAAAGGAGAGAACGAAGAACAAACTACCAACAGAGGCAGTCGTTCATGCTACAGAGACAACGACAGTTTTCTGAGGGTCGTAGTATTTCAAATACTACTGCACTTCATATTTATCTTTCTTTGTAAAAGTGTTTGCAACATCTATAAACGTTGCAAACACCCAATTTTCATCATTTTCTCCATTTCATCATTTGTACACCTCCTTTGAGCAATAAAATGAATTTTGAGTGTGTTTCCAACAACATGATGAGCTAAACCCATCACTGGGACAACGGAGGAAGCAACTTTTCTTGACTGTGGTAAATGAATTAATTCTTTATATGACTTTTTGCATAGATTTAATTGTTTTATGATTTTTATTAATTATTTGTTATTTTGTCTGATGTCGCATGCTTAGTTTAAATTACTTTTGATGTGTCATGCTTACGACTTACAAATAATGTTTTATGAAATCTAGTTTTGGAAAAGAATTAGAGTCACAACTTCTTTTGTTTGAGCTATATTGTCTAGAGTTAATGACTGAACCACAAGAATATGGAAAGTAGTGAAATCCTGCGTCCTAGTGTCTCTTCATCCTGTGACAGTATTTTGTATATACTTTCTTTATCTTTAGTATTTTCTTTTATTAAAACTTAAAATCAATTCCAACAAGTCTGAGTGAACGAATCATCTTACTACAACATCATTGAAAAATACCATCAATTTTTGGCGCCGCCGACGCGGATTTGTTTTTAGGTTTTATTTTATTTGTTATTTTTTACGCGTTTTGGTATTTTTGTTTGCTTTCAGATTTGGAGCTAAGCTAAAGACAGGGGGAGAAAGTGCTGAAAAGAGAGGCAAAGCCCAAAAAAAGGAAAGAAAAAAGAAATCCAAAAGGAGTGAAGAAGAAGATTTTGTAAATAATTTTATTTTATTTTTAGAAATTGTAATAGGGTATTTATTTTTGTAATTTTTATATTTTATTTTTGGACATTTTATTTTTTTTCTTTTCTTTAAGACATTGAACATTGGACTTTATTTTTAAAACCCTAAGAAAGGATTGGTTTAAATATAAACTGTGTGCAGAGAAGGACGACGATTACGATATCGCCTCGGCCCCTCGGGTTCGTACACTGACATTGGAGTCGGTGGCCCGAGTCGACTTCAACGGTTCATCCCCCGTCTGGAATAGGAGGTAAGAATCCTGAACACCCGCGAATCCCTGTCAGCGGGTTTACTGGATGATTTTGTATGCATATATGTTGAGGACCTGAAATCGGATTTAATTTTCTAGTAAAGGGCTAGGCCTGGCCAATTCAAGATAAGGACTCGGATTTCATCACCGTTTCCTTCTTGCCCGCCTTAGGAACACGTAACCTCCGCGAACCTAAGCCTTAAAATTTGGACTAGAACGAGACCGATAGGGTAACGAGCTTAATAGGAAAGTCGTTCGAAAAATATCGGTTACTCTTTTGAGCATTCTTTGAAGTTCATGATGGTTTCTGTGAGTTGAATGCGTGACTGCGCCGCCTTCTAATGCGGTGAGGCCTTGGGTATCAAAGCTCCACGCAACTTCCCTCGTCTCTATTCAATTTACTTTGACTCTGATCGATTCCAGAGAGGTTTTCTCAAATTGTAACGAGTTCCTTTTCGAAAGATTAGAAGCTGGTCTAGAAACAATCTAAGTGGAGCCATCATGATTTTTGTTTGCTAGATAAAATAGGCTTGTTGTGGTCGAGTCAGCCTTCTTTGTGTTTGTTTAGAATTTCCCTGCAGTTAGGATGTCAAACTGGTAAAGCCAATACAATGATTATCCAACCGAGCAACATGGACATTACTCTTTCTATGATCATAGTGTGAATAGTGGTTGGGAACGCCAACCTTTTCAAGGTTTTGGGATACACCATGGTGCGCCCAATTACTATACGCATGTGCATCAGTCTTACGAGCAAGAAGATTATAATACTAGTTCTTCGTCTTTAGAGGATACAATCAAACTTTTGAAAAGTAGTCCTTTTTATGATCCTTCAGTTCCTATTCCTTCTCTAGAAGAGTCTTTCAGGAAATTAGAGGAGTCGACACGTAATTTATCTGAGATGAATAACTTAGTTTATGATGAAAGAAAACTTTCTCTAGAGGAATCCTTCAAGATGATAGCTGAGAAAAACGAAAGAATTGCTCGAAGTAATTTCCAATACGGTGTTTCCAATAATACCCTTGAAAATAAGGATAGTTTTTATTCACATAATCAAGATGACGAGGTTAGAATTGGTAACACTAGTTGTTTAGATGAGGTTCGGTCATTTTCATGTTACTATAATGATGATTATGATGAGGATAGTATTGATGAAGAACATGAAATATGTAGACATAGTGATCAGGAATTTGTTGCTCCGATCGAGCTTTATAATGATAATGTTGTTTCTAGTACAAATCCAAATAATTTTAATAATTATTCACCTATTCAAAAGGATGTGGATTTGACTAGAGATACCACCGTTCTAGACGATGTAGTTCAGGATCCTTTAGCGTGCAGTATGTTAGATAATCCATTATTTGATATGCCTATAAGTGAATCGGAGGAAGTAACTATGATTAACACCTTTGTTAATGAGCCTTTACTAGAAACTTTCTGTGATAATCCTTTATATGTTTATGATGATGGTTTAGAGGAAAGAGTTTACCCTGAGAACACTGTTTTAGAGTCTAGCGAGTTAGAAATGCTAGTATTAAAAGAAGATAAATTCGTAGAAATGAGTGAGGATGAACCTGACTTAGAAGAATCAATTGACCATTTCCAGGAATCTGATCTAGAAATTAGGGAAGTTGTGACTAGTCTTTCTAGAGACACTGAAAACTCTAAGTTTGGGGGTGATTATCATTCTCCATGTGCTTTAACTCTTAGAAAGGTCCCTTACTTGGGACTTGACATATGTGCCTCAACCATTTTACAAGATTATCTTCATACACGTTTTTCCGAACCTCATGATGTCCATAAAAAAGCTCAGTTGTTAGAAACCCATCCTCTGGTTGATGTGGTTAACCCAGGCTATGATACCAAGATTGACTTTGTTTTCCCACCAAAAACCTTCCTTCCAAGTGTGGGAACTTATGAGTTTCAGATGTGTCGGTTATTGAGTTTTGAGACTGAACCTAATTACTTTAGGAGAATAGGGTCGACACATCTTCTTAAGGGAGACCACCTCTTTCATTGTGGTCAGCTGTGTGAGTCAAATCTGATTGACTTAGAGGATCCCCAGTTATTCAGGCTTTTGTTATGCGCTTATAAGTTCTTACTTGAGTATTTCCAGACTCTTCAGCCTGATCTTCAGAATGCCTTTGAGGAAATCCAACCAATTAAAGCTTTTTATTTCGACCCTTTTATAGAGCCTGAACCTGAACCACAACTAGATGTAGTTGTCTTAAGCAAGGGTATGTTCGGTATCTTCTTAGTATGTTGCAGTTTCCTCTTCTTGTGGGTAATACTTTTTGATTCATATGACCCACAATTATTCCGGCTACTACTATACGATTCTACGAGGTGACTAATCCTTCCAATGTCTGGCTGAAGACTTTGAACTTAGCAATTCTTGGGAGGTAACCCAATATCATGCAACACGGTAATATCTTTCCTCAACTCTCTTGCTTCAAGCGGTAACAGTTTCTCCTTGTTCATGCTTTTAATTTTATCTTTAGAACATTGAGGACAATGTTAGATTTAAGTTTGGGGGTATGGGAGAAACTTTTTAGTTGCAATTATTAAACTCCAGAGCCTAGAAATTTATGCCTATTAAGGTAGGCACTAACCAATCTAAGTGGATGGAAACATTTTGGTTGTAGGAGTTTAGGAACCAATCTGATTAGATGGAAACATCTAGAAGAGTCTATTCATAAAAGCACATAGCTCAGGTGTTAGAAAAAAAAACATGGTAGTTTCGCCGTATCCTCGTGATGGAAACATCGAAAGAATCATGATCACTTCTTTTTGTTTTATTTTTACCATTGCTAGGGTGAAATAGAGTGACTGAGATATCAAAAAAAAAGACCAGACCACCAGACCAACCGGAATAAATACAATAAAGTCGACCACTGGTACCCTTGTATATGCCAGCTGAGTTGACCTAGAGTTAGGATTATCGACCAATGGTACCCTTGTATATGCCAGTGTGTTGATATTAGTCTAGACCATTATCTCAGTCCATTAGGATAGGTTCACCTCAGTCAACATCATCCACGTACATCCACCTTCTTAATCTATCCATGTGATTGGTTGACTCCGGTTTATGATGTCCAGAAACTATCTGAGTAAAGCTCTGTCACTTTATATGAATTTTAGTATGCTTGAGTGCAAACTCGTGTACAACAATTGGAATTTCGCATCAGGGTACTTCCTCCTGTAGTCAATAAGTATGCCAACCAAGGAGATTCTTTAGTGCCTTCCAAGGTTCTGCGTAGATAACTAGGGTTTGGAGTAAAGGTTTTGTGGGTACACCTTTAGTAAACCCTCTGGAGACAACACTCCGCCGCTAGGGCCACCTAGTGGTTTAACGGCTTGCTGCACGTGCTAAGTGTAGTCATTTTATTTTCTATATTAGATTTGCTCGAGGACTAGCAAAATAATAAGTTTGGGGGTATTTGATAGACACATTTTTGTGTCTAATTTGATCTCAATACTATATATTGTTGGCACTCGATTTTGTACTAATTTTGATATTTTATGTATTTGTAGGTATTTTTTGGAAATAAATATTGTTGGAAAATTCAGCTCTAAAAGTTGTTTTTGGCACCCGGAGGACACGTGTTATTCGGACTCCAAATTTCGGATAAGGGGTACCTCATTTTATAAGGGGCACCTTAACTACTATTTACACCCCAGGAGCGGAAACTGCTATTCGCACCCCATTTCTATTAGGGGGAGGTCATCCCTACCATTTAAATTTCCAGTTTTGGCGGGAAAGGTGTTGCAGCGAAGTAGCAGTTTAGGGTTCGAGTTTTGGGCCATTTCTGAAGAGATTCAAGCGCTGTTTTTAATTTGGATTAACTTCTTAGGCCTATACAGAGAAGGTTTGTTCGTTGGTTTCGAGAAATCTGGGTTGAATAATCGGGTTTTGAAGTAAAACATGGAAGTACTTGGTGTGATATTTTGGGAAGCAACGAGATATTCTGTTTTGAATTTGGATAGATTTTCTCGTGATTTTGTTCAACGGATTGATTGGAAATAAGATATTGCGACTTAACAGGGATGATAAGACTCCCAGATTCGCAAAAAGAGGAAAGAAAGGGAAGAAAATATCTCGAGAATATATTCTTTTACTGCCGTGTAATGAAGAATTTTTGGAGTGATTGAGCAATATTTCTTGTTGCTGCTGGATATATAAAGGGTGTTGGTGTTTCTTAGAAAGTGGATGAAGAGTTAGGGGAGGAAACAGAGCGTAGAATAGGAAGTTGTAGAGCTTGTCTCTACTGCTACCATTAAAGGAGAGAACGAAGAACAAACTACCAACAGAGGCAGTCGTTCATGCTACAGAGACAACGACAGTCTTCTGAGGGTCGTAGTATTTCAAATACTACTGCACTTCATATTTATCGTTCTTTGTTACAGTGTTTGCAACAATTATAAACGTTGCAAACACCCGATTTTCATCATTTTCTCCATTTCATCATTTGTACACCTCCTTTGAGCAATAAAATGAATTTTGAGTGTGTTTCCAACAACATGATGAGCTAAACCCATCACTGGGACAACAGAGGAAGCAACGTTTCATGACTGTGGTAAATGAATTAATTCTTTATATGACTTTTTGCATAGATTTAATTGTTTTATGATTTCTATTAATTATTTGTTATTTTGTCTGATGTCGCATGCTTAGTTTAAATTACTTTTGATGCGTCATGCTTACGACTTACAGATACTGTTTTATGAAATCTAGTTTTGGCAAAGAATTAGAGTCACAACTTCTTTTGTTTGAGCTATATTGTCTAGAGTTAATGACTGAACCACAAGAATATGAAAAGTAGTGAAATCCCGCGTCCTAGTGTCTCTTCATCATGTGACAATATTTTGTATATACTTTCTTTATCTTTAGTATTTTCTTTTATTAAAACTTCAAATCAATTCCAACAAGTCTGAGTGAACGAATCATCTTACTACAACATCATTCAAAAATACCATCACTATGCCACTGGATACCAAACGAAGGGTTGCAACGATCAACGACCACCATTCCATCTGAGATGAAGATCTCGGCCCTCCAAGTTTGCCACCAAAACACATGGCAAACTTTCGGCCCAAGGCCAAACACCAATGTTTGAACATAAACCCTAAATTGGTCGCGCCTACTCTATGGAAAAACCATGTCGGTGATCGCTGTCGTAGGCGTCAAAAATAATTACACTTTCTTACTACTCAAAATATATAATGAAGCAAGGGCAAGAAAGGGTCGTTCCCACAGAGAGGTCTAGATTGTCAAGATGTTTCGGTTTCCTATACAAACAAAGGGAGGATTTTTGAGTTTTATATAATGAACTAAATAAAAGCAAACAATAAAGGTAAACAAATCAAATCAAGGATGAGAAATATTGGGTAAAGGTTTCATCTTCAATTGTAAACAAGTTTTTGAATATAGGAATAGAATTCGTATTTAATCTTGCTATCATCAAAATCCCTAGAATACCTTATTGCAAGAATACTCCGTAAATTTCCCATGTCATCAAGACACACATTAGAGATGCGTATGTGAATTCTACCTAAAGAATAACCTAACGCCTTGCGCTAATTAAGTTCAATTCCTAGGAGCATTAATTTTCATAAATAGACTAATCAATGCAATTGTCATACATTGCGCATAACAATTCGGAGAAAGATCAATTTCTACATATGATTACAAGAGTGTATCACTACAAACCGTAATCATATCGTGCTACTCATATTCAAGGTTATCGCTCGATGATGAACCTTAAAATAGCTATAGAGATGGATGTATGTTCAATCAATTCTAGACTTAACTAAACAAACATTCAGTCATATTGTAATACGTCAATCATGCAATTATTATAAACCGTAGAAAGTGAACGATGATTTTGAGAGAAAACTAATTCATAAAAATCATAACTTGTTTTCAAAATCCAACTACATCTTTAACCAATAATAAAATATCTAGCTCATGTTCATGGAGTTCATAACAAGAAGAAAGAGAAAAGATTTCATGTCTATAAACCCTAGAAATGAAAGTAGAAAAAGATATAATAAAAGAGATGATTTTTGTTGTTGTGTGAATAGGATTTTATATCTTGAAACTAGTAAATCTCAAATCTCGACCAAACTCTCACGGTTACCATATCCCGGCCAAGCCCTAACCAATTCTGCCAAAACTGTCCGCCTCCGACCAGCCCACAAGAATTGAGGCCCATAGTTCATTTGATAATTGGCTTGTCAATTTCAGAGAACTGACAGCCTGCTTCCAACTACTCCTAGCCGATGGAAATCATGCCCTATACACATCCAAGCTTATGTTGCCTATCCATTGTCTGAAATCTCTCTTGCGACTTCAAACACCTGCTCAAGCTCACACCTGCATAACCCATTCTCCGCACTTCCAACACCACTGCATATCATACTCAATTCCATCCCTAATATGCAGTACCAATTCCATCTACAACAGTTACTACACACTTCAACCATTATGTGCATCGAGTCTCTAGCCATCAAATCCATTCTATCCATCACCGAATCGACAACAACAGTTTTGAATCCTGGTATACTCCTCCACTAGCACCAGACCTCAATGGCAATAACCTTTTCTACACAGCAAACTCATTTCAGTCCCATACCACAATCCATGCAACTCAGCTTCTCAATCCTTCTAATCTCACCATCAACACCTGTAATGAACTCAAGCAGCAACACCAACAAGTTTAGCCTGTGAAAAACACTAGAAATTGCATGACAGCTTCAGCCGCAACTCTTCTGGCAAACTTGCAGTGCCCTTCTTGTTCACAACTGCATACAACTCCAGTCCACCATCTATTTCCATTTTGCACTGCAGCAACAAACACTTCCTTGGTCATTCAAACTCAGGTTCTGTGTTGCTTCAATAGCTCACACCACCTGCATTCATACAACCACTCAAGTCGTAGTTTTCCTCCTGCAGTACCCATTATATCAAGCCAACATCATAACCTTCGCCAATTCTTCCTCCCATCTTTGTTCTCATCTCACACAACAAAAGCATTATCTTCGGCTCATCCTTGCACCAGCTATATCTGTTTGAATCTTGCAACAATTGTAGAAACGTCAGATGTATCAAACAATAATATAAAGAACAGTATCAAACAACTCTACCACGAACAAATTGATGAGGGCAGAATCACAGGTTCAACAAGCTGTCCTTAACACATTAGTTCGCGGGTATACTCTGAAGTAATGTTAAACCCCAACGTGCGAAGATGTGTCCAGGATAAGACTGCCCGATATAACTTGAGTTAGCACAACGCAAGTTACCCACTCTTGAACTCAGCAACAGGGATGGAAGCAAAACGCCGCACAAAATATAAGAAGAAGAAGAAAAGTAGACCTAGAGATAGTCGCTGCTTTTTTTTTTTTTAAAAAACAGAATTTCGAGTCATATTTATAGGATGAGATACTTGCAAATCAAGTTAGGTTTTTTTTGTTTTCTTCAAAAACAAGTAAAACTCGTAAAAGGAATTTCCCACAAATAAAACTCTTAAAAAATAATTTTGGAATTAAATTCCTAAAGAAAAAATTCTCCAAAAAGTAAATCTGAATAGGAAAGGGACTTGGTGCATGGTATACGCGTATATCGCATGGGTCAAAATATGTATTTTTGCCCACCCGCTCCACCCACGTTTTACAATTCATACATAAGTGTATGATTATATAGTGGAGCTCCTCTTTAGTTTTCCACAATGTGGGACTAAAGGTTCCACTTCATTCACCCAAAAATGAGTGAGTATCCTTAGACCCTTAGGTCATTAGATCAAACCATACCAAGACCATAAAATCTTTTTAATTAAAACTCATTTTCTCCAACAATCCCCCACATGAATGAAATATCGGAAAACGAAAAAATCAGAGTAAGGAAAATACCATTTAGGCAAAGGTGTCCATGAGGTCTTGAACCTTGCTTAGTGAGAAGTTACCGGAACTACTAGCTAAACAGTGAACGCGATGTCTTGAACTGCTAGCGTTTGGTGTAGTTCAAATAATATCCACGCATGATATCTTCCAAGTGTTGCTAAGTTCGTGCCGTTTTGTCCATTTTGGCCCTGGACATATCCTGTTTCTCAGAATGCTCTAAAGAATTGGCTCCATTCTCATAGGAAGCGACCCACTTCCTCATTCAGATAGGTGAGTTCCATCAAGAGTGCTTACTGCTACACCCCACTTCAATCTTAAATTGAAACTATAGAACTCATTAAGACTTAATTAAAAGTCATCCTCCACATGCAGTCACACTATCACATCAACACCATAGGGAAGGGACAGATAATAAACTTATCTGATAGTGTTTACCTTTAACTACCACAAATTAGTTGTCTCATTCGAAACCTTGATCTTGGAATCTCCAGTCAGCAAGGTTGAGTATCCTTCATGGCAAGTTTAATTATTTGAGCCTAAGCCCCATCCCCTTCGATGCTTTACTAACTATCTCCTTGGACAAGCCTTTCGTCAAAGGGTCCGCGATATTCTCCTTGGACCTTGTCCAATCTATGGAAATAACGCCTGTTGAGATTAGTAATTTCAAAGAATCATGTCTTCTACGCATATGTATAGACTTTCCATTGTAGAAGCTATTTTTAGCTCTACCTATTGCAGATTTGCTGTCACAATGTATAGATATAGCTGGCACAGGCCTATGCCAGAGAGGAATATCTTCTAAAAAGTTTCTTAGCCATTCGGCCTCCTCTCCTGCTTTATCTAACGCAATAAACTCTGACTCCATAGTTGAGCGAGCTATACATGTCTGTTTGGAACTCTTCCAAGATACAGACGCACCTGCTAGAGTGAATACATATCCACTCGTAGACTTAGACTCCTCTGAGTCTGCTATCCAGTTCGCATCACAAAATCCCTCAAGGACGGCCGGATACCCTTCGTAATTCAAACAAAAGGTCATTGTGTACTTCAAGTACTTTAGCACTCTATTAAGTGCATCCCAATGTTTCTGCCCTGGATTACAAGTATACCTGCTTAACCTACTCACAGCATAAGCAATGTCTGGTCTCGTACAATTCATCAAATACATCAGACTTCCTATGACTCTTGAGTATTCAAGTTGGTTAACACCTACACCCTTATTCTTCATGAGTTTGCAAGAAGAATCATATGGAGTGCAAACAGGTTTACAGTCAAACTGATTATATTTCTTAAGTATGGATTCAACATAATGAGACTGACTCAGACTATAGCCATTAGAAGTTTTTCTAATCTTCATCCCTAATATGACATCAGCGGGGCCTAAGTCTTTCATGTCAAAGTTCTCATTCAACATTTTCTTAGTGGTATTAATAACATCCATGTTTGTACCTAGTATAAGCATATCATCAACATACAAGCATACAATCACACAGGCATCCTTGACAAGTTTAGTATAAACACACTTATCAGATTCATTAATTCTAAAACCACTAGAAATCATCACATGATCAAATTTCTCATGCCACTGTTTAGGTGCTTGTTTCAATCCATACAAAGATTTCTTCAGTTTACAAACCTTCTTCTCACAACCTTTAACTACAAATCCTTCGGGTTGTTCCATATAAATTTCTTCATCTAATTCACCATTCAAAAACGCTGTCTTTACATCCATTTGATGTATCTGTAGGTTATGGACAGAAGCTATAGCAATTAACATCCTAATGGAGCTAATTCTACTTACTGGTGAATATGTATCAAAGAAGTCTATACCTTCTATCTGTTTATAGCCTTTCGCTACCAACCTAGCCTTGTATTTTTCAATAGTTCCATTTATATTACGTTTTCTCTTGAAAATCCATTTACAACCTATGGCCTTAGACCCTGGAGGTAAATCTACAAGTTCAAAAGTACCGTTTTCTCGAATGGAATCCATTTCACTAATTGAAGCTTCTTTCCACCACGGAGCTTCAGGACAAGTCATGGCTTCTTTGTAAGTCTGAGGATCAGACTCGGCTAGGTATGTAATGCAACCAGGATAGGTTTTCATAGTTTTAACCCTTTTACCTCTTCTAGGTTCTATTTTGGTTTCCATCTTCCTCTAAAGGTAATGACTGACTGGATGATGTAAATTCTAGGGGATCATCTAAACATCTCTTTCGAGAATCACGTTTCATAGGAAAAAATTCTCAAAGAACTCAGCATCCCTAGACTCCATGATAGTATTCAACCCTATGTCAGAAATTTCAGAACTCACAACCATAAACCTATGAGCACTAGAATGCTCAGGATACCCTATAAAAACACAATCAACGGTTTTGGGTCCTATCTTATTTGTCTTAGGAGGAGGGATGGCCACCTTTGCCAAGCACCCCCACACTTTGAAGTAATCATAAGATGGTTGTTTACTTTTCCATAACTCATATGGACTTTTATCTGATCCTTTAAAGGGTACTCTGTTCAGGATGTAATTGGCTGAGAGGATAGCCTCCCCCCACAAATTCGAAGGTAATCCTGAACTAATCAACATGGCATTCATCATATCCTTAAGGGTACGGTTCTTTCGTTCAGCTACACCATTGGATTGAGGTGAATAAGGGGCTGTAGTTTCATGTATTATCCCATGTTCTTCACAGAAATCTCCAATAGGAATTAGATACTCACCACCACGGTCAGACCTAAAAGTTTTAATGGTAGCATTCAATTGGTTTTCAACTTCACGTTTATATATCTTAAAGGCTTCTAAGGCATTGTCCTTCCCTCTAAGCAAATAAACCTGACAGTACCTCGTACAATCATCTATAAAAGTGACAAACCATTTCTTACCACCTCTAGTTTGAACTGACTTCATGTCAACTACGTCTGAATGAATCAATTCTAAGGGTTTAGTGTTTCTCTGGACATTCTTCCTGAATGATTTCTTAGCATGCTTAGATTCTACGCAAATCTCACACTTATAACTTTTATCCAAAGTGAATTTGGGTATGCAGCCTACGCTAGCCAGTTTATGCATTGATTTGTAATTTACATGACCAAGTCTACCATGCCAAACATTCGATGACACACACATGTAAGCAGAAGAATCATTCAATTTCACTTCAGGACAGGTTACATTAAGTTTGTAAAGACCTCCAGTCTTATAACCCTTACCCACATAATCATTGCCCTTAGTTACTATAAGTTTTCCAGACTCAATTGAAACTTTAAAACCCTTATCATCTAAAACAGAACAAGAAACAAGATTTTTGCAGATGTCTGGAACATGAAGAACTTCATTCAATGTGAGAGTCTTGCCAGATGTGAGCTTCAGACCGACCTTTCCTTTTCCTGCAACCTCTGATGCAGATGAGTTACCCATATAGAGTTTCTCGCCTTCCCCTACCCTCTGGTAGGAGGTGAACAGGTCTCTGTTCCCACAAACATGCTTGGTAGCTCCAGAGTCTACCCACCAGTCCATCACATTGGTCACCAAATTAACTTCAGACACTACTGCAGAAAACTCGTCCTTGTTCTTTTCAACCAAGTTAGCACTATCCTTTTTGTCCTTACGATGTCTACAGTGAACTGCCATATGTCCAGTAACTCCACACGCATAACAAGCACCCTTAATTTTAGTAATGCTAGACTCTGGTTTTCGAAACATACCTTTCTTGGGAGGACCACGCTTAGAGTTACGATTGTTACTCTCACCTTTTCCAGCTTTGGAATATCTGTGTTCAGTCATATGAGCTTTGTTACTCATGTCCCTTGCAGAAGACACGTTCTTATCCTTGGTGCACAGCATCTCTTCCACTTGAATTTTCTTTCCTAATTCAACCATGTTGATCTCGCCAGTTTCATGTCTTAGCTTTTTCTTGTATTCAGACCAAGAAGATGGTAACTTCTCAATTACCGCAGATACTTGAAACGTCTCATCAATGACCATACCTTCAGCAAGAATCTCATTAATGATCTGTTGAAATTCGAGAAATTGATCAACAACAGGTTTATCATTCGTCATCTTGAAGTCCATAAACTTCGCCACCAGAAATTTCTTGCTTCCTGCAGTCTCCGCTTGATACTTTGCTTCTAACGCAGTCCACAAATCATAAGCACTGAAATTTTCTTTAGCATTGTAAAAATCATACATCGCATCTTCCAAACCATTCATGATATGATTTTTCGCCAGAAAATTACACCTCTTGTTATACTCGATCGCCTCCTCAGTTAAACCTTCAGCATTCATCAATTCAGCATGTGGAACAAGTACATAATCCAGTTCATGATGGCTTAGATAAAATAGCATCTTGGATTGCCATCTCTTGAAATCCTTTCCGTTAAACTTCTGTGGTCTTTCAACATCGTTCTTTCCCATTGTTACAAGGAATATTAATGTGTTAAGATTGTTTGAATCTTGCAACAATTGAAGAAACGTCAGATGTATCAAACAATAATATAAAGAACAGTATCAAACAACTCTACCACGAACAAATTGATGAGGGCAGAATCACAGGTTCAACAAGCTGTCCTTAACACATTAGTTCGCGGGTATACTCTGAAGTAATGCTAAACCCCAACGTGCGAAGATGTGTCCAGGATAAGACTGCCCGATATAACTTGAGTTAGCACAACGCAAGTTACCCACTCTTGAACTCAGCAACAGGGATGGAAGCAAAACGCCGCACAAAATATAAGAAGAAGAAGAAAAGTAGACCTAGAGATAGTCGCTGCTTTTTTTTTTTTTAAAAACAGAATTTCGAGTCATATTTATAGGATGAGATACTTGCAAATCAAGTTAGGTTTTTTTTGTTTTCTTCAAAAACAAGTAAAACTCGTAAAAGGAATTTCCCACAAATAAAACTCTTAAAAAATAATTTTGGAATTAAATTCCTAAAGAAAAAATTCTCCAAAAAGTAAATCCGAATAGGAAAGGGACTTGGTGCATGGTATACGCGTATATCGCATGGGTCAAAATATGTATTTTTGCCCACCCGCTCCACCCACGTTTTACAATTCATACATAAGTGTATGATTATATAGTGGAGCTCCTCTTTAGTTTTCCACAATGTGGGACTAAAGGTTCCACTTCATTCACCCAAAAATGAGTGAGTATCCTTAGACCCTTAGGTCATTAGATCAAACCATACCAAGACCATAAAATCTTTTTAATTAAAACTCATTTTCTCCAACAATATCAATCCTCACTATTTCCTTCTAACTCCACCAGTGCCAATTCCTGCAGTATCTGCTTGCAATAACCGAGAGCACCAGACTTGACCAACTCCTCATCAGTGAGGCCACCTTGTTCCATTCATTTTGTAGCACCTATCACCTGCAATTTCTTCTTGTTGTCTGCAACAGCAACAACAACACCATAGTACTCATTGCACATCCATCTCATCTACTACAGCTCCATTCTTCAATCTTAGCAACAACCATTAGAACTGCAACCTCCAATTCCTTGCTCAGCTTCCTTGTTCAAATAACAAAATCAAAAACCCCATCTCACTGTCTTCTAGGCCAACTGAACTCAAGAACTTCATCATAATCCCATTATTCTTCACATGAAACAACATCAACACAAATCCATCTTCACATTCAACAAACCCATACTTCAATTTATGGAAAATTCACCATTCTATTCATCTTCTTGCTTCAAATCACAACAACAATTTCAACTATTTCCATATCTTCTCTCTGGATTGTTTCGAGCATCAATTCTTCTCTCACTCTACTGGAATTTCAAGTCTGAGTTAAAACCACTTCTCCTGATTCGTTCTAACTCATTAATTCCTTCTTCAACTGAGTTCTCGATTGAGAATTCAAACTTAGCAGAACCCTAACTCCATTAACCAACAACAACAACAATAACAGCTGTAGGAAGTCATCTTAAACAATTCACCATCGTCTTCATAATTCCATCAGCAGTATCAGCTTCTTACCCCTCTCCCTGATTTCTCTGAGTTCCTACGAAGCCATCTCCATTTCTCTCTTCTCTCTCGATTTCAGGTGGACTGTTGTAAGAGTGAGACAGCCGGTTCTCGACTTAGGGTATAATTTGGGGATGGATTTAAACGCCCCACCATTAGACACCCCTGATTTGGATACGATACTGAGATTGTCCCTTGTCCTCGACTGGCTCCGATCACTCGCTTGCAGGCAGGATGACCAAATTTCTCTTCTTGATAAAAATAGACGCTTTCTTCTTCTTTTGCTCCAAATGAGTCCAATGCACCTAATAATCTCAAAAACAAACATAAGATACATAATTTACATGAAACTCGCAAAGAAAGCATAAACAATAGAAATCTAGGTATTTATCACACCTATCAAATTACCCCACACTTAGTCTTTGCTAGTCCTCGAGCAAATCAAACAAAACAAGTTCTAAAACATACATACAACTTCGTGTCGTCAAGGCTACGGTCACACTTAGCACGTGTAACAAGACTTTAAACCCCTAGGTGTCCCTAGTGGACGATTTATAGTCTCGTGAGGGTTTACAAGAGATATACCCACAAAACCTACTTTTCCAACTTATTAGTTCTCCGAAATGATAGCACCCAATGCACTAAGAATACATAGAGATTCTGCATACTAGTAATAAGAAGTTAGACACATAAATGAACAAAATCTCATCCTTAAAAGTTAAGAGATAAATAACCATCCCTTCTCAAAATAAATTCGGGTTTGGAGTGATCAAAAGTCTCGACTTTGGCTCACAAGAAAGGGTTTTATGAAGTTTCTTTCAATAATAAACAACTTTTTATGGGTCACACATGTGTCCAGGTAGGAATGAAGAGAGAATCCTGCGACACTTTGAATGGTAGGAAGAAAAAACCCTCCGAAATATTTTAAAATCCCACATCTTTTATGTTTTTTAAAAAAAAAAAACCCATTTTTTTCTGACGATCTCTACGAAAGGAAATCAACCACTTAACGAAGGTGGGAATATGCTTACTTACCTCGTTATCCGTTCGACGTGCAGTTAGCACCACTCTCACATCATCCATAGAAACTTCCTCGATCTTCAACTGTCGATGATAACTCTTGAACTTCTTAAAATCTTGACAATGTGATTATTTCCTTTATTTCCTTGTTGCTTGAAACTTCATTATGGATATTCCTTCTTTTCATTGGCTTTATTGAATGAATGAAAAACCAAAAACGAACCAAAATATAATACAATACATTGTTCTTATCTTTTTTTTTTAATTGAGACAAGAAAAATAAAACAAATACAAAATGAAAACAAAACAAAATAATAAAACTAATAATGCACCTAATAAAATTTTCTCTTGTCTCTTTTTTTCTTTTTTCTTTTTTCTTTTTTTATACTTTTTTTAAATCTTTTTTCTTTCATTTTTTTTGTAATGAGACAAGAGAAATAAACACAAACTGAAAATAAAAATAAAATAAGTACAAATGACCATGGTGTAAGTATTTTACCGCTTGATTCTTCATAACGTGTATGTCTCGATATCATAAACTTCTTGAACTCTCATCCTTGATAATCTTCGCTCTTGTACATAAAGTCTTCAACTTATAAAATTTTGCTCCTTGTCTTGTTGCTTTACTTGAATCTGAAATATGCTCATTTCAGTACCGTTGCTTATAAACCTTTAACGTCTTCAGCTTTCCTTTGAATTTGTGATGCTCCTCTTGTTGATGATGGTGGTGTTTCTATGGACCTGTTAGTGTAGAGAGAGATAAAGTGGATGATGCTAACTACGAACAAGATTACAAGTGGTATGTAATTTAGCAATTCTATGTCACCATCATGATTGAAAAAATAGCACTCAAGAGATCAAAGTAGTGCTTCTATTGATGGGAGGTTGGGTCATTCTACCCGGAATTAACGTACGGTGACACACACTCTAAAAGCACATAATTTTGAAGGTCGGTGCCTCACATTATGTAACATGGGTAGTCTCCACTATAGAGGACCACAAATCTAATACCGAATTCATTCTGCACCTCATTTTCCACTGGCATGGTTAAATCCAACTTTAACTCTCATACAAGTAAGAAACCGATCATGTACTCTGTCATCTCTAAGTTCAGTCACTCTTATGAGAATATCGATGTAATCTTAGCGACATGTATACTATGTGACTCTAAACTAACTACAAGTTTGAGTTATTCATGCAATTGTTTACAAAAAAATTGAAAAATCATTAAAATTTTACAATGCAAATGCTTAATCACTCCCCCACACTTAAACTTTACATTGTCCTCAATGTAAATTGAATCGTCCAAAGAAAGTCAAGGTGGGAAATAAATACCACATGAAATGTGACAAGAAATCAGAAAAATAAATAGAAGACAAGAAAAAAAAATAATCAATGCTTGAGTAATCTACATTCAAAAATGCATCATACTCAAGCTCATCCTCAAGCTCCACCATTCAAAATTAAATAGAAAACAAGAAAAATAAATAGAACACTCAAAAATGCATCATCCTCAAGCTCCACTCTTTGAATATGCTTTTGATCATTATTAAGATCAATGCTTGAGTAATCTACACAAGTGTCATCATATTCCTCTTCATCTTCATCTTGATCCCAAAAAGACTCCATTGTACACTCCTTGTTGTTGTCACCATGAGTTGTTTCAAGCAATGTATCATAATCACCGTCACATTCATAGGTAACATAAGATTGGTCCTCGCTGAATTTAGTGTTTTCAATCTCGAACTCATCATTTTGAATAGGTGAATGATCATTATTACGATCAAGAGTTGAGTTAACTACACAATTATCAACGAAAGTGTCCAAGGATTGGCCTTTTTCAACATTAGCATCAATCAAATATTCATCACAAACCATATGCACATTAAAATTATCCATATCTTCCTTGCATTGATCAATGCCTCTTCGCAAGTTAGCAATACCTTCACAAAGTTCTTGGAGTTGCTTGTCTGTAGTCTCACTAGCTTTTTGAAACTCTTGTTGTACAAAGTTGGAAAATTTGTCCAAAGAGTTAGAGACTTGTTGTTCACGAGCATAAGAATCCTCTCATCCTTGTGGTTGTTCACGCACATACCCTCCATAAGGTTATTGATGAAAACCATAAGGTTCCATGGAATATTGGTCATAACCAATGAATTGGTTTTGATTATAACCCTGGAATTGGTAGTTGTCATATTGTTGAGGTTGTTGAAAACCGTATCCATTCATGCAGTATGCTCCTTCCATAGTGGTAGCTCAAGGAATGAGACCTAAAAACTACAACCTATGTTTTACCTACAAGTATACAGGGTCTTGATGAAGATAGAATGTAAATAGAGGTTTGTCCACAGGGACTTGGAGGATTTGCTAAAGTTTTCTAAATTTCTAAGGTTATCTGAGTTCAAAGGAAGGTACTAAGGCTTTTGATTCCACTACTTGACCCTAGGCTAAGGAAATTATGATGCAATGTAAGTCTTGTTCTTTCCTGAAAGATTACAATGAGGATTCTACTAACTATCCTAGCCAAATTACCCCTAGCATCAGTTGTCTTTAATCAGCACAACTAATCACAGGCATTTAGCTTCTCTAGCTAGTTTAGCTTAAGGCAGTCTCTCTAGTGGATTGAATTCTTGGCCAAAGACCTAGCTCCACTCCTAGTATCAGCTGTCTTCTAACAGCACAGGTGATCACAAGCAGGTAACCCAAATGGCTAAGCATTCATCCTAAGGCAATTCAGCTCAATAAAAGAACATACAAATACATTAACATTCCTAGCATATGATCAAGAGCTTCCTCTAAACCCTAGCAAGTGAATTAGAACATGGACATGCTTGTAATCATGATACTAACAGGTATAAACATGCTCCACATTACACAGCATACAATTCACATTCAACCTTTATGCATAAGAGAGATTCAACATGAATTGAAAATGAATTTCGAAATTAATATTGAACTGCAAATAGTGCTCACTGGCTAGCCCAGAGATGCCCAATTTTACAACCCCTAACACCCTCTTATAGTTACAACAAAAAAAATCCAAAATCCCCAAATCAGTAAAATTAGGGTTTACAAAAAAATCTAAAATTGACCTTTACCTAATCTCTGAAATCAATCAATGGTCTCGACCCATTCTTCTATTGCTTCTCCTCTTCCGTAATTGGTGGTTTGATTTCATTAACTCTGTTTCTCTCAAACCTAGTTTCTAGGTTCACTGTTTTTGAAAAGATAAAAGGGTTGAGAGAGAAGGAGCTAGAGAGTATCATGGTGGTGTCCTTTAGTGATGGAGGGGGTGGATGATTGATGGGGTACAGTGATGGAGGTGGTTGAGCGGACATGGTGGTGGTGATGGCGTCACTGTGCACATAAGGGGGAAGAAGAGGATGGGTTCGATATTTTTGGAGTAGGGGGTGTTTGGTTGGGATGGTATAGGGTTAGGTTGTTCGAGTGTGAGGCGGGTACAGCAAATCTTGATGTCTTGCGAAGCTGAGCCGTGGGATAATATCTTCTGGGACGGATCTAACGGCGAGATGGAGACAGATCATGAGCGACCGTTGGATGCCTGATACAACGAAACTGACGGCTCAAGATGGAGTTAGGTGCTGTAGTGTTAGACAGGAGCTTCAGACTTTGATGTAATGGCGATGCTGCGACCGTAGGATGCTGAGATGATCCAATCTGACGGCTAGAAAGGGAAACGGGTATGGATATAGGAAATGGACTTGGGTGAGGTTTTGGGCATCGGGTATGCCAAGCCCATATCTTCTTTAAGAACAATTCTTCCTCTTCAAGCCCACTTCTAGCCTTTTGGTCTTGTGCACAACATTCTTCGTGGCTTCCTTGTGTAATTCCTCCCGTCTTTTCACCGCTTTTCTGCTCTTTTCCGCTCCGCAATTCATCTAACTTTATTTATTACCTAAAAATGCTAAATTAATTAATAAAAATATTTATTCTTGAAAACAAAGAAAATACAGAATATGGGATGAAATGTAGAATTAATGCACAAAAGATGAGTTAAATGCCAAGAAAAATATATAGAAATATACACTTTTTAGGACTCATCAAATACCCCCAAACCTGAATTTTACTTGTCCTCAAGTAAAACAAAACTAAGGAAATCCTACCTATACCACTGTCGCTGGTCTCTCGAATGCATTTAGCGTATGCACTAAGCCTTTTAAACCACTAAGTGTCCCTAGTGGACGAGTGAAGTCTCGTGAAGGTTTGCTTAGAACGTACCTACAAAGTTCTAGGTCAAAATATAAGCTCAGATTCCATCAAATGTGACATGTGCAAGACAGTTTAAGCTCACAGCAAAATGGAGATGTCAATCTAGCTATCTAAGGCACAATCCTAGCACTGATAACAAAAAAAGACATGTGATAAGAGTGTAAAGTGTATCTACACATGTGTCTAGAATGATCGGATGTTATGACTACTAATCACCAAGAGATAGTTTCTCAGGCTAAGAACCAAGGTCGAAATCTAGCTAGCTGTCCGGACTTTACGAGAATTGTGAATGAGTTGGAGGTATTTCACAATTACTCGCGTTGTACATCAATGGCATACACCCTTCCTTGCTTATTACAATGAAACAACAAAATGACTATTTACATGACTCTTATTTACATTGACTATTCTCTTTTTATTTTTGGAACAAGAGATGATGGAATTGATAAATACTTGATTTTTTTGTATTTTTCTGATATGTTTTTATGAATATATACATCGTTTTTTTTTTTTTTTTTTTTTGATAAAGAAACACTTTTGATACATATACAAAAGGAAACAAAAGTTACATGACACTTTGCAAGAGGTAGCCCTTTTTGATGCACCCAGTTAAATTCGATGGTTGTCTTTCTTAATGTAACCTCCACCTTCTATCCCAACCAACCAAAGAACAAGCTAGTCAAGTTTCGTTCAGTATTCTAAAGTGATTGGCAATCGTGACTTCCTATCAAACACCTTGAAGATCGAGGCTATACATGTATTGGTAGATCGTGCGCGTGCAAATTTCTTATCACTATGTGAATTGTGCTAGAATCAGGGTGCCTAAATATCTAGACTAAGACTCCTAATAATTAATATTTGCACAAGAGTCAACATTTCAAGGTAAATGAGCTCCATTTTTATGATTTTTTTTTTTTTTTTTTTTTGATTTTTCATTTTTTCAAAAAGAGGGAGGAGTTTTGTTTTCAATTATAGCATGTTATAAGGGTATATACTGATTATCACCCCTAAACCTAAATTAAACAGTGTCCTCAATGTTTAAAAAGTGCAAAAGAAAGAACTGTACGAAAAGGAAAAACATAAAATAAAATGGAACGTTCAACCTGGTTTATGTACAAGGGTGGACCAATCAGGCCGCATAGACGGGATCCTCCAGATCGGTTTCCTCAATGTCAGGTGGAAGTGGTTCAAGGAACGGTTTCAATCGCTGCCCATTCACTTTGAAAATGTTCTTGTTGGAGACATCTTCAAGTTCCACAGCTCCATGAGGGAATACCGTGCGTACTAGGAATGGGCCGGTCCATCGGGACCGCAATTTTCCTGGAAAAAGATGCAGCCGAGAGTCGTATAACAAAACTTTCTGACCCGGTGTGAATGACTTGCGCAGAATACGCTTATCATGAAACAACTTCATCTTTTGCTTATACAGCTTGGCACTGTCATAAGCCTCGTTCCTCAATTCTTCTAACTCATTGAGTTGAAGTTTCCGTTGTGCACCCCCTTGTCGAGAGAAAAGTTAAGTTTCTTGATAGCCCAGTAAGCTCGATGTTCTAATTCCACAGGAAGATGACATGGCTTTCCATACACTAGACGATAAGGGGACATGCCAATTGGTGTCTTATAAGCTGTTCTATAGGCCCACAAAGCATCATTCAATCTCAATGACCAATCTTTCCTTGACGGGTTGACCGTCTTCTCCAGAATGTGCTTAATTTCCCTATTAGAAACTTCTACTTGTCCGCTTGTCTGAGGGTGGTACGGAGTTGCAACCTTGTGGGTTATGCCATACTTGCGTACTAAAGACTCAAAGTACTTGTTACAGAAATGTGAACCACCGTCACTGATTATAGCTCTAGGGGTACCAAAACGTGAAAATATGTTCTCCTTCAGAAATGAGAGTACCACCTTGTGGTCATTTGTCTTGGTTGCAACAGCTTCAACCCACTTCGAAACGTAATCAACAACAACTAGGATGTATAATTTGCCTTCAGAAATAGGAAATGGACCCATAAAGTCAATCCCCCACACATCAAATAGCTCAACGATCAAAATCGGATTCAACGGCATCATGTTTCTCCTCGAGATACTTCCTAGTTTCTGACAGCGCTCACAAGCAATACAATACTCATGGCAGTCTCTAAACAGCGATGGCCAGTAAAACCCACACTGCAGGATCTTTGCAGCGGTCTTCTTGGCACTGAAATGCCCTCCACATGCTTGGTCATGACAGAAAGATATCACATCTTTCTGTTCCATGTCGGGTACACATCTCCTAATGATTTGGTCTCGGCAGTACTTAAACAAATATGGGTCGTCCCAAAGGAAATGTTTAACTTCAGCCAAGAACTTGGAGCGGTCTTGTCTCGACCAATGTGAGGGCATTCTACCTGTAGCAAGGTAGTTAACAATGTCGGCAAACCAAGGAAGGTTTGACACAGACATCAATTGTTCATCAGGGAATGATTCTCTAATCAGCTCAGATTCATCAATAGACTCACTAGTTAATCGGGACAAGTGATCAGCAACCACATTCTCACAACCTTTCTTATCACGGATTTCGATGTCGAATTCCTGTAATAAGAGTATCCATCGAATAAGGCGAGCTTTAGCATCCTTCTTAGAAAGAAGATACTTCAAAGCCGCATGGTCAGTGTATATGATGATCTTAGATCCTATCAAATAAGATCTAAACTTGTCTAATGCAAATACCACGGCAAGTAACTCCTTCTCGGTAGTCGAATAGTTGAGTTGAGCATCATTAAGAGTTTTACTAGCATAGTATATCACATATGGTAGTCTATCAACACGCTGTCCTAAAACAGCGCCAACGGCATAATCAGAGGCATCACACATGAGTTCGAACGGTAGTTCCCAGTTGGGTGGTTGGACAATAGGAGCTGAGGTGAGGAGAGTCTTGAGTTCTTCCCATGCCTTCACACAAGCAGCATCGAAGTTAAAGACAACATCTTTGACAAGTAGATTACACAAAGGTCTTGAGATTTGGCTAAAGTTTTTGATGAATCGCCGGTAGAACCCAGCGTGACCTAAAAATGATCGAATACCCTTCACAGAGTGGGGTTGTGGTAAATGTTGAATGAGGTCGACTTTAGCTTTATCTACTTCAATTCCTTTTTCCGAAACGATGTGTCCTAGAACTATGCCGGAGTTTACCATGAAGTGGCATTTTTCCCAGTTTAAAATCAGATTCTTTTGCTTACATCTAGACAACACAAGGACCAGATGGTCCAAACATTCATCAAAAGAGGAACCAAACACAGAGAAATCATCCATAAAGATCTCGAGAAAACTATCTATCATGTCTGAAAAAATGCTCATCATGCAACGCTGAAAAGTAGCAGGTGCATTACACAGCCCGAAGGGCATACGTCTAAAAGCAAATGTCCCAAATGGACACGTAAATGTAGTTTTTTCCTGATCTTCCGGTGCAATGTGAATTTGGTTATAACCGGAAAAGCCATCTAGAAAACAGTAGTGACTGTGTCCAGACACACGTTCTAGCATTTGGTCTATGAAGGGAAGGGGGAAGTGATCTTTTCTTGTTACTGTGTTCAACTTCCTGTAGTCGATACATACTCGCCATCCTGTGGTTGTACGTGAAGGGACTAACTCATTCTTTTCGTTCCGAACTACAGTAATGCCTGACTTCTTAGGCACAACTTGAATGGGACTAACCCATTTACTATCTGAAATCGGATATATGATACCCGCATCAAGTAGCTTCAAGATCTCACTCTTAACAACGTCTCTCATGTTAGGATTAAGTCTCCTTTGCATTTCCCTAGATGGTTTGGCATTCTCTTCAAGATTAATGTGATGCATGCAAATGGTGGGACTTATCCCTTTGAGATCTGAGATGGTCCATCCTAAGGCTTCTTTCTGCTCCTTAAGTACTTCTAAAAGCTTGTTTTCCTGTTCTATGTTTAATCGTGAAGAAATGATAACAGGTAAAGTATCAGAAGGACCTAGAAATGCATACTTCAAAGTATCAGGTAATGGTTTCAATTCCTGTTTGGCCTTAGGAGACTCATCCGAAGATATAACAGACTTCTCAGAAAGTGGGAGTTGTTCCATGTAGTCTGCCATTTAGTGATGTCCATTTGAGGTACAGATTCGAGCAAAGATTGGACTTCACCAATGTATTCATCATCATACAACTCCAAGTTAACATCTTCCAAACATGCTTGCAAGGGATCTTTTGACATAATGCCAGTCAATGAATCTTGTATCAAACTCTCAATCATATTGACCTCATGTACATCCTCATCATCAAGATTCACATGTGTTGACTAACATTAAACACATTCAGCTCTACAGTCATGTTTCCAAAAGACAGCTTCAACACTCCATTACGACAATTGATGATCGCATTAGACGTCGCCAAGAAAGGACGTCCTAAAATGACAGGAATGTGACTATCCGGGTTTTGTACAGGTTGAGTGTCTAAGACAATAAAGTCTACAGGAAAGTAGAACTTATCAACCTTAATTAAAACATCCTCAATTACACCTCGAGGGACTTTGACGGATCGGTCCGCCAATTGGAGAGTTATGGGTGTTGGCTTCAATTCTCCAAGACCTAACTGCGCATAAACAGAATATGGCAGGAGGTTCACACTTGCACCTAGATCTAATAAAGCTTTATTGACCATGTGGTTTCCTATAGTGCAAGAAATTGTTGGACAACCTGGGTCCCTAAACTTAGGTGGAGTTTTGTTCAGAATGATGGAACTCACCTGTTCAGCTAAGAAAGCACGTTTGTGCACATTAATCTTGCGCTTTTGAGTGCACAAGTCTTTGAGGAATTTGGCATATGCAGGGATTTGCTTAATTGCCTCAAGAAAAGGAATGTTGATGTTGACTCTTTTGAACAGTTCTAACATCTCATTGTAGTGGGTGCTTATCTGTTGGCGAACTAACCTCTGAGGATATGGAGCAACATGAGCATTAGGAGTTAGAGGGATATTCACAACAGTGGGATTGTCGGCTTGCTAATGTGCTCAGGCTCCTTTTCTAAGTTGGAGGTGTTCTTTGGTGGTGCAGGCAATGATATGTTTGGCTCAGATTCATTTGATTGTGGTATGCCTACATTGTTCTCAACAATCTTACCACTTCGGAGAGTGGTGATGGAATGGACTTGATCGGGTGAGGTTTCATTGCAAGATGATGTGCCTGCTTGAAATATCCTCTTTGGATTTTGTTGGGGCTGGCTAGGAAGTTTACCCTTTTCTCTTGTATTCAGTGCATCGCAAATTTGACCCATCTGTAGTTCTAGAGCGGAGACTCGTTGATCAGTTGCTTTCTCATTTTTCATCAGATGTTGGGTCAACTGATTGATACTCTCTTCGATGCTAGACAATTTCTTGTCAGCAGTGTATTGAGGGTACGACTGCTGTTGAGGATTTTTAGGGTATTGATGGTGGGGTATTTGATAGCCTTGATTGTTTTGATAGCTTTGAGTGGGTTGAGATGGTCCTCCTTGAATGGGTCCTTTAGACCATGAAAAATTGGGGTGGTTCCTCCATCCTGGGTTGTAGGTCTGTGAATAAGGGTTATGCTCTTGTTTTTGAAACATAGCATGTGCCTGTTCTAGCCTAGATTCTTGGAATGCATGCATTTCCGGACAATCACTGACCTGATGGTCAGAACCGTTACATATATCACAGATAGCCATTTCGACATGTTCACAGAAAGCAGTGGTAGAAGGTTTTACGTTTTTCTGAAGTTCTAATGCTTCTATTCTTCTTGCTAGTGCTGCCATTTTTGCATTTCCCTCAAAATCAGACTCAATTCTATGGACCTTATCTACAGGTGTAGTCTTTCTAGGTTCACGAATGGACTCCCATTGTTGAGTTTTTTCAGCAACTTCAATTAGGAAAGCCCAAGAGTCATCAGCACTTTTATCTGTGAAGAGTCCATTGCACATAGACTCTACAATTGTTCGGGTGGAGACATCTAAACCTTCATACAAAATTTGCACAAGTCTCCATTTTTCAAAACCATGATGGGGACACTTAAGCAACAATTCATTGAATCTCTCAAGATATCTAGCTAAGGTTTCACCTTCTAATTGTACAAAGCTGTTCAAATTTGCGAATTGTCGCAGTCTTGTGATTAGGGAAAACTTTTTGAAAAACTCTTTTGTGCGGTTGTCCCATGTCCTAATTGACTGTGGATGTAAAGCATACAGCCATGACTTGGCCTTTTCCTTCAAAGAGAAAGGGAATAGTCTCAACTTTAGGGTTTCGTCAGACATCTGAGTGAAACGTATAGTTCCACAAATCTCCTCGAATTCTCTCACGTGATGGTAAGGGTTTTCATTTTCAATTCCTCTAAACACGGGAAGCATTTGTATTGTGCTCGATTTTAGCTCATAATGACCAGCAGCTTCTGGTAAAACAATGCACGAGGGTTGACTTGTCCTTGTGGGATACATGTAATCCTTGAGACTACGGGGTTCTTCCATTATCTCAGGTTGGTCCGGTGTGTTTTCCTCAGAAGATGTGGGTATGTCAATTGGGTCTATTGGATTGACTCTAATTAGTCGGTTTGATTGGTCTCTAAAGGTCACAACCATATCCTAATAAGATCATTGATCGATGAAATAACATCTAACAAGCCCACAGTCAATGAAAAAAAACACGACCTAAAATTTGGTTTTGTTGGGTTTTGGTTTCACAATGGGTTTTGGTTTATAAAATGCAGAGCCCAAATTTTTGGTTTGAAAGGGTTAGAAACTTTGGTTTAAAATGGGTTTAGAAAATTTTTGGATTAATTGGGACAAAGCCCAACCAACTAAAAGGCTTTTGGTTCTTGGGTTCTTTGAAGAATTTTGGTGAAAAAATCTTAACTCACGGCCCAACAGAATTTTGTTGCCTCTAAGCCCAACAGAATTGTTTTTGTAAGGTTAGGAGCCCAATGGATGGGATATAAACCTATAGTCCAAATTAAAGTGCAAGCCCACAAAAGAAAAGAAAAAAAAATAACAACAAATAAGTACAAGCCCGTAAAAGAAAGAGAAAACGAAAAAGAAAAATTATTACAAGCCCAAATAGAAAATAAAGAAAAAGAAAAACTAAAATTATTACAAGCCCAAATATAAATACTTAAATACAAGCCCAAAGAAATTTAATGAGGCCCAGTTGGGTTAGCTCATGGGTTAGCCTTACTTGATTTTTGGAGGGAAGCCCAAATTTGGGCTTTTTATCCCTTTTTGTTGCACTAGCCCAGTTGGGCTTGGATCTTCCTTAGCAACTTTAGCAGAATTGCACCAGCAGCAGCAAGCAGGAGGGAGCACCAACAACAGCAACAACAGCTTCTCAACAACAACAGCAACAGCAGCTTCACAGCAACAGCAGCTCCAATAACAGCAACAGCAACAGCAGCTCCAATAACAGTCAGTGCAAGGTAGTGCAAGGCAATGCTCTTAATGAAGCGAGAACAAGAGCAATGCAAGAGCAGGAGAAAACAAGGAAGTTGCAGGTCAGGAACAAGCAAGATTAACAAGAAAGAAAACAGAAAGAAAACAAGAAAGAAAGAAAACAGAAAACAAGAAAGAAAACAGAAAACAGGAACAAGTTGCAGGTCAGGACAAGCAAGATTAACAAGAAAGAAAACAGAAAACAAGCAAACCGCTACCGAGTCCCCGGCAGCGGCGCCAAAAACTTGGTAGCTCAAGGAATGAGACCTAAAAACTACAACCTATGTTTTACCTACAAGTATACAGGGTCTTGATGAAGATAGAATGTAAATAGAGGTTTGTCCACAGGGACTTGGAGGATTTGCTAAAGTTTTCTAAATTTCTAAGGTTATCTGAGTTCAAAGGAAGGTACTAAGGCTTTTGATTCCACTACTTGACCCTAGGCTAAGGAAATTATGATGCAATGTAAGTCTTGTTCTTTCCTGAAAGATTACAATGAGGATTCTACTAACTATCCTAGCCAAATTACCCCTAGCATCAGTTGTCTTTAATCAGCACAACTAATCACAGGCATTTAGCTTCTTTAGCTAGTTTAGCTTAAGGCAGTCTCTCTAGTGGATTGAATTCTTGGCCAAAGACCTAGCTCCACTCCTAGTATCAGCTGTCTTCTAACAGCACAGGTGATCACAAGCAGGTAACCCAAATGGCTAAGCATTCATCCTAAGGCAATTCAGCTCAATAAAAGAACATACAAATACATTAACATTCCTAGCATATGATCAAGAGCTTCCTCTAAACCCTAGCAAGTGAATTAGAACATGGACATGCTTGTAATCATGATACTAACAGGTATAAACATGCTCCACATTACACAACATACAATTCACATTCAACCTTTATGCATAAGAGAGATTCAACATGAATTGAAAATGAATTTCGAAATTAATATTGAACTGCAAATAGTGCTCACTGGCTAGCCCAGAGATGCCCAATTTTACAACCCCTAACACCCTCTTATAGTTACAACAAAAAAAATCCAAAATCCCCAAATCAGTAAAATTAGGGTTTACAAAAAAATCTAAAATTGACCTTTACCTAATCTCTGAAATCAATCAATGGTCTCGACCCATTCTTCTATTGCTTCTCCTCTTCCGTAATTGGTGGTTTGATTTCACTAACTCTGTTTCTCTCAAACCTAGTTTCTAGGTTCACTGTTTTTGAAAAGATAAAAGGGTTGAGAGAGAAGGAGCTAGAGAGTATCATGGTGGTGTCCTTTAGTGATGGAGGGGGTGGCTGATTGATGGGGTACAGTGATGGAGGTGGTTGAGCGGACATGGTGGTGGTGATGGCGTCACTGTGCACAGAAGGGGGGAAGAAGAGGATGGGTTCGATATTTTTGGAGTAGGGGGTGTTTGGTTGGGATGGTATAGGGTTAGGTTGTTCGAGTGTGAGGCGGGTACAGCAAATCTTGATGTCTTGCGAAGCTGAGCCGTGGGATAATATCTTCTGGGACGGATCTAACGGCGAGATGGAGACAGATCATGAGCGACCGTTGGATGCCTGATACAACGAAACTGACGGCTCAAGATGGAGTTAGGTGCTGTAGTGTTAGACAGGAGCTTCAGACTTTGATGTAATGGCGATGCTGCGACCGTAGGATGCTGAGATGATCCAATCTGACGGCTAGAAAGGGAAACGGGTATGGATATAGGAAATGGACTTGGGTGAGGGTTTTGGGCATTGGGTATGCCAAGCCCATATCTTCTTTAAGAACAATTCTTCCTCTTCAAGCCCACTTCTAGCCTTTTGGTCTTGTGCACAACATTCTTCGTGGCTTCCTTGTGTAATTCCTCCCGGCTTTTCACCGCTTTTCTGCTCTTTTCCGCTCCGCAATTCATCTAACTTTATTTATTACCTAAAAATGCAAAATTAATTAATAAAATATTTATTCTTGAAAACAAAGAAAATACAGAATATGGGATGAAATGTAGAATTAATGCACAAAAGATGAGTTAAATGCCAAGAAAAATATATAGAAATATGCACTTTTTAGGACTCATAACATAGTAAGTACCTGAAACAAGAATTCTCAAAACTATGTCAAAAACCAGAAAATAATAAAAATAAAACAAAAACTAAAAACAAAACAAAAATAAGAAACCAAAAACAAATAACAACTCGATGCCTCCCCGGCAGCGGCGCCAAAATTTGATAGCTGTCGTAGGCGTCAAAAATAATTACACTTTCTTAATGAAGCAAGGGCAAGAAATGATCGTTACCACAGAGAGGTCTAAGTTGTCAAGATGTTTCGGTTTCCTATATAAACAAAAGGGGGATTTTTCTGATTTTATATACTAAACTAATAAAAGCAAACAATAAAGGTAAACAAATCAAATCAAGGATGAGAAATATTGGGTAAAGGTTTCTTCTTCAATTGTAAACAAGTTTTTGAATATATGAATAGAATTCGTATTTAATCTCGCTATCAACAAAAGCCCTAGAATACCTTATTGCAAGAATACTCTGTAAATTTCCTAACTCAAAAATGCATCATCCTCAAGATCCACCCTTTTAATAGGCTCTTGATCATCATTAAGATAAATGCTTGAGTAATCTACACAAGTGTCATCATATTCCTCTTCGTATTCATCTTGATCCCAAAAAGACTCCATTGTACACTCCTCGTTGTTGTCACCATGAGTTGTTTCAAGCAATGTATCATAATCACCGTCACATTCATAGGTAACATAAGATTGGTCCTCGCTGAATTTAGTGTTTTTAATCTCGAACTCATCCTTTTGAATAGGTGGATAATCATTATTACGATCAAGAGTTGAGTTAACTACACAATTATCAACGAAAGTGTCCAAGGATTGGCCTTTTTCAACATTAGCATCAATCAAATATTTATCACAAACCATATGCACATTAAAATTATCCATATCTTCCTTGCATTGATCAATGACTCTTCGCAAGTTAGCAATACCTTTACGAAGTTCTTGGAGTTGCTTGTCTGTAGTCTCATTAGCTTTTTGAAACTATTGTTGTACAAAGTTGGAAAATTTGTCCAAAGAGTTAGAGACTTGTTGTTCACGAGCATAAGAATCCTCCCATCCTTGTGGTTGTTCACACACATACCCGCCATAAGGTTGTTGAGGAAAACCATAAGGTTCCATGGAATATTGGTCATAACCAATGAATTGGTTTTGATTATACCCCTGGAATTGGTAGTTGTCATTTTGTTGAGGTTGTTGAAAACCATATACATTCATGCAGTATGCTCATTCCATCGTAAGTACCTGATACAAGAGTTCTCAAAACTATGTCAAATACCAGAAAGTAATAAAAATAAAACAAAAACTAAAAACAAAACAAAAATAAGAAACCAAAAACAAATACAACCCGCTGCCTCCCCGGCAGCGGCGCCAAAATTTGATCGCTGTCGTAGGCGTCAAAAATAATTATACTTTCTTACTACTCAAAATATATAATGAAGCAAGGGCAAGAAAGGATCGTTCGCACAGAGAGGTCTAGGTTGTCAAAATGTTTCGGTTTCCAATATAAATAAAGGGGGATTTTTCTGATTTTTATATAATAAACTAAATAAAAGCAAACAATAAAGGTAAACCAATCAAATCAAGGATGAAAAATATTGGGTAAATGTTTCATCTTCAATTGTAAACAAGTTTTTGAATATACGAATAAAATTCATATTTAATCTCGTTATCCTCAAAATCCCTAGAATACCTTACTCTTCTCCCTGATTTCTCTGAATTCCTACGCAGCCATCTCCATTTCTCTCTCGATTTTCAGGTGGACTGTTGTAAGAGTGAGACAGCCGGTTCTCGACTTAAGGTATAGTTTGGGGATGGATTTAAATGCCCCACTATTATACACCCCTAATTTATATACGACACTGATATTGTCCCTGGTCCTCGACTGGCTCCGATCACTCGCTTGCAGGCAGGATGACCAAATTTCCCTTCTTGATAAAAATGGACGCTTTCTTCTTCTTTTGCTTCAAATGAGTCCAATGCACATAATAATCTCAAAAACAAACATAAGATACATAATTTACATGAAAACTTGTAAAGAAAGCATAAACAATAGTTATAAATCTAGGTGTTTATCACACCTATCAGCCGGTGTTAAACTATGCTGCTAGCTGCCGTTACCACCTCATTCTTTCATTATGGAACATCAATTCCATACGTTACCCGTTACCACCTCCTTCCACTTTACTCAGACGTTTCTATTTCTTACGAGACCAGAGTACGTTTGGGTTACGACTTGTATAAATATGTCTTACCTATTTCTACAAAACAACAAGTTTTGGTCAGGAACATACAACACTCAGAAATCACTTATTAGATTTCCCATATGTTAGCTTTCACTTTCTGATACAAGTCAAACAACTACTCTTTCAGAATAAATTATTCTGGTCTCAATACTCTCTTCGCTTCCCTCCCCAAAACCAACCCTTCTCCTTCACTTTGTGAGCGAAGCAAGTCTGGAACATCCATTTCTTGGTTTAGGCCGGATCTGTACAGATTGATCTCTCGAATCTAAAGTACTCCCTTGCAGTACATTGTTTAGGGTTTAGACTCGTTTCTCACCTACTCACGCGCAATTACCAAAATCAGCCGAAACCGTTTTCACCCTCAAACAATTGGCGACCACAGCGGGAGGATTGATCTTTCGGTTACGCTGAAAACCCTCGAGCTTATTGTTCGATTTAGATCTCGAAACGGTAGCAACAATTAATCCGATCCAGGATCAACGACCCAGTTGCCAGTCGCGATACAACAAGAGCTGACTTGGGACTTCCAAGGAGGGAAAAGCAAATAATCCGCTCAGGATCGACGGCCCAGTTGTCAATGATCACGCAACGAATAATAATTGGGGACTTCTCAAGGCGATTCGATGCCGTCCATGAAATTCGGACTTGCGGTTTGGGATCCGTTTTATTGAAGCAGGTAATAAATGAAAAAAAAAGGGTAAGTCCGGTCAGGAAGCATAACTGATTATTGTGGGTTTACACGTTGAAACCAAACACAATGTTATTCCCAAGTTTCATCCCATACCTTCCCCCATCATTCAACATTCAAGGTTTCACAATTTTCCTAGATGATTTGATACATACACTTGCAACTCAGACTTAACGTATCAAAAGACCATTATCCCAAAATAATCCAAAAACTCTTATAAAAGCAATCATCTATCAATCCAAAAGAAAAACCGAACCATAAATTAGGCGTCTCTTTGACTTTCGGAAAAAAAAAACACTAAGGAAAGAAGTTTCAGAAAAGTAACACGCTCAAGGAAAATCACTCCACAACGGCTCGTTCTTCTTGGAGAAGACGTCCCACATATCTTGAAGGGACGCCTGCTTCAGTTTCAACTCCTGATATAACCTCTCCAACTCTTGGGACAACTTAGCAACCTCTACCTCCTGATGATTAATCGAATCTGCGGAAGAATCGTCAACCATTTCAGCTTGCAGTATTTGGATCTCGGAAAATCCCTTGCAGAACCAGGAAACATTAAATTCAAGATCTATGCACATATCCCGGTGAAACTTCCAGCTCGTGATCACATCTCCAGAAACAATGTGACCAGTCAAGTTGCAATATGTTAGATCGAAGATAAAGCTTCTTCCACACGCTTGACTAATGAAAATCGGCTAGTAAGCTTCTTGGTCGTGGCAATATGTCCGTACTTTTTCCATATCCTGGTATACAACTCTGCATGCTTAGATGGCACGCTGAAGCCTCTAATCAACACATGATCTTCGTGAGGAGTCAAATATGAAGGCACAAAAATGATGTCTGCAACCGAAACTGTGACTGACAAAGGATTCCTAACCACGATTACACCGGTGGTCGCCAAAGTACTTTCCACCACCTGGGTTTTGGCGCTGTCAACATACATTTCCAAACCACATGTGGGCGTGGTTTCCACGATTGGACCTTCATCATGGTGAGTCTCCACCTCAAGGTCGCCTCCAGAAACACTTACTCCCTGCAACATTACAATTTAGTTTTGCTCCAAAAACAAGAGGAAAAAGAGGAGAAGAATGCGTAAAATTACCAACTCATTTGCGGGCTCGCCAGAAGAAGACTCGACATTACCTACAGAAACGTTTTCACCACTGGATCCTGGACCCTTTTCAGGGGACTTATTTTCCAATTTCTGATTATGCGAAAGCCTAGCAAACGGGTTCGCGTCTTCAAGACCCTAAATTCGGAAATAAAAGTATTTTTTTTTTAAAAGGGTGAGAGGGAGAGAGAAAAACGGAAAGTTAGGGCGAATCAGTCGAATTTAGAAGGATCCATGCGTACCCGTGTGTTGAAGGGACGGAAAGTCACGAGAGCTGACGGGCCCGACTGGAAACCACCTGCACGGTCCTTAGGCCTCCGCTCCTTTTTCTGGGAACCATCCACGTCCGGGCTAGGGGATTTCGTTTGGTCAAAGAAAGATCCCTCAGCAACGGATGCTTTGCTAGGATCGCAAGAGAAGGCTTACCGTGGGTATTCTATGCTACAGTTTTCACAAATTGCTGGATGAAGAGGAACTTACTCTGCCATAATGCATTATACTTGGAGGTAGTCGAAGGATTTCTTTCCGAAGGCAAGAAAAGGAGACTTTTACCCGACATGAGAACACTAGCATCAAGGACGACTGGTAATGAGTCCCCTGGGGCTACCGGATGACGTACGGGAGGGACCCCCTGGTCGAAACCCATATGCCGAGACGCTCGATCAATACTATAAGAGACTGCCAGACATGAGCCTCAAAAGAAAGACGGTATATAACCATGGATACAACTTCGCATGAATACAACCGCTCCAACGCTCATTTTCCTTTCGTCAGAAAGCAAAGACATGTTCGGAGCAGAAGCAAAAGTATTAACCTGGACTATGGATGTACACACCGGGTCCCATAGAAGAAAGTTGATCGTGTACGAGCTGTCGAGGAAATCAACCAGTTTTGAACCGGTTCTTGGGGGCCTATTCGACTGACGAAGTATCCTCGAACCACCACAAAACTCGGGAAAAGAAGCTAACGGTTTAGGAGCGTATCTTTCGAAGTGCTCCCATAACCATGCCTGGAGGAAAGCAGCATGAACATAGGAGTCCACTTTCATGTAGCCATTGGAAGCACGCATTCCGCAACCAGATGATCCAAGTGTGTGTACAGAGATCCGAGAAACAAGCTACCAATGGGGAGGATGACACCTTTCGCTAATTTTATGGAGAACTTGACAAGCTCTGGCCTTATCTCCTTCTTACCAGAGCCATCATCGAAAATATCCCTGGATAACCAAAGGGCCAAAAATGCCGCAACGTGAATGTACTACTATTTTGATCAGGTTCCAACCCATCAGGAAACCATTGAGATACCCACTAGCTATAGAAACACCTTGTCTCGTTTTTCTTCCGAACGAACCCTTTCGATTTTGCAACCAGGGCAGCGCGCATTCCTTCTTCATCTTCTGATAACTCAATGTTGAGGTTTCCTGTTATGGGAAGATTCAACAAAACGACCACGCTTTCTAAGGAGATAGTCATTTCACCCCACCTGCATATGGCCGTATGATTTTCTGGGCACCATCTGGAAATAAAAGCAACCAAACCTAAGATATCTTTCCTGATTTGAAGTGATGCAGAAGCCGCGACATCTTTAATGATTTGTGCCTTGGTCAAGCTAGCTCTTACACAGTCTTGACTCATCATAAATTGCATCCACTTGTCAAAGGAACGCAAAGGACTCACGGAGATTTTAAAATCAACAGGAGAGGCAGAATACTCTTTCCTCTGAAGGAAAAACCATATAACGTCCCCTGGCGAGACCGACCAAGCCCCTCCATCACTCTCCGGACCGGTCAGAAGAATCAGCACATGCTTAAGATAACTTCTCCTAGCAGAAAATATCGTGAAGAATTCATCATCCACGTTTGGATTAGAGTTGCCAACGTCTTTTGGCACAACGGGGCTCTCCTCAGGCGACATCCCAACAGAATTTTTTATGTTGCTTCCGCTAACAAATTATCTACGCCAAAAGAAAAATAAAAGAAGTTACTACAAAGTGCACGAGAGCTATTTTGTCGACAACGGAGAGTCCATTTCATACGCGAGCCAACCTTTTTTTTAATCACAAGTCATAATACGCATTACCGAAGAAATGAAGGCTAGCAAACTCTACACAACCACGGAGGGCACACCCCTGGAAAAACCATACCTTACAATGGAAGCACACACCCGGCCAAGAAGGCATGCTCCACCGCAGAAAATCGACACATGGCCACGCCACAAAAGAAAGGAAACCCTACACAACTAGTTTTTCATGGAAAAAGGGATCGATGGTAGTCGTTTACCCATGCATACCTACTATTGCATAATAATTGAGGTGCTCAACGCTACCGCGGTGTTCACGCTAAAGATTTCTACAAGTCATTAAAAGCCTACCTACAGCTAGGGTTTGCACCGGGACAAAGAGACAATATTTTCTACGGATTTATGGAAGGCATGCCTATGGTTAGGGTTTGCATCAACACCAGGAAACAAGAAAAACAACTTGAAAAGGAAACGCTGAAAGACATACCTGGAATACACTTGCTCGCTTTATTTGCTACCGTACATCCAGGAGAACAAAGGTGTGAGACAAAAGGGAGAGTTCGGTCCCATTTATAGGTGCGAAACTTTGGAGTTTGGATAGCGAAATGACTTCCTATTTGAGTCAAGAGGCAGTTGGGCCCGCGAAGACAAGACAACACCGTATCAAGCATCCCATGCCACAACATGTCAGCGCCGCACCGATCCAAGTCGCGCCCAAGCTGCACCAAGCCGATCCAAGTCACGCCCAAGCCGCACCAAGCCGAGCCGAGTCGCACCCAAGTCGCACCAAACCGAGCCGAGTCCCGCCCAAGTCGCACCAAGCCGAGCCAAGCCGCGTCCAAGTCATTCCAAGCCGCGCAACGCCCGCGACCCATTCCAAGCCGTGCAATTCTTGCGGCTCACACTCCTAGCCACACCAAGAACTTGCTAAGCCAGCGCCTCCATGTAATGATGCAAGTAGAATTCATGCAAGGCCGCCAAATCAAGGATCACAGATTCCTAAAAAAAAACACTCTCGAAAAAGGTTAGACGAATCTTCCTATCCATCTTTCATGACCCGTTGCTTTAATTTTTGTCCTTGTATCATCTTATGCTTACCTCACAACAATGCTCATGTTCCGAGCTAAGCAGGGGAATTAGTGTTGATGGTGGTTTTTAGCTTAGGGATAAAATCGTAAAACTGCAATCTGACATGACGTTACTATGACCAATAACACATTTATTGAATTAATCAGCGTGCTTGCGTAAGAATTACCGGGGTACCTTTTTTTTATACATGTGTCATGTTCCACGGCATAACCCTTAGTATTAACTGACATCACCTCTGTATTTTCCTAACCCTAATTCTCCCACCGTGCCAATGACAAACCATGCATCCACGTCTCTGCGCCAAGGCATGCCAACCATGTCAGCCACGCCTTTGCGCCAAGGCATCCCAACCATGCCAGCCGCACCTCCGTGCCAATGCCAAAGCCATGCCGGCCTTAACTATGTCGCTGGCTACCAAACGAAGGGTTGCAACGATCAACAGCCGCCCTTCCATCTGAGATGCAGATCTTGGCCCTCCAAGTTTGTCACCAAAACGCATGGAAAACTTCCGGCCCAATGCCAAACACCACGGTTTGCACCTAAACCATAATTTGGCCGCGCTTACTCTATGCCAAAGCCATGCCGGCCTTAAACTATGCCGCTGGCTACCAAACCAAGAGTTGCAACGATCAACGACCACCTTTCCATCTGAGATGCAGATCTCGACCCTCCAAGTTTGCCACCAAAACGCATGGAAAACTTCCATCCCAAGGCCAAACACCACGGTTTGCACCTAAACCCTAATTTGACCGCGCTTACTCTATGCCACAGCCATGCCGACCTTAAACTATGTCGCTGGCTACCAAATGAAGGGTTGCAACGATCAACGGCCACCCTTCCATCTGAGATACAGATCTCGACCCTCCAAGTTTGCCACCAAAACGCATGGCAAACTTCCGTCCCAAGGCTAAACACCACAGTTTGCACCTAAACCCTAATTTGGCCGCGCCTACTCTATGGCAAAACCATGTCGGCCTTAAACTATGTCGTTGGCTTCCCAAATGAAGGGTTGCAACGATCAACAACCACCCTTCCATCTGAGATGCAGATCTCGGCTCTCCAAGTTTTCCACCAAAACGCATGGAAAACTTCCGGCCCAAGGCCAAACACCACGGTTTGCACCTAAACCCTAATTTGGCAGCGCCTACTCTATGGCAAATCCATGCTCGATGATGGCTTCTAAAATGGAGGGTTGCAATAATCAGCGGCTATCTTTTCCGTCTGAGATGCGGATCTCGACTTTTCAAGTTCGCCACCTAACTCACAGCCCAAAGACAAAATATCACGGTTTGCACCCAAACCCTAATTTGGCCGCGCCTATTCTATGGCAAAGCCATGCCGACTCTACCATGGCCATTGACATGCCACCATGCCACACGTAACACCATGCTACACGTTTTCCCATGAAAACACTCGAGAAATCAACACATGTCACAAACTGGAGATGATCATTAGGGTTTTGGTTTGGCGGTTTACAGCGTGTGGCGTACACTACTCCCTTTACAAGAGAGTTTCATAAGAATGAGTCGGTTAGTAAATGCAAGGAATAATGGTAAAACGTTTCTTTCATTATGGAACATCAATTCCAGACGTTACCCGTTACCACCTCCTTCCACTTTACTCAGCCGTTTCTATTTCTTACGAGACCAGAGTACGTTTGGGTTACGAATTGTATAAATAGGTCTTACCTATTTCCACAAAACAACAAGTTCTGGTCAGGAACATACAACACTCAGAAATCACTTGTTAGCTTTCCCATCTGTTAGCTTTCACTTTCTGATACAAGTCAAACAACTATTCTGGTCTCAACACTCTCTTCGCTTCCCTCCCCAAAACCAACCTTTCTCCTTCACTTTGTGAGCGAAGCAAGTCTGGAATGACCATTTCTTGGTTTATGCCGGATTTGTACATATTGATCTCTCGAATCTAAAGTACTCCCTTGCAGTACATTGTTTAGGGTCTAGACTCGTTTCTCACCCGCTCACGCGCAATTACCAAAATCAGCAGAAACCGTTTTCACCCTCAAACAATATCGATTTTGAATATCATTTAAGGCATTGAAAGTGTATGTTTTCTGATCCCAGAGGATTGCATGCATTACAAGAAAACCCCCTTTTTGGGACTCTAATTTAGCGGCGTTTCTAGTATGTGTAGCAACTTTTGCCCTTTGAAACATCGTAATATATATATTAATGCGAACTCTTAGTACACCGAGTTGCGAGAAGTAAAATATTTAACGACATTTATAATAAAAGTAGTAGGTACAATTTATACGATTTTTTGTTTGAGTCGTAAAACACTTGGGATTTCGACTCAGGATTTACCGGCATAAGTCTGAGATTGTTACCGATTTACAAGCCTTGTCAGTTTTTCTGTCACATTGATAGGTTGATGATGAATACTGCAAATTGCGTCATTTTTCCCGTAATTCATACGTACAACTAAACTATAATACATTTTATCACTTAAAAATTAAAACATCTTGATTCACATTCCAGTTGAAAGAATAGAACACCCATCACAAAAGAAATACTTAAAAAACAAAAAAAAAAGTATATTTTGATGTTTAAGCTTTCATACAATCTTCAGTTTAATGAGACGTATACAGAAAATATATAAATTATATTGACATATTATACTGAGAAAATATTTTTTATATTTTAATTTAAAGATTGAAAAATTAATACTAATATTCTTTCCGTTTCTGAAAAAGAGATACTTCTATTTTTTCAATTTGGCATATTTTTAGGCTAAAATGAAAAAGTGAATAAAAAACAGATGGAGTATCTAAAAAATAAAAGAATAAAATAATACTATAGAAAACGTTATAACAACGTTATTAGACCCGTTATAACTGTTTTAACGCACGTTGTAACCGTTAGATTGGAATTTCGAACCATAATTCTTTTTTATTTTCTATTTAACCGTTATAACTCCCGTTGTTTTAGAATAACGTATAAAAAACGTGTTTTTTTCCTAAATAACACGATTTTTGTCCGAAACGTGCTCACACCCGTCAAAGAGCATTATAACAGTCACGTCCAGTAGTTGTGACCTGAGTGGCAAGGTTTGAAAAACGGGTCACGCCTCAGGTCACAACCACTGGGTGTGACCGTTATACTGCGTTTTGTCGGGTGTGAACATGTTTCGGGCAAAAAACATGTTATTTAGGAAAAATGCGTTTTTTAAATGTTGTGTTAAAATAACGGGCGTTATAACAGTTAAACAGAATATAAAAAAGAATTATGATCTGAAATTCCTATCTAACGGTTACAACGTGCGTGAAAACAGTTATGACGGGTCTAATAACGCTGTTACGACATTTTTTATATATTATTATTTTATTCTTTAATTTTCAAAAAATTAATTATAATTTTTTTAATTTTAATTTAAAAAATAAAAAACATTAAATAAACATTTTTAAATTTTTTCTCTCTATAAAAACGGTTATAACAGGCGTGAAAACGGAAAAAATGGTCTAAAAAACTCGCTTTAAAATGTTATTTAGAAGCAAAAAAACGTAAAATTCAATTTTAAAAAAAACAGTTATAACGTGTATGAAAACGGAAAAACAATCCTAAAAAATTGACGTTATTTCCAATTTATCGGATTTATAGGCACGGGATTTGGGGACCCTCACGATCACGGAATATTGGTATGACCATTATAACGGCCGTTTTTTCAGAAAAAACGAGTGTTTTTCAAACTTTGCTGAGTGGTGACCTGTTTTTCAAACCTTGCTTATAACCCTATTTCCACATAAAAACAAGGTATTTCGTACCATTCGAACCAAAAACATTAACCCTAGACGTTGATTAAACAGCTCTCTTTTCTTTCACTCGCTCGCTTGCGCTACGGGTTTAGGGTTTTCTTCAAGGATCTGAAGAATTGAGAGCCATGCCTCGGTATAGTCTTCATATTCTATCTTAACAATATATTTTGATTTGTTAAGCTTATTCATCATGTTTTATAAGCTAACTTATAAGGGTTTCATCATCATCTTTGTTATTCAGGACTGATGTTTTTTCATTGTTTTTTTCGTGACTTCTTGCAGATACTACTGTGACTATTGCGATACTTACTTGACTCATGATTCGGTAAGTGACCTAATTTTCATCCTTCGATTTTCTCAGAAATTTTTATGTATTTTGTTTAATTGGTTCTTAGCTCTCTAACAATTAAAGGTTTTTTTGGTTAGATTTCTAGTTGATGATTGTTCATATTGGCTTAGTGTACTTAGTCTATGTGTGTAGTGGGTTCCTTGGTTGGCATAGCCAGTGTATGATTGTGAGTTAAGCTTTTTCTGGTAGTGAAGCGAATCCTCATTGTAATTCTAACTATCATATTTCCTTGTTATCAGCCTTCTGTCAGAAAGCAGCACAATTCTGGGTACAAACACAAGGTATTGTATTTTAAAAATGAACACGTTCTTTTTATGTTTTCTCTTAGAAATTTATGTGTTGTGTTAAGCGATATCTAATCTGCGTACTTTTAGGCAAATGTTCGTACGTATTATCAACAATTCGAACAGGAACAAACCCAAAGTTTGATTGATCAGAAGATCAAAGAGCATCTTGGTGCTGGAGGATTCCCACAAATTGGCGGTGCTTTCAACCAGCATCTTGCCTCTTTCCCACAGAGACCTCGTCCTCCAATCATGCTTCCACCTGGTATGCCTATGTATGGATCACAGATGCCCGGTCAATTACCCCCTGGGATGATGAGACCACCTGTTCTGCCACGACCAGCTGGTATTCCAGGTTAGTTGAACTTTGTGCGATTTGTTTCTCATTGTTACAGCATTTTTGTTTGCAAACTGCAAATGTTTTAGCTGTTCTGCAGTTGGGTTAATTTAAGTTTCATAAGAAATGACGTTTTTGTAAAGATTCGTAGATGCTCACAGATGCATGCAATGATGCACTGGCACTAAGATTTTCACAGTGAGCACTATGTAATTCAATTCTAAGATCTTTAATTTTTATCTCTGAGATGACAAATCTGGTTGAGTTAGAAACAATGATTCTTCATAGATCATACATCTTCCCTAACCTTTTATAATTATAAAGACATGTGAGTAAACACCACATTTTAAAACCATGGCCGCAGCAGCATAGAAGAACACATTAATTATTCTTGGATATAATTAGCCTAGTCGTGGCATGAGAAACAGGAGTCTCTTCAACCTAGCCTAGGGTAAGTATTGTAGCGAATATAATCCCTCGCGTCCCACATATTTTATTGGTTGGGGGAAACACGATTTGTATGCACCAAGCTTTTGAACATAAATTAATAGAAAACTTGGGTTAGAACCTCTGGGGATCATTGAACTCTAACTTCCATTTCTCTCGACTTTCAGGATACTGTAATTGAGGAAAATCTTCAACTTATTTATCTTATCCAGGTTAGATGACCTCTTTTGCACACAACTTAGACTACTAGTCACCAAATCTAAAGTCTTCTCTTGTACAGTCTGATTTTTTAGCATGTTCTTTATTTTAAAAGAAAACAGATTCTAGTCAAACTCCAATGCACGGGTATGCTTGTGACTATGCAGCAGTGCTGCACATATGCTCTTTCCAGTTTTCATGTCTTTAATCTCTTTGGATGGTCATTTTCAGGTTATGGTGGTCCTCCAATGTCAATGGCTCCACCTGGTGCTCCTTCCATGCCCATGCAAATGAATGGTCTGCCAAGGCCTCCCACCATGGCTCCTCCACCAACTGTGCCTGGGGGAACAACCCCTACTTCAAATGGGCCCCCTAATCCAGGAGCTATGTATCAAGGCAATCCAACACCTCCTACAAGTGGAGCTTTCGATGGATATAACATTAACAATGCTGCCTCAGGTTTACAGAGACCAACTCAAGGTAGTATAACTGCTCCTTCATGTCTGCTTACTTTTTTGCATATCGGATTATTGATGGTTAAACTTTTAATGCCAATTATTAATTTGTCAAATTAGTCATGACGTGTTTCCCCATTTTCTTGAATGATCCTGTATAGAACATCTTGTGTGATGCTTGGCTATCCAATTTGGTTCACTGGTTCCCCGCTGTGGAGACTTGATCCAGCATGGCCCTAGTAACCGTCAAAACCTCGTCCCTTAATGGTCTATCATTAAGGCTCAACTTCGTGAACAGGATTTCCATTTATTTAAAAACTCCTCTTTTATTTCCATTTATGTCATTAGAAATGTACTTTTGCAATCATCTATTACATGTAATTTTGTTAAGTGAAGATTACCTCGATGCAGACTCAAAAGTCGTCTTGCATTGCTCAACTTGCAATCATATCCTTTTGTTATTGTTTATGTAAACTTTAGAAACTGATGCTATGCTGTAATTTTCGTGCAGATGATCAAAGTTGAACTTTAACATAGCTATTCCAGAGTGCAGATATATGATGTTACACTTCATCCCTTGATAGTCAGAGTTGATATTTTGAAGGGTTTGAAAAACATGTTGCATCGATGTGTAACAGTTCAAAGTTTTCATCGGAGAAGCTTGTGAGCAACAATACTATTAGTATAATATACTGGAATCTATGCTCTTAAAATTCTGTTTCTGTAAATTTTGAATTTATGTAGTCTTGAATCACCAATTAGGTTTTGGTTTGTGTTTTGGACCTGGTAACCTGCTTAACTGAAATCTAAATTTGCTCTATATATCAGTCACCAACTATTAATTTTGTTATGATTTCTTACCTGATTTTATAGTTCACCTTGGCCAGACGCATGAAGGGGGTTCAACTTCATGCCAAGTTGCCAACACATGAGTTGTCTCCTGAGCTGAGAAATTAGAGGGTAGGAGGTTTTGCAGGTTAAAGGTAATTGAAAGGTAATTCATTCTTCTTAAAAATGTGATTGAAGCATTGTAAATTTCCTAGGCTTTGTGCAATTTAAAACACAGTTGGGTAAAAATTGAGTGAGCGAGCTATATTAGAGCCAAATAGAACTCCTATTAAACTAGCTCTTCGGATCCACTATTTTATATTTTCTTGTTCGTTTGGGAAATTATCAGAATCGTGGACTACCTGAGGTTATTTTCAATTTTTTCATGTATTTCTGTAACTTTGTGCGTTCTTCCTTTTATTGCTGTTTGTGGTGTAGTCATCGTTTACCCTGCTTGAACTTGCTTTTGGTTTAGCTCTGTGTTTTCTGGCTGTTCTTGGTGTAGTCATCGTATACCCTGCTTGGTTTAGCTCTGTGTTGCGGCCAACTTTGATGAAAAGGGGTTAAATTTGCCATTGAGAAATATCAAAACTAATTCAGTTAAAAATACTTATTTTCCAAAAATAATACGTTGTAATCCGCTTCGTGGTTATTTCATATCTTTCATTTTGTATATGGTTTCTTCAGAGTTCTGCCTAGTTCTTTCCAGTTTCAATTCAACATTTTAATTTGCAGTCACTAGTCAGGACCTTTAAAGTCTATTAGATTTTTGAAGTGGCAGATTGTGCCGTTTCACAGGGTTTTCTTGAAGTTTTCTTTCCTTGTAAAGAATAATGCAAGGTCTCAAGGAGATAACATGCAGAATGCATGCTCAAAGAAATAAGTTTGCTTTTGATTGTTAAATCTGGAGATGTGGGTTGTTATAATTGCCATTGACAGAGGATCATCATATATACTTGGGAGAGTTGAATATATCTCCACTTCATTGGAGAAGTTAAAATACCAACAGAATACTGATATTAAACACTGCCTTAGAGAACAGTAATCAAGCGTGAGAAATTAGCATGCTAAAAGTGCAGAAAATAAGTGAAGACTAAAAACATTTCACACCCATAGTACAATAACACTGATTCTTCAGTCTAGGTTTTGTAGTGTAAGAACATTCGCATCTGGTTAACGAAGAGTCCCGATTGCCTTCTTATATGTATACCACTTCGCTACGAGGAGATAAGCGCCAAGATTCAGAACACTCGGAACTGCCAATAGGAAATAAAAGTAGTGAAGGTGTCCCCTATTCGAGTTATCTGGAATCCATCCTTGCTTCCCATTTTTTGTGCTAATATCTGTAACAATTGTGACGAGGAAGGTGCTCAAGTAGTTCCCTAGCGCAACAGTTGTGAGCGATAGAGCAGAGCACAAACTTCTCATGGCATCCGGTGCTTGCTCGTAGAAGAACTCTAATTGTCCGATGAACATGAAAACTTCAGTGCAACCAATGATGAAATATTGTGGGATTTGCCAGAACATTGACATGGGAACGTGCGGACGGTCGTAATAGTCATGTTTCTTCACTAATATTAGTCTGTAGAGCTCCAAAATTGCAGCAGCCACCATGGCGAAGATAGAAATGAAGAGGCCAATTCCCATTCTTTGCAGTTGAGTGAAACCATTTTTATGGCCAGTGAACTTTCTCGCAAATGGGACGATTACTCGGTTGTAAACTGGGGCCCAGAAGATAACACTGAGAGTATTGAATATGAAGAGAGACTCAGAGGGTATCTCAAAGCTACCTATGCTGATGTCCATGCTACTTCCTTGTAAAACAAACAATGTTCCCATTTGACGGTATACTGTTGCAAAGATGATTCCAGTGGCCCATACAGGAAGTAATCGGATTAACGCTTTGAGTTCTTCAACTTGAGTAACCGTACAGAGACTCCATGAATTCACGGTCCCATTGATGTGATCCGTTTGTACCTCAACTGCTGCCTTGTCCAGGAAACTGATTGTATAAAATGTTAGTTCAATTAGTTAGGATCTCCTGGTAAACAATCTAAGTGCAGGAGTTTAGTGTAGGCATAAGCTGAAATGCGGAATTACCTCAATGTCTTTGTATGATCGAGCTTGCGGCTACCTTTAACAACAGATTCTTCATCTGAAGTCTCATACAGAAGAGACTTGTCTGCTGGGACTTCGACCCGAAATTTCTTCAAAGTTGCTACTATTACTTGACAGATTCGGGTTAGGGGACTGCCTCCTGGTTTCTGGTTCCTGTATAAACGAGTACCAGAGAAAAAACTCACTACTGCAATTGCCATGGCAACTGCAGGGATACCAAAACCCCAGCTCCAACCAACATTGGTCTGTATGAAAACTAATACTGATGCAGCTAATAATTGTAAAATAAAACCAATTGAAGAAAGAGCTTTTACGCTTCTTTTCAACCTCGTCCGTGTCAGGGCCGGCCTTGAGATGGTGATGCCCCAAAGCTGATACACAAATTGATGCCCTTGTACATGGCTTTATATAAATGGTATATTATTTGATTAACACCGTAAATAAACTAAATGACTATTTAGCTTTTTAGATCATGATTATAAGCATAATGAAATCAAAAAATGAACTCTAATGATCTATTAAAAACTCTAAAAACTTCATTTCCTTTAATAGGATGTTAATACCTCACTGATTCAAAAGTGCACTCCATCTTCCATACCAGAAATCTATCTAAGAAATTCATTTTTTGCTTCTTAATATTTGGAAATGCTGTTGACTTTTCTAGTGAAGAATGGACAAAAAAATCTTTTTTGATGCCCCAAAATATTTGCTACCCAAAACGGTGCTTTGGGTGCTTTGCCCCAGGACCGGCCCTGGTCCGTGTCATCAAACTGATCAGCACCAAAGAATGAAACACAAGGTTTAATCCCTCCAGTACCAAGAGCTATCATGTAAAGCGCCACAAAAAATATTTTAGTTTGAAGCCCGTTTGGATGGCAATTTAATCCTTGGCTGTACGCAAGGCGGTTTTAGTCCATGGACGGATGCTGACAGTGTCAACAACGCCATTCCCTGTCACCAGTAAAGAGTGTCTGATTAGTCCATGAACAGATGCATACCGATAATTAACATTCAAAGAAATTAGAGTTTCAGTGGCATTGAATTGTTACAAAAACATAGATGATAGAGAAAATTGCAATAGTCCAGTATCTTCCAAGGTATGCATCAGCAAGAAAAGCTCCAAGTAATGGTGTAACATAACAATTCCAGACCAATTCGAGACATTATTGACGGCTACAACATTATGTTGGTTGAGTTGCACTTTCAGATAAGTTACAAGATTTGTACTTATTCCATTATGTGCCAACCTCTCACACCATTCATTTCCTGTTCAAATTTCAAAATAAAAAAATCAGCAAACCTCATTGTTATATAACAATCAAACTTAAATCGGATATAACAAAGACGAGTGACTACCTAAGATAAGCGGGCAAGCCTTCCAAGTTCCTGTTTTCGTCTTGTCAGCCGGGTTATTACGATTGTCTACTGTACCATCCTGAGTACAGAAATCTTCTTCTGACATAACTACTTCTACTTTCCTTTGTTCTGCCACAACTACAACTTGTTTTTGCAGTTGCTTTATCTGTTCTTGGATTCCACCTACAATTTGATCACCATTTTAATTCATAAAGATTCTGAACAAAAACTGAAATCATTTAAGAAATGAAAAGAATTCAAATGGTGGGTTGGTTGTGTTTCAATGTGAAATCATGATTTCAATGAGAAAGCAAGAAAAACTTGTCAACAATAAATACAATGTTGGAAATCAAACATTCACTCTTTCCACGTAGCAACAATCACTTCCATAATTCCATTCAGTGTTTACTATAAAGATAGAGAAATTAATTGGCTTCTCAAATTTCAATGTGTTGTTGAAGAACAGTTAATGGAGAACAATGAAACGAAAATTAGAATCGGTTTACGTAATGCGGCATATGCACCGATTCTTCACGAAGGATCTTCTGTATACATTTTATATCATAATCGGATTATATACACTTATATATATATATATATATATCGATTCTGGGTTTAGTGTTCAATGAAAATGATGAACCAAAACCAGAATCGTCATACATGGTCCTTTATATATTCCGTTTCTGATTGATATTGATTAAACACAAAGAACACCAATCAGAATTGGTTAATGAATACGCATCGCATTGATCGATTATGGGAATCTTCTTCGTGTTTGATAAACATCAACAACAATCGACATATGTTAGTGCATATATGTAAACCGATTCTAGTTGATTTCTAGAAAAATTTGACAAAAAAATTTCAAAGTTTTTATACTTAACTTATTGATTAAAAGGATGGATTGAATGGATATAACTCAATCACCCGATTTGTTTGTGATCAAAAATATTGTTTGACAAAAAAATAAATTGGATTGTTGTTTGGGATTAGATTTTAGTTTTTGATCATCATGAAAATTGAAAAAAAATTTGATTTTTTTGATGTTAAGTATTGAATGTTGACTATAGAGATGGAAAAATTAATTGGCTTCTCAAAATTCAATGTGGGATTGAAGAACAATTAATGGAGAACAATGAAACAAAAATTAGAATCGGTTTACGTAGTGCGGCATATGCATCGATTCTACACAAAAAATCTTCTGTATACATTTTATGTCAGTGATCAGATTACACACACTTATATAATATACCGATTCTGGGTTTAGTGTTTAATGAAAATGATGAACCAAAACCAGATTCGACATACATGGTCCTTTATATATTCCGTTTCTGATTGATGTTGATTAAACACAAAGAACACCAATCAGAATCAGTTAATGAATATGTATCGCATTGATCGATTATGGGAATGTTCTTCATGTTTGATGAACATCAACAACAATTGGTATATATAAACCAATTCTAGTTGCTTTTCAGAAAAATTTGACATGGAAATTTCAAAATTTTTATACTTAACTTATTGATTAAAGGGATGGATTGAATGGATTTAACTTAATCACCCAAATCGTTTGTGATCAAAAATATTGTTTGACAGAAAAATAAATTTAATTGTTGTTTGGGATTAGATTTTAGTTTTTGATCATCATGAAAATTGAATTTTTTTTTGAATTTTTTGATGTTAAGTATTGAATGTTGATTATAGAGATAGAAAAATTAATTGGCTTCTCAAAATTCAATGTGGGATTGAAGAACAATTAATGGAGAACAATGAAACAAAAATTAGAATCGGTTTACGTGGTGCGGCATATGCATCGATTCTACACAAAGAATATTATGTATACATTTTATGTCAGTGATCAGATTACACACACTTATATAATATACCGATTCTGGGTTTTTTGTTTAATGAAAATGATGAACCAAAACCAGAATCGGCATACATGGTCCTTTATATATTCCGTTTCTGATTGATGTTGATTAAACACAAAGAACACCAATCAGAATCAGTTAATGAATATGTATTGCATTGACCGATTATGGGAATGTTCTTCATGTTTGATGAACATCAACAACAATTGGTATATATAAACCAATTCTAGTTGATTTTCAGAAAAACTTGACATGGAAATTTCAAAGGTTTTATACTTAACATATTGATTAAAGGGATGGATTGAATGGATTTAACTTAATCACCCAAATCGTTTGTGATCAAAAATATTATTTGACAGAAAAATAAATTTAATTGTTGTTTGGGATTAGATTTTAGTTTTTGATCATCATGAAAATTGAAATTTTTTTTGATTTTTTTGATGTTAAGTTTTGAATGTTGACTATAGAGATAAAAAAATTAATTGTCTTCTCAAAATTCAATGTGGGATTGAAGAAAAATTAATGGAGAACAATGAAACAAAAATTAGAATCGGTTTACGTGGTGCGGCGTATGCATCGATTCTACACAAAGAATCTTCTGTATATGTTTTATGTTAGTGATCAGATTACACACACTTATATAATATACCGATTCTGGGTTTAGTGTTTAATGAAAATGATGAACCAAAACCAGAATCGGCATACATGGTCCTTTATATATTCCGTTTCTGATTGATGTTGATTAAACACAAAGAACACCAATCAGAATCAGTTAATGAATATGTATCGCATTGACTCATTATGGGAATGTTCTTCATGTTTGGTGAACATCAACAACAATTGGTATATATAAACCAATTCTAGTTGATTTTCAGAAAAATTTGACATGGAAATTTCAAAGTTTTTATACTTAACTTATTGATTAAAGGGATGGATTGAATGGATTTAACTTAATCACCCAAATCGTTTGTGATCAAAAATATTGTTTGACAAAAAAATAAATTTAATTGTTGTTTGGGATTAGATTTTAGTTTTTGATCATCATGAAAATTGAAATTTTTTTTGATTTTTTGATGTTAAGTTTTGAATGTTGACTATAGAGATATAAAAATTAATTGGCTTCTCAAAATTCAATGTGGGATTGAAGAACAATTAATGGAGAACAATGAAACAAAAAATAGAATCGGTTTACGTGGTGCGGCATATGCATCGATTCTACACAAAGAATCTTTTGTATACGTTTTATGTTAGTGATCAGATTACACACACTTATATAATATACCGATTCTGGGTTTAGTGTTTAATGAAAATGATGAACCAAAACCAGAATCGGCATACATGGTCCTTTATATATTCCGTTTCTGATTGATGTTGATTAAACACAAAGAACACCAATCAGAATCAGTTAATGAATATGTATCGCATTGACCATTATGGGAATGTTCTTCATGTTGGATGAACATCAACAACAATTGGTATATATAAACCAATTCTAGTTGATTTTCAGAAAAATTTGACATGAAAATTTCAAAATTTTTATACTTAACTTATTGATTAAAGGGATGGATTGAATGGATTTAACTTAATCACCCAAATCGTTTGTGATCAAAAATATTGTTTGACAGAAAAATAAATTTAATTGTTGTTTGGGATTAGATTTTAGTTTTTGATCATCATGGAAACTGAATTTTTTTTGATTATTTTTGATGTTAATAGAAATTATTTGAGTTTTTTTTTAGATATTTAAAATTAGAATTATTAAGATTAATGTAGAGGGTAATTTAGTATTTTCAAACTATTTTTTCATGTAGCTATAGGCCCCAATTTATCCAGGATATTAAAATGTGGAAGAGGTTAATTTAACCGGAAAATTTCAGAACATTAAAGACACTCTTTTTTCTCATTCCCTAGTTTTATGATAAACAAATTATTGAATATTACCTTATGATTAGAGCTTCTCCGATGACATGTGTGTGGAGATAAATGTCAAAATTCACCTACGATATACATCTATTTTCTCTAAAATCATTTTCCAACCCGGATGTCATTAATTAATGTATGCATGAGTTTAGGTAGAAAATGTCAAGGGAAATGTCTAGTTTCCCCACATTCCCCTTGACATTGAATCCTAGTCAGTTTTTTTAAATTAAAAATATATTTTATTTACTAATATTAAATTCTAATACAATATATTACTATTTTTAGATCGAATAAAATCTTAAAATTACTAATCATAAAATTTGCATTTAATAAGAAAATGATCACAAACAACAAGGAAAAAATTTGATCGCGCGCTGCGCGAGCAAATTTGAACGAGTGTCTTCCTAGCCGTTGGATAATTAAGATGTGACGTTATTAAACTATGACTTAACCATAGTTAGAAAACAGCTTCCGAGCGGATTTTTGCAAGTCTTGCTAATCGTTTGATACCTAATATATCTGTGATCCTCCATTTTTGGCGCCAACAAAATAGAGCATATCGTTTATTCTTTTGCAAACCTAGAAAATCATTTCTATCAAGATGATCTAGTTTCGGGTTGGATTAAGAAGATAACAACAGTGATGATTGATGTGTTTATTGTGTTGTACTGCTATTTATCAATTATATCTATATATGATTGGGAAAATTGTGAATATGTTCCGGATTCTCTAATTATGTTGGGGATCTATCCATAACTGTGAAAATTAGTGAATCTGTCCCATCCGTCCAAAATGTCTGTTAAGTAGTCAATGTCGGCCACTGACCGGTCAAAACGAGATATCGTTCCCTGGTAAAATTACGAGTACCCATATCAGTTCTCCTTCATCATATGCTTATCACGTTTTCTTCATTCTTAAACAGGAAGCCATGGCTGAAATCGTGAACCTTCGTGTTCATCTTAAACTGACAACTCTATTTGACTGTTCCATCTCATTGTGACAAATTAATCCTTTATTAGATTTTAAACACTACCATGAATAATCCCAAATTGATAATGGAACCCTAAAGATTCAAATCAATGAATTATGAATTCAAATTCATAAAACTAAAATTTTACACCATTAATGAGTACCCATTTATCAGTTTCATATCAACTAATAAAAATGATTATGGATTTAATCTCAAACAATCATATCAAAAAAAACAAACAAAAAAAAAAGATTCAGATTTAAATTTCTCAAATCCATGGGTGGCAACACTACACCAAATCAAGGATTTTCTTATTGAAAAAAAGCATTACAAAAAAATAGAAGCTAATTTCCCTTACTAAAATAAATGGTTATCGATAGGGAGTAATATAATGTGTGAGAATTTTGCATCACTCTTTTAATCCATTAGGAAAATTAAATAGACTAACACTTTAAGTTCATTACAATATTCATCCTAACTATTTATATTTTACTCTTCATATTTACTTTGTAATGCAAATATTATGTTACAACCGTTGCTAACTCTTTCTATTACTATTAAAATGACCAATAGAAAAATGACATGTGTTTTTTGGTTCTAGACGTTTGTAACATTATTTCTGTTAGAAAATTTGTTAGGTCTGATACCTAACAAATGGCACTTTTCCGGCCTGACAGTTTCCGGTCGCCGGAACTGACGACGGCTTCCGGTAGCCGGGACTGACAATATTCAGTACCCATAAAATTACTTTTTAAGCTTCAATTTAAAGAATTGAACACTGGATATATAAAATATATATATTAAGAACCATAATGATTATATACAAGGAGCAGTAGTTACCCAATTACATTACAAATTACAGACTGAAAATTAGATAGGTACTAAAGAAGTTTTCACTTCACAAAAAGTGTGCTCCTCCAAGCAGGATATGTTTTCACTGCACAAAAAGTAGTTATTGAAGCTTTCATTCATGGGCAGACTCCATAAACTGTTTCCACTTCACAAAAAGTAGTTACTCAAGAAGTTTTCATTCATGGGTAGAATCCACAAACTCGATACGAGACACGGGCCAAATTACTGATTCATTTGCAACATACTCTTTCAAATAAAAGCGATCACCTTGAGGACTGTCAGGTACAGCACAGTTACCATCCTCGATGGTTTCAAGACATACCTTTCTCTCTTCTGGTTGCACTAAGAGTCCCTCACAATGTTCTCCATCTATGCCATACACAACATAATCTGTGGCAAAATTTTCCCTTTTTCTGTTGTAAAGGCGCACAAATTGATTTCCATTAGGATCTTCTACACCACCAACAGCTGGGTTTGTGCTGGCAGAATGTTGGTTTTGTTGTTGTTTTGCCATAACTTGCAGCACAACCTATAACAACAGAGAAAACAGTTAATTGCTTGGATAATGACAGCTACAGATATGCAATCATAACTCAAAAAGAACATAGTTTTTTACAAGGCAGTGAATCCCCTAAATAAGAAAGCACCCCCCTCTCCTTTAATACTTAAATACGTGCAAGAGAATAAGAGGAAACTTGCATACGGATTTTTTATTAAGTGTTTCAAAAATAAGCCTAATTTTTGTGCTCTGGCTCTATTGCTCTAGTGAATGCCAAACAAAAACAGAACTTGTAAATGCTCACATTAGTAATTAGTTCAGTATGCTTTGGCAGTAGAGCCTCAACCATATGATCAGTCCTTGGCACAGTAATTGTGGGGTTTGTGTTTGCATTCATAACCGCGGTCGCAACACTTGCGTATAAGGCTTGCTTCTTCGAGACAAGTGGAGAATAACCCAACAAACCAGCTCTGCATTTGTCAGGTCCAAAGACTTCAGCAATCTCATCATTCTCAAAGTCTAAAGCGGATACCAATCCTGCATCAATTAGCTCCTTCCTCCTAGCTCTAGCAGCCTTTACTTGCTCCTATTAACATACATTGAACAACGTGTGTTAATTTCAGAGTAAATAGGTAAACTACGAGCTTCATTCAACATGACCAACTATACTCACATATTTCTCAACAGCCGAAGGATTTACTTTTCCATCTTTCCCAACATGGCCATCCATCCAAGCAAGCCCTCGTGCAGCCTCAGCTACCAAACCTTCCTTTACAGCCTGTACATACATTATATGGATAAGTATAAACAATTAACATTAAACTAGTGTCAAAGTGCAATATGATGTACTTACGAGCTTGTGGATTTTATTTGCATATGACTCTCGACCACAGGTGTGATGTATGGTCCTCTTCTTTTGATTTTCTGAATATTTGGCATGTTTTTCCTTAATACCAGGTATGCTCTCATTCTCGACAAAAATTTTCCAACAATCCGAGTCAAAATCAACAGGACGTGCATCTAACTTCTCTTGCATAGTGACCTTTCCTAGGAGAGGACCAGTTCTTAGATCATGTTTATATGTCCTGAACTTCTGTGGAAGAGACCCCATAACAATCATCTTGGCTAAATGATTTGACACATTGAACTCGAATTCTTGCTGAAATAAACAAGTTTCAAGTCAAAAATCAACAAGATTCATCAAGCCATTCATTCATAAAACCATGATAGAAGAAAAAGAAAGAAACTATAGATTACATACCAACAACTTAAACCACACATCTTCTTTGAAGTTATCCGGAACCTGCCTCCAATCCACATATTTGACTGGACAGTAGGCACGGACAAGTTTGCCAGCCCGAGTAGCTAATTTGTCTGCATTGTCACCTACAGGTCTCCCATACAAATTAACCGTTACCATCAACTTTGACTTAGAAACAACATTAGTTTCAGTCGCTGAAGAAGAATAAGCAGGATCACTAGTTTGTGGTGAAGAAACAGTTGAATGCACATTATTAGAGGCTTCAATAGTATCCATCTGCATTCAACACAGAGAAAAACTATAAGAACATTAAATCGTAGACTTTATCAGTACTAGAAAATATAAGTAAATGAAGGAGAATAAACAGAACATTGAAACCTAAACACAAGCATATCTGTAACAAGAACCCAAAATAAACAGAATCACAAAACCAAATTTCCTCAAACACTACCACTAAACATAATAGACCCATAGGTTCACAAAATTAACTCAATTCATGTAAAGAAGAAAGAAAAACCAACCAATGTTGCATAAGAAAAGGAAAACAAACTTCAAATATCACTAAAAACTGTAATAGAAATAGAAATATAAATAGAGAAAAAACTGTAATAGAAATAGAGAAAAAACAGTAAAAATGTGGGTATTGACAGAAATCCAAAAACAGTAAATCCAAATATTCAATATGGAATGTGGGTATTGACTGAGATGTCCTCAGTTGTGAGCTTTGAGTAGCGATATTAGTTGATAAATGATAATTCCCCTGAAATATGTAAAGGATTCTCCAAATCTGTTCAGACCGTCACCATACAAACCAATAACTTCTACTCATGCATCAAGAAAGTCAGCAAGTGTTTGGATACTCACAATCTGCTCAACATTTATAGCTTCCAAGAGCTCAAATAGAGAAAGCAACTAATATTCAACATTCATTTATAAACAAGAAAGCATTGTGTACCGTAGTATAAGCAATTAGAGTGTGAAGATGGAAAAAGCAAGAAAGGGTTGTGTATGGTGAAGGAACTCACCGAAAACTCAGCCTCCCTCCCTAATGAATCTCCAAAAAACTGTAATAGAAATAGAGAAAAAAACAGTAAAAATGTGGGTATTGACAAAAAACAAACATAAATCCTAAAATCTTAGTAACAGAACCCAAATCCATTCAAATAAACTGAAACCCTAACATCTTAATAGCAAAACCCAAAACCCAAAACTCAAACAAACTGAAACTGAAATTGAAATTGAAATTAATATAAAACTGAAACTGAAATTGAAATTGAGAATATGAAAAATCTTATTATCATGAAATTGATAAAACTAAACTGAAACCCTAATATCAAATCTTCATAGCAGAAATTGATGATGTGAAACATAAACAAAAAGAAGGTTTTCATGATATTACCTTAGAGAGCAGCGATTGTGAGAATTGATTTGAAAGATATACAGGCTTAGGAACCCTAAGTTTCTTGGAAAAAATTGGATCAAGTCTAGAGACCGGATTATATAGAAAAGAGAAAAGAGAAGGGGGGAACTAAAACTAAGATTTGAAATCATTCTAAAATTTCAGAGTGATTTGGCGGAAAATCTTGGTGGGAAACGAAATTTTGGGGATTTTTGGAGTGGGAGAAGAGAGAATGGGGGAAATTTTGGGATTTCTGTGTTTCTCGAACTTTCGGTTTTGGCTAATGAAAAGAGATGTGGTAAAACAAAGAGACACCTTATCTATTTGATTACCATTAATTTTACTTCCTTTAATCAATGGTCAATAATCCTCTATCTTCCCTCATACGGATCCAATATGGAATGGAGAGATTACCATTCATTTTACTTCCCTTAATCAATGGTCAATAATCCTCTAACTTCCCTCATACGGATCCAATATGGAATGGAGGGCTAAAGATCATTTTACTTCCCTTAATCAATGGTCATTAATCAGTTAGAAACTTCAGATATTTCGTTGGATAATTACACTAAGTGCACAAAATCAGAAGATCTCGAGTCATTAATCAGTTTCTGAGACAGGAATCCGATTTCGTTAGAAACTTCAGATATTTCGTTGGATAATAACACTAAGTGCACAAAATCAGAAGATCTCGAGTCATTAATCAGTTTCTGAGACAGGAATCCGATTTTCTTAGAAACTTCGGATATTTCGTTGGATAATAACATTAAGTGCACAAAATCGGAAGATTTCGAATCACTAATCAGTTTCTGAGACACGAATCCGATTTTCTTAGAAACTTTAGATATTTCGTTGGATAATAACACTAAGTGCACAAAATCGGAAGATTTCGAATCACTAATCAGTTTCTGAGACACGAATCCGATTTTCTTAGAAACTTCAGATATTTCGTTGGATAATAACACTAAGTGCACAAAATCGGAAGATCTCGAGTCATTAATCAGTTTCTGAGACACGGATCCGATTTTTGTTAGAAACTTCTGATATTTCGTTGGATAATAACACTAAGTGCACAAAATCAGAAGATCTCGAGTCATTAATCAGTTTCTGAGACAGGAATCCGATTTCGTTAGAAACTTCGTATATTTCGTTGGATAATAACACTAAGTGCACAAAATCAGAAGATCTCGAGTCATTAATCAGTTTCTGAGACAGGAATCCGATTTTCTTAGAATTGAAGATCTCGAGTCATTAGTCTTATTTCTATTCAGGAATCCATTTGTAAAACAAGATGTGAGGAAATTGAATTAATTGTACAAAATCGGAAGATTTCGAGTCATTATTCAGTTTCTGAGCCAGAATCTGATTATTCAGTTCACCCGAATGAGAATTCCATCTCCAAATCGAGTACTCATTGAACCTGAGTTTCTGAGACAGATCCGTTTGTTGAAGGCGGCAAAGTTGCCACATTTCTTACTTTACCATATTATAAACATGATAAAATCATAAAGTCCTAACTTTTCAAAATTTCATCAAAATATAATAAATTAATTCCATTAATCAAATATTGGGTTACCTGGCTAATGAAAAGAGATGTGGTAAAACAAAGAGCCACGTTATCTATTTGATTACCATTAATTTTACTTCCTTTAATCAATGGTCAATAATCCTCTATCTTCCCTCATACGGATCCAATATGGAATGGAGAGATTACCATTCATTTTACTTCCCTTAATCAATGGTCAATAATCCTCTAACTTCCCTCATACGGATCCAATATGGAATGGAGGGCTAAAGATAATTTTACTTCCCTTAATCAATGGTCATTAATCAGTTAGAAACTTCCGATATTTCGTTGGATAATAACACTAAGTGCACAAAATCAGAAGATTTCGAGTCACTAATCAGTTTCTGAGACAGGAATCCGATTTTTTTTGAAACTTCGGATATTTCGTTGGATAATAACATTAAGTGCACAAAATCGGAAGATTTCGAATCACTAATCAGTTTCTGAGACACGAATCCGATTTTGTTAGAAACTTCAGATATTTCGTTGGATAATAACACTAAGTACACAAACTCGGAAGATCTCGAGTCATAATCAGTTTCTGAGACACGGATCCGATTTTGTTAGAAACTTCTGATATTTCGTTGGATAATAACACTAAGTGCACAAAATCAGAAGATCTCGAGTCATTAATCAGTTTCTGAGACAGGAATCCGATTTCGTTAGAAACTTCGGATATTTCGTTGGATAATAACACTAAGTGCACAAAATCAGAAGATCTCGAGTCATTAATCAGTTTCTGAGACAGGAATCTGATTTCGTTAGAAACTTCGGATATTTCGTTGGATAATAACACGAAGTGCACAAAATCAGAAGATCTCGAGTCATAATCAGTTTCTGAGACAGGAATCCGATTTCGTTAGAAACTTCGTATATTTCGTTGGATAATAACACTAAGTGCACAAAATCAGAAGATCTCGAGTCATTAATCAGTTTCTGAGACAGGAATCCGATTTTCTTAGAATTGAAGATCTCGAGTCATTAGTCTTATTTCTATTCAGGAATCCATTTGTAAAACAAGATGTGAGGAAATTGAAGTAATTGTACAAAATCGGAAGATTTCGAGTCATTATTCAGTTTCTGAGCCAGAATCTGATTATTCAGTTCACCCGAATGAGAATTCCATCTCCAAATCGAGTACTCATTGAACCTGAGTTTCTGAGACAGATCCGTTTTTGTTGAAGGCGGCAAAGTTGCCACATTTCTTACTTTACCATATTATAAACATGATAAAATCATAAAGTCCTAACTTTTCAAAATTTCATCAAAATATAATAAATTAATTCCATTAATCAAATATTGGGTTACCTTTCCACAAAATTTATTTACTGAACTCTGTTTGAAGCTCTTTAAACAAAAAATCTGTCCTCAAAATGATTTTACAGAACTCTTTTTGGTTACAGTTGGTCAATCCAAAGGTTACCTGTTCGATGCAATTACACAGTGGTTATTCTCGTCTTCTTGGCACCATTCTTGGCCTCTTGGCACCATAAACATTAAGCAAACAAGCCAAATGGGGTTCATCGACAAGAACATTTTTAAAGCTGCCGGGACTAGGCTTCTCAAGATCGTCTACCTTTATCGTTAACCCCATTGGTGAAGGAATAACAACCCACTGATCAGAGCTTTTCAAATCTTTGGAGTAAAAAACCTGGCTTGCCTCTTCCACTAGAATTGCTGGTTCGTCATATATTTTAATGGAACTTCTCATACTGTTCAACTTTACCAAAACCAAATTAGAATCTGGACAAATTTTGATTCCACTGCCTACCTTCACCCAGTCACAGTAGAACACAGTCTCATGAAAAGTGGTATAGTCCAATTCTAGGATTTGTTTAATCAGTCCATACCACTTTGATAGGTGAGTTTCAGGAGATGCATCACCTTTGTTCCTCCTAAACGTGGTGTATGCCTCTACGCAGACACCACTATCTTGGGTCTCATGGTCTTCTTCATAAGACCTAGGAGAAAACACAAAACCATTTACACGATATTTTATATACTCTGTCGCTCCTCCAACAGGACCTTGTGCCAATCTCCACAAAACCGAATCTGTTTTTTTTTCTCTTGCACTAGCTATACAAAATGAAAATAACAAAAGTCAACCAAGGCTTAGATTGAAACTAAGGCTTCCATTGGAGAGAAACTAAGGTGTCCACATCTGTATAATCTAAACAAGATACATAGAAGCCATACCTTTTCAACCAACCATGGAATGAACTTTGTTTGTGTTTCTACCTCATCGACAGTGACCTCCTTACCAGTAGAATCTAAGATGGGTAAGAGGGTGTCACAAAACTCCCTACAAGTAACATAAACCATATCAATATTCAAGCAACATTTTGTTTACTTCTCGTTAGTGAATTTGAAAAAAAATATACAGTGCAGCAAAAACATACCTATAATAGGCGTCAAGACCTGGAGGGTTTAATCGAAAGAGTACCCACCTACGTATTTGTACAAATTGTACGTTGGTTAGGGTCACTTCCTTATCTTTAACTTTAAGCATATGACCTACGTCACTGAACTCCGAATCTGGTCTTAAAAAGGCTTCCCAAGTAGCTTTGTGATTTCCAGCGCTTGCATTTGGCATGCACTCCATCGCACCTATAACAGACTCTTGTAAAAGACGGGACACTGAAATAGACCCTTCAATGTATCTTTTGTTATTTGGTATGTTTTTGCAGTCCTTCATTGCCCTGTTTCAGTTGCACATGTATATATCAGCAAAATAAAAGATTAGGTATATACCTAATAACCAATACCACATGACTAAATGAACAATTCACCTTTCAAAAGGATACATCCACCGAAACCTGACGGGTCCACAAATCAAAGCCTCGTCTGCCAAATGAACCATATTGTGGACACTTATATCAAAAAAGGAAGCTGGAAAGTACTTCTCAAGCATACACATTGCCTCTGCAACCATGAATCGAGCCTTTTCGAGATCACTTTTACACAAGATTTTAGAACACAAAATTCTGAAATACAAACTGATTTGGTGAAGTGCTGTTCGCAACTCTTTGTGGCGAGGAAAAGCATGTTGAAGTAGAACTGGCAGCAAATACATCATAATGACATGATAATCGTGGGATTTCAAGCTACTGATACTCAGAGTTTTCATATTCACATTGTTACTAATGTTCGACGAGAAACCAGTAGGAAGTTTTAGATCTTTAAGAATCTTGCAGAAATCAGACTTTTCTTCTTTGCTCAGAACAAACACCGGTGTTGGTTTTACATCAGCTCCAGTAATACGATTTTGTGTAGTCCACTGTCCACAATGGAGACCTAGTTTATTTAACTCTTCCCGTGCATTCCATGAATTCATAGACTTATTATTATAATCGAAGATTGTCTCCATTATGTGATCCATAACATTTTTTTCGGTGTGCATTACATCAACACAATGCCGTAAATAGAGCATACGATAGACTTCAAGATCCCACCAAATACACTTCTTGTAGAATGCACCAGTGATTTGATTATCTTCAACGTTGTCATTATCAGGATCGTATCTCTTTCTCTTTGCTGTTTTTCTCTTACTAACTTACCAGGTGTGTAATCCACAAGAGATAATTTTTCTAATGACTCCTCTCCAGTCAGTCGCTTTGGAGCAAAGTTAAACTCATCTTTACTTAGACCCAAGTGCCCACCCTTTTTTCTAAATGGATGGCCAGCCTTAAGGAATATCCTATAATTAGGATAGACCTCCTTATTACCATAAGGCAAATGAACACTTCTTGTCTTGTCGGCACAACAAACACAAGCAAAATAACCATGAGTAGTACATCCGGACAAAACACCTTGTGCTGGCAAGTCATGAATCCCCCACATTAGGCAAGCTCTAAGTAGAAAGTATTCCTTCCGGTGGGCATCATAAACTTTCATTCCATTCTCCCAAAAGTCATTCAGTTCATCTACTAGTGGTGGTAGAAACACATCTATGTCTTGTCCCGGCGACTTTCTCCCTGGGATCAACAACGACATTATTTGAAACTCAGATCATGCACAATGAAGGTGGTAGATTATACATCACCAATATCACAGGCCAACAACTCCAGCTTAAATTCTGCGTACCATAAGGATTGAACCCATCAGTTGCAATTCCAAACCACACATTTCTGCCCTCCTTTGCAAACTCTGGAAATTTCTTTTTCACTAAAGCCCACTGATGTGAATCTATCGGATGACGCATGTACTCACTAGAAACTTCAGCTCGATCATGCCATGTCATTGCTTCAGATATCCAAGGTGTACCATAATATCTCTTAAGTCTTTCTCCAACGGGAAAGTGTCTCAGCACCAGCGAAGGTTTCTTTGTTTTCTTTGGCCCAAATTTCCCTTGTTTGACCTTAAATCTTGGTTCTTTACATTGCGGACAGCTTGTTGCATCTTCATGCTCCTTATAGTACAAAATACAATGATTTGGGCACGCATGAATAGCCTTACATTTCATACCCAGACCCAACATAATCGACTTCATTTCCGTATATCTACTGGGCATCGTGTTTTCTTTTGGTAACCACCCTTTTATCATTTCCAACAATTTGGTCACACAATTACCTGATATTCCAAACTGTTTCTTTAAATTCTGCAGCTCCACGATCGCCGATAGTGTACTAACATTGCCTTCACAAGTAGGATACAATTTCTGTTCAGCCAATTCTTTGTACTTTTCGTGTCTCTTTTGCGCATCTGGTTCAAACTCGAATGGTTCCTCATTATCATCCTATGTCCCATTCGCATCATCGATAAAAACACCACCACCATTACTTCGATGAACTTCAAATGCAGCATCAATAAAAGGAGTCAAATCTGGAAATACATCTTCTCTAACTTACTCATTAGACACACTCTCTACTGGACGACTCATTACATTATTAACCGGCTGCTTCTCACCATGAAAGACCCAAGTGATATACGACTTGTCGATACCATACTCGTACAAATGCTGTTGCACTTCCTTAATATCGAGACGACCCCCATTTAGACATCCAGAACATGGGCAAGGACAAAGGGTTTTCCAAGGACCATATGTAGATGCATATTTAATGAAATTTTTTTACCCCATCTCTGTATACTTGACCAAACCTATCATTCTCAAACATCCAAGACTTATCCAATTCTCTCCGCATTCTGAAAATCAAGATTAACCACGTTAGCCAGGTCCCCAAATCTTATTTTACTGCACCAAATTCATCTAATAACGAAAAAGGAACGAATAAGAAACACAAAAGAATTTTACAGAACATGACAAAGAACATTAAGAGCAGTAAGTAACTCTATAAAAATTCATGAATTATCGCTAGATGATAGTAAGTTATCCACTGCGATACACGAATACCAATGGCAGCAGTAAGTGACAAAATGTATTTACTGAACTCTGTTTGAATGCATAAACTGGTTACATTTTTTGTTACAGTTGGTTCAATTAACAAAACTCAAAACTAGCTAGTAGAAGGTGCAGTTGGCATGGACTTGCAATCATCATTACCAGCAGCTTTATCTTTCCTATAACTTCCTACAAATAAAAAATAACATCTCTGGGATTGAGAACATTCAAAAATTTGTATGAACTTCAGTAACTAGGAAAGTAGAACAACCGATAATTAGTACGAAGTCTAGTAACTAGGGACCCAAAGAATACTTCCAGTAACAACACCAAAGAGAAAAGAAAAACTAAGTTAAAAGGATTCCGGCATTACACAACTACTGTTGTACATATGCTAATGCCTGCCTACCCAAGTGATAAAAATAAATGACGGACATCACATCAAACCTTGTGAGTTTTCTAGCAAGTGAAATCTCAACTGCTCACCTTCCCTTGGGGTTTTAACCCTTAGCGGAACCAATGAAGAATCGTATCTTATGCAAGCACGTCCTGGTCACAGAGGTTTCAAACAATTTCAGGGAATAACTTCATCAGCCTGGCACACATAAATTTGTTTCAAAATTTATCATTCATTTTACAAAACCATGCATCATTCATTCCAAGTACGAACATCATTCATAAATATTCTGGAATCTAGAACATTCAAAAATTAGTACGAAGTTCGGTAACTATGAACTCGAAGATAACTGCCAGTAACAACACCAGAGAGAAATGAAAAAAGAGTTGATGCTTTCCTGCACAAAAGGATTCCACCATTACACAGGTACTGTTGTACATATGTTAATGCTTTCATGCACAAGTGATAAATATAAGTGAACAAAAAATGTGATGAACAATCCTTACCATCCAAACGAATATTAAGAAGTGTTTTTATTTTAGGCAAATGTCAAGTCCAAGAGTTAAAAATTGTCGCAAGGTGAACAGAAGTGGATTGGTATAAATAAATTTACTAGTTTAAATGCAGAAAATGAAATACGGGCTGGTATTATATAGCCTTTTCTTATGCTCTGTCTCCAAATATCAGTAACCACTTCGACTTGTATCGACATCGCCTTTGTGGCCAGCGTCAGAACAGCAGAAGTTAGAAAACTAGGATAATCTCCTAACCGGCTGAAACTATTTTTCTACAGGCATATTCAACTAAAATATATGCACACTTATTAGCTAGTCTATCCGTGAACAGACAACTCCAATTATCAGAAAACTTATTAGCTAGTCGATTCATATGATGCTAAGAGAGAACTTTTCCAAGAATCTTCTAACATTTATGGCACATTGTATTGGGTAAATTATAATTACAAGTAATGGTTTAATGGGACACTAACAACATTCTTTGTGTATACCCTAGTCATCTAAATTATCCACCTGAAACGGTTGTGCTTCAATATTTTTTTCGTTCTAGTTAAAACTAGCTTTTACCCCTCAGTAACCATTGCAAGATCAACTCAAATCTTCCAAATAGCTTAAGAATCACGATTTCAGCAACTTTCTCTAACATAAATCCTGATGTATTACTAAACTAAAAATTCATCATTTGCCTGAGCATCTCAATTTGAGTGAAGCCGTCAAAAAGAGAAGATTTCTGTAAGGAATCACATCCAGGGACAGCATAAGGACAGCATAAGAAACACTTAGCTCACTTGTTGAGGAATTAGAAGGATCATAACTCCTATCCATCTCAAGTTCCAATTTGCAGGGAAAATTTAAAATAAGAATTCGGTAATAATTCATTCAATAGTTTCAAAAGAGACAGAAAATTAACATGATAGCAATCTAAACAGATTAAAGGTTAATAAAAAGATCTGTTATGATAACCATTAACACTAACAAAAGTTAAGAGAGTGAGATAGTTTGTTTTCAAACATTAATCTATCCAAGCAATCACAGTTTTGAGCGGATCCTAAGAAAAACTATCATAGAACAATAGATGGAATCAAGCCCACATTATAAAAGGACCTAATTTACTCATATTTCAACATGCACTAAACAAATTTCAAAGTAATCAAAAACCCCATATCTCAAACGAAAGCAGAAAATAAATTGAGATACATACCGCAATTTAGGTTAGAGAGTTTTAGTATGTCACCAGAGCTACGATCGAAAGAAGAAGGAAAAGAAATCGAACCTTTCAATTGCCCCTGGTCGTAGAGATAACACAAAATCAATGGTAAAACGGATTAGATCAATAAGGGAATCGAAACCATAGGGAAAAATTGATCGATATTGAGTCTGTTTCTTTCAATTGATTTCAAAAGGAAGCTTAGAGAGTATTTTTTTTCTTTTTTGAGCACAGGTTTGATTCAACTGATTTCCAATCAAAGTTCTCATTAGGTTTTCTTTCGACCATTTGTTCTTTCTTGTACAGGCACCACAGGTATGGCTTTGGTTCTATCGAGTATGGAACCATTGGCTCGTTGGACTAAAATTTTGGTTAAAAAATGGAACTAAACTTTGGTTCCCACACCCATTGGTTCTTGGGACTTAAGTTATTCTAGGGTTCTAGAATTATCAATTGGTTCCGGGGAAGATATTTAAGAAACTTAGAAATTCATTTTATTTTTCTAGTTATTCAAAATAAATCAATGTGTTAGATATGTGAAAGTGTGTTATAAATAAAAATGGTAAACAGTTACAAACATGGGGTTGATTTTAGGATACATGTAGTTATGGGTAGAAATATTGATATTAGTTATTTAGTAGAAATGTGTTAGTTTTGTATAACTAATGAACTCACACTTTGAAATAGTTATTTACTTTTTATAAGTTAATTCCTAATTATAGTAACTATTTGTTAATTTGCTAACTCTTTACAAGGGTTACTAGAATTATAATAGATCATTAGTGTTACCATAAAAAAATTAGTTAGAAAGCACGTTGTTAGTAAAACCTAGATTTGGTGTAGTGCAAACAAAAAGATTTAATGTAAATTTCTCAAATCCATGGAAGGTCTACAAAGTTACACGGGTCACAGGTATAAGAAGTTGAAATCTTAGCAAGAATGTAGTTGCAGACATTTACTTAGTTCTGGTGTATTTTCTCTAGTTCTCTCTATGACTATTTATACACATCAACATGACTGGACACATTCCTTAACAAGGATTACTTTCCTACAAGTATAGGGTTTCCTAACTTAGCTCTAAGAGACAAACCTCTTAAGCTGTTGTTTGTGGGTGAAAATGGTTTCTGCTGTTTTTGGTAATTTCATGTGTGTGGATGATAAACGAGTCTAAACCCTAAATAATGTACTGCACGGGAGTACTTTTAATTCGAGAGATCAATCTGTACAATCCTCGCTGATGAGTGCCAAATATTGTATATATTTATCCCTTTTTGTTGGCATTTTAACTCATCTTTTGTGCATTAATTCTACATTTTATCCCATATTCTGTATTTTCATTGTTTTCAAGAATAAATATTTTTATTAATTAATTTTGCATTTTTAGGTAGTAAATAAAGTTCGGATGAGTCGCGGAGCGAAAAGAGCAGAAAAGTAGTGAAAAGCCGGGAGAAATTACGCAAGGAAGCCGCGAAGAATGGTGCGCACAACCTCATTTTCTACACACAAAAGCGCCTCCGTTCTCAGCCATCAGATCATTTCTCAGAAGCATCCGACGGTCGCTCCTTCATAGATCATCAAAATCTGATGTCCCTGCCGAGCACCACAGCGCTGAAATTCCAAGCCTTCAGATTAGATGGTAGTTGAATCCAACGGTCGCTCCCTTGCTGTGCATCGAAGTTTGATATCTCCGCCTAACACTACAACACCTAACTCCATCTGGCATCGTTGATTTCGTTGTATCAAAAAATCTGACGGTCGCTACAAGCTTCACTTCACATCACCGTCCGATCTACCTACCAGCTTCGCATCCAATGACTCAGCGTCGCAGAACATCAAATTTGATGAAGCCGCCTCACACTCTAGCAACCGAACCTATACCACCTACCCAAACACCCCCTTCTCCCAAACAGTCGAGCCATCTCCTCCACCACCCCCCTCTGCAGAGCCATCACCCTGCAACTGCCGCACCACCATCATCACCACCAACTCCACTGCCACCACCACTCCTCCACCATCATCACCCCATCACCCAACAACCAATACCATCTACTCCCATCTCCCTAGTCCATCTAATTTCTCAATTTTTGCACGTTCTCTTTCAGAAACCCTAGGCGTGCAAAATTGGTAAATTAGGTCGAGCTAGAGTGAAATTGAAGGCATGGAGTGATACAGGAGAGTCAGAGAAAGGATGGGTCGACGTCAATTTGACGATTAGGTGAGCTAATTTCACTGTTGGAATTTGGGGATTTTTCTATAAACCCTAATTTTATAATTTTGAGAAATTTGGGTCTGTGACTATAAATAGCCTTATGTGTGTGTTGTAATAGTTATGCTTGGATTAGCCGGCATCCAGGACTTTCATGTCCTGTTAATGTTAATGTTTTTTTTCTCTTTAATGTGTTTCAGTTCAGTTTCATGTTCATGTTTCAGTTAAATTTCAGTTATGTTCATTGTTAATTGTTCATTGTTAATTTCAATTATGTTCATGTTAGTTGTGTTAGTCTCCTGTTAGTTCAATTCTGTTAAGGTTCTGTTAGATTCTAGAATATCCTGTTAATGTTTCTGTTGAATGTGCAATGTCATGTTAGTTCACTGTTAATTTGTCATGTCAGTTAAATGTTCACTGTCATGTAATGTTATGTTCCTGTGAATGCTAGGCTAGATACATTTGAAGCTTTGATGTGATTGTGCAATGGAAGAAATCAGTGCTTATAGCAAGCTGATTTTCTTGCCATTCCTTGTGTATGCTTAGATTGCAATGTGCTGATTGTGCAATGGAAGAAATCAGTGCTTATAGCAAGCTGATTATCTTACCATTCTATTTGTGAATGCCTGTATTCTTGCCTTAGTATTGCTTCATTTCAGTTTTTTTCCACATCCCTGCCCTTGGCCTTAGGCCTTGGTTCATCTTGTTTTGTTTTGCTTTTGTTCACTGATTTGTTGCTGTTTAGTTTTCATTTGCTTTGTTCCTTGTTTTTGCCCTGTGTTGTCTTTGCTTGCTGCTTTCTCTTCTTTGCCTTGTGTTGCTGCCTCCCTCTGCAGCTGCTGTTGCTTTTGCTCTGCAGTTGCTGTGGCTGTTGCTTTTATCCTGCAGCTGCTGTGCAGCACTTGTGTTGTTGCTGCACTGCCTTCCCTGTTGCTGCCACCTCTTTCTCCTGCACTGCTGCAGCTGTTGCTGCCACCTCACTTCCCTTGCAGCTACCCTGCTACCACTGCTGCATTGCTACTTCTTTTTCTTGGCCTTGCTGTGCAGCTCTTGCTCCTGCTGCTGCTACTACCTGCTGTGCAGCACTTGAGCTGCTGCCTTCCTTTTCCTGCCTGCTGCTGCTGCTCCAAAGCTCACTTCACTCCTGAGCCCAAGTCCAATTCAGTGAAACCAAAGGCTAAAGGCCCAACCAACTGAACCCAAAGTTCAGTTCACTCCCAAAAGCCTCTGAAGCCCAGTTAAGGCCAAAGCCTAGTTCACTACCAAGCCCAAGTCACAAGTGAACTGTTAAGCCCAATTCACAGTTGAACTGTTGAGCCCAAAGCTCAAATCAGTTCACTGAAACCAAAGCCCATAGTCCACATTTCTGAGCCCAAGCTCAGTTCAATCCAATTCAAAATCATTCAAAGGCCCAAAGCACAATCATAACCCATTGGTTACCAAAATCCATTGGTACCCAAAGCCCAACAATAGCAATTTAGGAACCCAATTAGCTAGAACACTCCAAAACACACCCGATCTCTGTGGATCGACCCGTACTTGCACGAGCTACAACCGACGACCGTGCACTTGCGGTATTACTGTAGGCCCCCGTTTTTCTGCGCATAATTTTATACACCCTTTCAAGGCCTGCCAAGTTTTTGGCGCCGTTGCCGGGGACTACCACTCGCCTTAACCAAGAAATGGCCGTTGCAGGATTGCTTCGGTCACAAAGTGAATGAGAAGGGTTGGTCTTAGGGAGAGAAGCGAAGAAAGTGTTGAGACCCGAATAACCGATTCTGGAAGTGTGGGTGTTTTGTAACTTGTATCAGAAAGTTGAACTGGCTAGCTGAATGAAAGCTATCAGATGATTTCTGGATGTGGTATTGTTTTCCTGACCAAAACTTGTTGTCTGGAGGAAAATAGGTGAGACCTATTTATACCAGTCGCAACAAAACGTACCCTGGTCTCGTAGGAAGTGGAAACGACTGAGTGGTGGAAGAAGGGAGTAACGGGTAACTCCTGGAATTTATGTTTCCATAATGAAGGATACGTTTACAACATTACTTCTTGCCATTACTAACTGCCCCGCTTTATGACACTTTCCCGTAACGGGCGTATTACACACCGCACACTGTAAACCGCCAGACCAATACTCTGTTGAGTATCCCCCAGTTTGTGACATGTTTTGACGTCTCGAGTGTTCTCGTGGAAAACATGTAACACTTTTCTACGTGTGGCATGTTAAAATTGAGAGGCTTGCCGTAGGTAAATAACATATGTGATGCTAAACTCGTTTTGGCTAGTCGCCTAAAACTTGTCGCGAGATGAACGACTCGGTGGCGAATTTAGATGGCTGAGATCGCATCTTTTGAACAAGGGTAGCCGTTGATTGTGGCTACCTTGCGTTGGCGCCTGATAATGGCGCAGTGGCATTTTGTCGTACGATAATGGAAATGTGACATGGCTGGCATGGCTCGTACATGCCAATGTCAAGTTGATGCGAGTGGCGCCTGGCGTAGCCATGGACACTAAATTTAGGCAGCTGGTCTCCTGAAACTCGCCACAAGTTTGTCAGTTTGGTGGCAAACTTGGATGGACGAGATTGCATATCATGAGGAAGGATGTCCATTGATTATGGACGCGTCTTGTTGTATAACGGAGTGCGACATTGGCATAGTGGCACCTGGTGGAGCCATGGCATAACTGCATGTTAGTTGCATGCCAGTGGCGTAGCCGTGGCGTGGCGGTGTGCTAGTAGCTGTGGCATAGCAGCATGCTAGTGGCATTGTGGCATGGACACGACTGTAGCGTTGAAGCATGGCCAAAGTTAATATTTGGCTCCGTGACTAAAGTTGAAGCTTGGCGGCATGGCCAAGGTCAGGGTCTTGGCGTCGTGGCCAAGGCTAGGACATGACGTCGTGGTGAAGGCTAGGGCTTCGCGGCATGGCCAAGGCTTGGCGTCGTGGCCAAGGCTAGGTCTTGGCGTCATGTCCAAGGTTAGGGCTTGGCACCGTGGCCAATTTAGGGTTTGGCACTGTGGCCGAAATTAGGTGCCATGGACAAACTGGGATTTGATGTCGTGGAAAAAGTTTAGGGTTTGGCGGCATGGTCGCTCAAAAGTTTCCACAAGCCTGTTAGTTTGGTGGCGAACTTGGATGGTTGAGATTGCATCTCAGGAGGAAAGATAGCCGTCGATCATGGCTACCTTTAGTTGGCAGTGGTGCCTTCAACTCGCGCTAGCGGCATGGCTCGTGCATGCCTTTGGCACGGTTGCGTTCGTAGCCGTAGCCACTGAAATTTTGGCACGTTGAAGTGGAAATCTTGCCTAAATTAGGGTTTGGGTTGTTGAAACCCTAAGTAGCATGTATGGCACGTCCCATGGGGTGAGTGTCCATGTTTGGCGCGTTTGGCATGTGTATCTGGCATGTGTGCCTGGTATGTGCGTCTGTCATGTTTGGCATGCCGCTTGGCATGCTGGCGCGTTTTTGGGAAGCCAATTGGCTTTGCGGCCATCTGTCGCGGTTTCCTTCTTTTCAACACCGTGGCGAGTTTAAAGCAACCTGATTGGTTAATGTAAGAGGGCCTTCCAAGCATGGGCGTGGATACACTTTTGTGTGAGTGTGGAGGTTTTTGAGCGACCTGATTGGTCGATAGGAAGTGGGGCCGGCAAGCTAGGGCATGGCCACACTTCCAGTACGCTGTGGAGGATTTAAAGCGACCTGATTGGTCGATGGGATGTGGGGCCGACAAGCTAGGGCGTGACCACACATCCAATGCGATGTGCCGGATTTAAAGCGACCTGATAGGCGTGGCCACACTTCCAGTGCGCCGTGGCTTGTTTAATCGCCTAGTTTGGCTAAGCATAGTTTTCGACCAACAGGGTCTAGTGTACTGCGTGAGGCGCGAAACCCTATTTTTTACAATTTAGTCGGGTTTATGAGTTTCTGTGAGTTTATCACAATAATTGGTTGTATTTTGTATGTTTCCACAAAATCCTTATCTACAGAATGCAGTGTGCTTTCCGTCTGAGCATTTCGTGCGATGGCCTTAACTTTGGTACTTGGAGATTCATGCTACTCCACTGCGAGTGAACATGAATCCGTCATGCCATACCGATATTAAGGGTTCTGCCGGGGAACAAAGCATAGGAAAGTACTCAGTGAGTCTTGTATTGGCGAGGTGCCAAAATTTACAGAGCGCTTGGGATGGTTGTTCCATTCGCCCGTCTGGATAAATTTCATGTGAGTATATTGAGCGGCTCAATAAATATGTCGGTAGAGAGGTTAACACTCACGGCCCGTTTCCTTGCAGAGTGATGTCACATCAGATACAAGGTTTTACGATTTTAACCCTAAGATAAAAACCACCATCAACATTAAGTCCCCTGCTTAGCACGTAACAGTGGCATTGTTGCGGGGTAATCATGAGATGGTGACAGACAAGAGTAAAATTGAAAGAGCAAGACATGAAGAGATTGCCAAGGAAATTCAACCAATCTTTGTTGGAAGGCATGAGGAATCTGTGATCCTTGTATTGTCGGCCTTTGCGTAAATTCATCTGGGCCATGGGATGTTGGAACCAATGCGGCATCTTTGGCTACTGGTTGAGGAATGGTTCATGGCGCTGCTGGCTAGGGCATTGGTTAGAACGTGGTTGGAGTTGGCTTGGGTTGCGGATGACACTTGTCAGGAGAGGAAAAGTTGGCGCTGAGAAGGATGCAGGTGCATCGGCTATCGAGCGGAGAAGCTAGCGCTGGGAGGATGCAAGTTGTTGGTGCTCGCTAGGGCGTGGAGCCGTTGGCGTTGCTGGCTTGGCTTAGCCATGGCGCTGTTGGCTTGGATTGGGCGTGAAGCTGTTGACACTGGCTTGACGTGGATCCATTGGCTCGGCTTGGGACGCGCGCTTGGAGTGGAAGGATGACGCTGTCTAAGTCATAGAATGGTAGGGACGGATGCTGACTTGGATGGCAAACCCTAACTATCCCGTATAAACAAATATCTAATCCTGCTGGTATCACGCGTTTGAAGCCTTAATTCACGGCTGGTAAAACGGTTTTCCTTCTCAGGATTCATCAATCCTCTAGATATAAGAGGTGATCTTGAACCCTTCGTTCATACAAATCATCGTAAAATCGCGTCCACCCTCTTCACAGGTACTATCTTATGTTTCTTCTCCTAGTTCCCATTTTGTCTTTTTCATCGTGTAGATTGCCGGTGCAGACATGGTAAATTTTTTTTGTAGCATATAATGGGATCTTCTAGTGATAATCCTACCTCTGACTCTTCGGAGAGAAATTTTGAAGTCGACAAAACCTAATTTTCTTATCATGAGAAGGTATTAGACAAAATTGTTTCTCTGTTCCGTGAGGCTGAAGAGATTATACAAGGCATGTCTCTCGCCCATCTATGCAGAGTGCGGATGTATGTTCAGACTCTCATGGCTTCGATGGATATGGAGGAAAAGTGGAGACATGATGAAGTATTTCAGCGCGTCTGGAGATTTCATAATAATGAAGCTTCTCTACAACCCAGTGCTAGGACTGAACAATTCGCCTCTCGGTTGAAACGGCGGAAGACTGAGTCCATGAAACTTTTAGGTGAGAGCCAGTTTAACTAACCTGTCCATGACGGTATCGTAATCCTTGACTTTGATGCGGACGAACCGGGACATCCTCAAGAAGATGATGGAAAAGCTCATGAGGAAGATGTCGACACAGTTTACGAAACTGAAGAAGCTTCTGGAGTGAACGCCGAAACTGCTGTCAGGGACATTGAAGCAACCTCTGAGGATGCCCTCAAAGTGGACGAGGAGGTAGAGGCAACATATGTTGGAGCCATTGGAGAAGCTATGGAAACCTACGTTGGGACTGCTGTTGAAACAAATGCCGGCCAGGATGCGAAGCTGCTGCTGAGGAGGCTTCTGGATGGGATGCTGAGGTCGCTGCTGCTGAGGCGACTTCTGGATGAAATGTTGAGGTCGTTGCTGCTGAGGCGGCTTCTCGATGGAATGTTTGCTTCCAGAGGGTGGTGGGGAAAGTGCTTGAAAAATCTTTGACGGAGTTGTTATTGATCCAGGCGTCTGCCATTGACAACCAATTTTTTTACACTTTGATATTTCTACTCGGTGTGTAGCCGCTTTTGATATTTCAAGGATTTATTTTCACTTTCTTGTTTTCAGGTTTTCGCCAAGTAACATTCCGTTATTCAGCTTTTATGATTTCACATATCTGAATGAATTAATAAAACCTTCATACTGAAAAGATCCAAAAACCCTTTATGTGAAAATAAGTGGCTCTCCCCTCCTGGTCATCTAGTAGATGGACAGATGATGAGTGCTAAAAAGTGCATATTTCTATATCTTTTTCTTGGCATTTAACTCATCTTTTGTGCGCTAATGCTCCATTTTATCCCATATTCTGTATTTTCATTGTTTTCAAGAATAAATACTTTTCTTAATTAATTTTGCATTTTTAGGTTATAAATAAAGTTTGGATGGAATTACGGAGCGAAAAGAGCAGAAAAGTGGTGGAAGCCGAGTGGAATCACGCAAGAAAGCTGCGAAGAATGTTGTGCGCAAGACCAAAAGGCTAGAAATGGGCTTAACAAGGAAGAAATTGTTCTTAAAGAAGAAATGGGCTCATAATTATCCCAAGCCCAACTTATCTCCCAAACCAAAACCCAAATCCATAGCCCACTTCTCCTGTAGCCGTCAGTTTGGATCCTCAGCTGAATCCAACGGTCGCTTCATCGCCGGTACATCAAATTTGCTACAACCGCTTCACACCACAGCACCTAACTCCATCTTGAGCCGTCAGTTTCGTTGTATTTTTGCATCCAACAGTCGCTCATAATCTGTCTCCGTCTCGCCGTTAGATCGATCCATCATCTTCGCATCCAACGTATCATCCTCGCTGAGCATCAACATTTGCTACACCCGCTCAACACCCGAGTACCTAACCCTACCCAAAACAGAACCAAACAGAACTTAATCCCTAATTCCATCGAACTTCTTCTCCTCCACTCCGTCTGCAACCACCATCCCCTTCACCTGCTCCATCGCCACCACCTCTACCAGCCACCAAATCCCATCACAACCACCCTACTCTACCTACAACCAAAACCCATCATCACTATCATATCCTATCTCTTTTTCAACAACTAATTTCCTCAATTTCCCATCTCTCATCTCACTGAAACCCTAGGCGAGAAATTGATGAAATAAGTTGATGTTAGAGCAGCAATTGGAGCAGGAGATGGACCAAGAGAGGCATAAGAAGAGTGGGTCGACGAGATGGAGCAGTTATCCCATCTAGTTTGGTGAGAATTTGGTAACCCTAATTTTACTGTAATTTGGGGATTTGGGGGAAAATATGTATGAACCCTAATTTAGGGATTTGGGTATAAATAGAAGGCTTTGGGTTTGTGTTGGGGTATGCCTGGACTAGCCAGTGCACCACCAATGAGGACTGGACTAGCCAGTTCCTCAACTGTTGTGTTTTTGCTATTTTCAATTTTAATTGCATGTGATGTTTGTGTTTAAATTTTAATTCATGTCATGTTTTTGTCCAATTTCAGTTATGAGTTAATATCCAAAATGTTTTAATTTCACAAACTAGGCTTAGATGATACCTTAATGCTTAAGCCACAGCACATTCAATGATCTTTGTATCTTGTAGTTTATCATGCTTAGGATAATTGGAAGTATCTAGGCTCTAAGACTGTATTGTGTTGACCTTTAATTAGCCAACAAATACTAGAGAGTAGAGAACTCTAGCTATTATTCCTTTTAGTTCATCATTTTGATCCCCGGAACAAATGTAGGCTAGAACCTACATCCCTGTCCAATACCAATGGGACGAGAGCAATGACCAGAACTGATGATGCTTAGCTTAGGTTGATTGGTGGATTCAAAGCCTTAGTAATTTCACTGTTCTTTATTTCTCACTGCCTTAGGCTTACATCCTTTGTCTCTTTGTCACTGCTCCTTTGTCACTGCAACTGCCACTGATACACTGTTAGAGAATTAGATTAGGAAGACCTTAACTTCAGCTACACTCTCCAAGTCCCTGTGGATGACTCGTGCTTACCCTGTTTTACAGGTTCGACACTGTATACTTGCAGTTAGCACAATTGTAGGCTTGTTTAAAGTCCTACCAACAGACGCCGTACACAAATAGTGTGGATGGAATTTGCCACAGGTACTAGACAATGGTGTTTTCGCAGCCAATGCCTCCGAACGCCGACATCACTCATAGTAACTCAAAACAGGGGAAATAACAACAATGGTTAAAGGTTCAACCGACCTGTTCCTTGGATCTCCCTTGTAGTAGTATCATTTTCACACATCCCGAAAACCAGAGGAGTGTCGGGTGAGATTTGAAGCCGGATATTTTTGAAGAAGATATTTGTTTTGCCGCCTAACGATCATCTTCCTTGCATATTCCCTTCTTCAGTATTTTTGAATAGATATTTTTTTGTGGTGGTTTGGTTTCTCTAGTTTTCAATCGACGGGTAATGACCCTGCGAGTTTGGGTTTACTTGGTATTTTTCTTTTAAGATGGTTTGGGAAAAAATTTCAAGGAAAGATGTTCTTTAATTGAAATTGAAAACTCTACTCATGAATGCAAGCAGTGCAATCGTTCTAGAGAAGTTACAAACATTGCATGAAAAGGAAAAATGCTAAAGGAAATGTTGAAAGAAGAACGCTGGAGGTGAAGGTAGCACAATGTTTTAGGTATTGAAGGGTTTGAGCCATCGCGAGTGAATCGTCACACCTTCCAATTTGTCGGCATTGATGAGTTTGCAGTAACCACCCAAGATAACATCTTCCACCAGATATGGCTCGTCTTCCTTTTCTTTAGGCGGGCCGGGTCGAGCGACTATCTTCACTGTTACATCTCTAACTTGAAACGAGGTCATCTTGATTACCACATCTCCAATTTGAAATGGGTTCGGGCGTTGCGCAAACAATTGATTTTTGAGATCGTCATATTTGGCTGTGACAACTTCCAAATTTTTGACAAAGCACTTGAAAGGCCCAACGTCCCATTCACATCTCCTAATGACGCCCGTGTTGATAATCGGACCGAGTCCCCATGCCTGGCCGAGAGGAGAGGTGACAAGGTGCAGAAAGGGTTGTTTAACCATACTTACTTGTGTTCGGAATCTGAGGATAAATGTCGAGGGGAAATCTCCAGGTAATTGGGTTACATTGGTAAGTTGTTGATACGACAACATGTAATCTTCAAAGTTGGACGGTTTGTTGGAAATCCTTTCGGGTATCGATACCGGCAGGGGGGATACTCCTAACTTTGCTTTGTTTCCGTGTACCCATGAGCGCCCCGGTATCATGTCATAATTTGAGAGTTCTTTGAAAATGTAGAATTTGCCATCTGTTAGAGCGTCCCCCACCTTAATTTCAAGGTTGATGTAGCCATATGCGTCTAGTGCCTCCCTTTCCGAATTTTTAACCATGGTTGGGGAACGAGTAGCCTCCTGCTTCGAAATTCCCGCATCTCTCAGAGTTTTGATGGTAACGATGTTGAAGTCATAGGCTGCGTCGATCAATGTGTTGTCGAGCTCGGCGTCCCTAAGATAAACCGTGGTCAGTAGTCCCCAATTTCGTTTTCCAGTACCGCTTCCCGAGAGAGTTCGGGGTTCTGGCGTGGTTTCTTCGGTAGTAAAGAGTCGCTTGCCCGATACAACATGATTAAGGGTTGTGAAGATATCTTGACGTTGTGTCTTGGAGAGATAGAGAATTTCGCACACATGCAACATCCTAAATTGCACAGTCTCGTGTACAGAGTCCCCATAGACCATGCAAATCCTGAATGGAAGTGGATCTCTGTGAACTCTCTCATTGCCCAGTTGAAGCTCCCCTGCTTCTATCTTTTCTTTGAATATACGCTTTATCCTATTGCAGTCACTGGTCGGGTGTATACAAATCTGTGGTAGCGGCAATATTTGGGGTTTGCCATTTCCGCTTTGGTTGGTGGGCGCCCGGTAGGAGTTAGCATGATGGCGTCGTCTTGGATCCATACTTCTAAGAGTTCAACCACTTTCTCGATTGGTAACGGGAAATCCAAGACATTTTCTCCAGCTTCTTGATGTCGCATTGGCGCTTTATCGACGGTCTTCCGTGGCGGGGCCGCCTGTCGTACTGGCGCTGCGCACTTGGATTGTTGTTCTGCTGCCGGAGCTATCTTTTTTACTCATTCGTCTACCACGCCCACAGAAGAGGGACCAATATTGTATTGCTTATTGATGAGGCGTCTATTTCCTCGAGTTTCGTGTGCGTCCTCGCTTCTGGTTGGCCTGGTTCTTTTCAACAACGCTGGTGCTGTCGTGGATGACTATTTTGCAGCTTCATGAAGTCGAGAAAATGTCTAGAATCGCATATTATCTAGTAATGCGCGGTAGATGGGAACCATTTCATTGATGCAAGAATCTACCAATTGTTGTTCGGTCACGTTTGGGTTATGACAGTCCAGTACTTGAATTCTGAATCTTTAGACAAAATCATTCGTATGTTCATTGTTTCGTTGGAACATCCTTCCTAGATATGATAAGGTAATTTTCTCATACACAAAGAAGTAATTCTTGTAGAAAGCCGTAACCATGTCAGACCAGTTAGAGATGCTGCCTGACGTAATGCTGTTGTACCATGTGTATGCTCTTCCAGTAAGTGATTTCGAAAATTCCCTCAAATAGAGAACGTGATTGTATTCGTGATCCCCCGGTGACTACAAGAATCGAGAGACATGTTCACGCGCATTACCGGTGTCGTCATACAGAGAAAATTGAGGGGGAAGAGTACCCCCTTGGAAGAGGAATTCTTTGGACTTTCGGAGGATACGGGGGTTGATGCTGATGCATGTCCATGGAATCTCTTTTGTCTCGTGTGACAAAATTGGACGGTTGATTTCTCTCTGCTGGAGTTCCCGGGCGATTCTCTTCGTCTACAAAGGTGCGCCATGTTGAGGTGCTGGCGCTAGGGGTATTGGAGGTGTTCCTTATTGGCTCTGGCTGGCGCGATTCTTGTGGTAGCCACTCCGTTAGTGTCTTGAGAAAAACAAGTACCTCCTTCTGAGTCGAGGCCATGTCCGTTTGGGCTCTAGCGAGAACCTCCTGTCTTTCCATCAGATCAATAATAGTAATATAGGATCATCTTTGCGGCATGCCAGTGGCGTTATTGGAACGGCCACGCCTGTAGAGTTGTAGTACGTCCAGAGTTAATATTTGGCTCCGTGACTAAAGTTAAGGCTTGGCGTCAAGGCCAAGGTTAGGGCTTGGCGCCGTGGCCAAGGCTAGGGATTGGAGGCATGGCCAAGGTCAGGGTTTTGCGTCGTGGCCAAGGCCAGGACTTGGAGGTCTGGCCAAGACTAAGGCTTGGCATCGTGGCCAAGGCTAGGTCTTGGTGGCATGGCCAAGGTTAGGGCTTCGCACCATGGCCAATTTAAGGTTTGACACTTTGGCCGAAATTAGGCGTCGTGGCCAAAGTGGGATTTGATGCTGTGGCCAAAGTTTAGGGTTTGCCGGCATGGTCGCTCAAAAGTTCCCACAAGCCTGTTAGTTTGGTGGCGAACTTGGATGGCTGAGATTGCATCTCAGGAGGAAAGGTAGCCGTCGATCATGGCTACCTTTAGTCGGCAGTGGCGCCTTCAACTCGCGCTAGCGACATTGTGGCATGGCTGGCATGGATCGTGCATGCCTTTGGCACGGTTGTGTGGGGTAGCCGTAGCCACTGAAAATTTGGCATGTTGGTGTGGAAATCTTGCCTAAATTAGGGTTTGGCTTGTCAAAACCCTAATTAGCCTATATGGCACGTTGTATGGAGTGAGTGGCCATGTTTGGCGCGTTTGGCATGTACATATGGCATGTGTGCCTTGTATGTACGTTTGGCATGCCGCTTGGAATGCTGACGTGTTTTTGGGAAGCCAATTGGATTTGCGGCCATCTGGCGCGGTTTCTTTCTTTTCAACACTGTGGCGAGTTTAAAGCAACCTGATTGGTTAATGTAAAAGGGTCGTCCAAGCATGGGAGTGGCTAAACTTCTGTGTGTGTGTGGCTGTTTTAGAGCGACATGATTGGTCGATGAGAAGTGGGGACGACAATCTAGGGCGTGGCCACACTTCCAGTGCGTCGTGTCTGGTTTAATCGCCTAGTTTGGATAAGCATAGTTTTCGACCAACGGGGTCTAGTGTACTGCGCGGGGCGCAAAACCCTAATTTTTGAAAATTAATCGGGTTTATGAGTTTTTTGTGAGTTTATTACGATAATTGGCTGGATTTTGTATGTTGCCTCAAAAATCCTTATTTACAGAATGCAGTGTGCTTTCCGTCTGAGCATTTCGTGCGATGGCCTTAACTTTGGTACTTGGAGGTTCATGCTACTCTGCTGCGAGTGAACATAAATCCGTCATCCCATACCGATATTAAGGTTTCTGCCGGGGAACATAGCACAAGAAAGTACTCAGTGAGTCTTGTATTGGCGAGGTGCCGAAATTTACAGAGCGTTTGGGATGGTTGCTCCATTCGCCACTCTGGATAAATTTCATGTGAGTATATTGAGCGGATCAATAAGTATGTTGGTGGAGAGTTTAGCACTCACGACACCGTTTTCTTGCAGAGTGACGTCACATCAGATGCAAGGTTTTACGATTTTAACCCTTAGCTAAAAACTACCATCAACAGCTGCTATATTTAGGACACAAGTAATTGGTATCCTTAACCAACTAGATTTCCTAATCTAGACCTTGAATGTTAGAGCATTGCTCGGTCGAACTCACATGTGTTGCTATCTCAAGCATGTTTGTCAATGTTAGTGATCAAAACTATAAGTCTTGATTTCTAGTCTACTATAGCTAAAGTCTCGAACTAGTATTGAAAGTGTAGTTGAGCTCAAGAACTCCATGGCGATCATCATACAAGATGAAGAAATACTCAAGGAACTGTTGGAACTTCATCGACTAAAAGGTATGTGGAGACTTGAACTTATCTATCACTGAAAATATATCTACTCCATCTCTTATCTTAGAGAAAAAATTCGTTTAGCTATATAGACTTTGATTATACAAATTTGTTATTTCGAGCGGAGTTTATCTCTCCCATCTATTTCTCGAAATATGTGTTGGTATGCTTTCACTTTAGCCAAGTTCATCTTTACCTAGTGACGAAAGTCATGTCATGTTTCAATCACTTTGAAAATTGCTTACTTTGACGAAAAATAGTTTGTGAATAACCACTATATAATAACGTCCTCTAAGAATGTTTCAATGATTTAGATGACAGTTTAGATTATATAACCATTGTTGGATATAAGCATTGTGTGGCAATACATATATTATAAGTCTTTTTCCTTGAATCGAAGTTTGTGAACTTTGTTGATCAAGAGAACCAGAATAAGTGCCATGTGCTAAGTTCGCGAACTGGTGGAAGTTCTCTTCCCGAGAAATTCTGATGGAGTTTGAGAACTCCTTCCGGAAACTTAAGTCCGCGAACTAAGTGTGCGAACTTTAGTTGGTTATATCTAGAAAGTATTGTTTGTGAACTTACATTTATAAAAACTAAGGAATGAAAAATGCAAACCGTGGCTATAAAGTTCATGAACCGATTCGAGTGAATCAAATCATTTTTGCTTCAATTGTGTCTTGTGTAGTTACATAAGATTTCCTTGCAATTGAACAACTCTATAACTAGTTCATTTGAGTAATTTGAAGTAGTTATTGTGAAGAATAATATGGTTGATATGAAATTACTCTTATGGCTAAACCATTTGATTAACTATTGTTGAACCAACAAATGTACATGTTTGGGTACGGTTACAAAAACCTAAAATCGTGCATTTCATTTGTGTGTA